>NW_022716829.1:1564457-1594734 GCF_011630105.1 Anneissia japonica
ACTTAGCCTCAATTTTTTCTTATTTGTTAAGCAATTTTAGCCGAGATGTTCTTATAAAGTGTGTTACATCGATTTGTCATGGTGTATTTTCCCCTTACCTATCATGTGCGATTTATTCTAGGAGCCGACTGATCATATTCCATTTAAAACCTGACGCTGGCTTGGTTTGAACCGGGGTCTAGTTCAGTGCATGAAACAGGAATGTGGATAACAATCGCCGCCAAAAACACAAACGTGAAATGAACAGACATTCACAAACAACATATATTCAAAAACAAACAGCGTAGTTTCACAAACAAACAAGGTCATTCACAAACAAATTAAATTCACAGACGAACATACAAACGATATCGTTGTACAAACGAACAATGTGCCTTTAAAAAAGAACAACGTACTGGTACGTAACGTTGTTTGTTTATAAAAGTAGGTTGCTCGTTTTAATTTTGTAATTTTGGCGGCGACTGCCTTCCATACTTGCCTTAATGAAGCCCTGGACTTACGGTACCGTATACAGTACGTTCTAATGTGAACACGTATCGACCAAACACGTAGCTGAATAATTATGATTCTCTATAAAACTCAAGGTTAAAAGACCGACCGTCCCACTGGACTCATAGGTGTCGACTATTGTTCCGTTGGGATCCATTACATTATAACTGTTAGTCACACACATTATTTAAGACTAAAATACTGATTTGAATTTTGTCAATTGAATTGTAGAATGTCCAGTGGATTCAAGGTGGGTGGTGGGAGGGGTTGGGGGTCGCTCAACCATCCCACCACCCACCTAAATTTGTTAAAATTATTTAAAATAATGAAGAAAAAAAATTATATTCAAATTTAGGTGTGAGAGTACCATTTCCGGCCATCTAGAGTACCCATAATCATAATTTTTCTTACTGAGGTGGGGGAACCCTCCATCTGTGAAAGTTCCACTCTGGGCCCCCTCTATTTCAAATTCCTGGTGTCAACATGATACAAGGACAAGTTGCAGTAAATAATAATTTGATATTTGCAAGAGTGATGGTATCTACAGTGTACTGTAGGTCTAGTTTCGTAGTAGTAGTGGTAGACCAGGTAGCAGCAGTAGCAGCAACGACGGCGTCGGCAGTGGTGGTATAACAGTGTTTAGCAGGTGCAGTAGCAGCAGAAGTAGCAGTAATAGTAGTAGTAAATGTGATAACAGCCTATATTGCCTCTAATTTCACGATAATGATACGAATAATAAAGACAGCAGTGTATTTGGAAGCCTGTCCCGTTTCGGTCAATATTTGAATTCTCCAACTGCGGCCAATTTTGTTATTGATTTCATAGCAGAATAACGATTCTATCTGCTACGGATTAGTGTATGCATTGCAGATGTAGAGTGTGAACCTCCCTTGATGCATAGGACATGTGGCCACATGTGGCATGTTGGAACCCACGGCATCAACAAAACCAAACTAACCTAATACTACTGTATACACTTAAAAAAACAAAAAAATAAAAGAACCAGTACAATTTTGCCCAGACTCAGTGTTCTTATTTTTTGCCGATTTCAGGCCCAAATGTTGCCATTTTTTCTTACCTTTACACACTTTTCAAACATAGACAATTATTATTGTACAGGTATTACTGATTATACATAGTCACACATACTGAAAATAAGGTACAAATACAATTTGTTGGTTTTTCTATTTTTTTTCTCATTTGATCTCAGCCTCACTTTGTTCTTTTTTTGTTCTTAATTTTTAAGCAATTTAATTGAGCAAATTTATTTAAGCAAAAATAAATAAATAAAATAAATGAATTTAAACCTCAATTTTCTTATAAAATGTGTTCTTATAAAAAAAAAAAGTGTACTTTACGCTACAGTAGTCCGAAAAAATGTGAAATGTTAAAATAATATTTATTTAATAGGCCTAGTTGCTGATTTCAGTGGTTTACCAATGTTACCAATCAACTTCATTTTATTGCTATTCAAATACAGTATATCAAAAGCGTGTGTAAATTACATGGAAAAGTGTAGGCCTATTCGAATATAGGCCTACCACATTTACCATATGTAGGCCTATAATTGCATTATCAGCAAGACATTATAGGTGAAAAGAGTATATATACTCCTAATCACAAATAGAATCTATGACTATACAGTTTGTAACAATACATTTTTTTATTGTACTAAAAGTCATGTTGACATATTTACCATCCATTGTATCACCATCGCATACGTATTGTGCAACATTACCTTTGAGTCATGATGATACAGAAGATCACCTTTTTTTACTAAATTTCACTTAACGGATAGTGAAATTCCAGTAGGCCTAAACCAACATCATCGTAGAATGAACAGTTTGTTACAACTGAAGTCTATACAATATTACCATAATCGATTTCTTTGAACAGGAACGAACACTCATAATTTGCAGTTTGGTTATAAGAAAGGGTGCATACTGTAAATACAAAAGAGCAACTTGCTGTGTTTTACCACAACTCTCAAAATAATGCATACGTAGGCCTACTACTATAATTATTTACAAAGAGTAACCATCCATAGAGTGGGTTAAACTGAGAAATTCTGCAGTTCTCCGAAAATTCATCGTAAGAAGAGCTTCTTTTTCCCCCACCCCGGCCTCTCTATTTCGAATTCCCTGATCCGCCACGCCACTAGGCTATAGTAATAAATACTAATGATAATCTGATTCGTAACTATTTTAGGGCATAAGCCTATTCGTCTCCCAGCAGCTGTTCTAAACTTATCAAGAAAATTGGTGCACAAAAAATTTAACAATTGCAGTGGCGCGGGTCAGGGCATTCGAAACAGAGGTTCCAGGGAGGGATTTTCACAGGTGGATGATGAAGACCACCTCAGCCCCAATATGGTCGGGTTTGAGATAAGAAAGTTTATGATTATAGCACCTCTAGATCGAAGGAAATGGCACTCTCAGACTTAAATTTTAATATAATTCCCCCGTTTCCCATTTCTTTTGTATTTTGAGGGAAAAAATTATGGGGTGAGGCCGGCCGGCTGGGGCGCCCTTGAATACGCCACATTTGAAATCAACACAGTATATTAATAATTACTCCTCTAAAAACGGAATATTATTGAGGGGCCCGCTGGCAGTTTTATTCTTCGAAAATATTAGGTTGGAAATTACTTGAAATTATTATATTGGTCTATTTATATGGGCCTTGCAGCAGCTATAGGGGGCGCGATATGGGAACGATCGATCCATGTACTATCTGTACTGCACTAATCTCTTCTTAAAGTTGTATTTTATTATGCTACACAGTTGAAAAAATCTAAGTATAGGCTTCTAAATATGATTCGCCTTAGCACAACATAGGAACTAAAAATAGTAAAACGAATCTTATCTCGCATAGCACAAGGGATGCCATAAGTGTAGACGAGCTTTTATAATTAAATTGGTTTGTCTGTTGGTGACGTTCCCGTGACAAAATGGTCAACTACAGTAGCTTCACTAAGAGTTCAATAACTTACAGTAGGCCTATTTCCCTTGATATTTGTCACCCAAGGTCCTATATGCCTCTGTTCTTTTGATAGATATTAACACCTCAATGGGGTTTTCCCAAACAACATTCCGACAATTTTCTTCTGATGAATGTCTTTGTTGGGTATTATGTACGTATGGTTCCATTTCCAGTCCACGTATGCAATTCTTTGCTAATTGAATATATCTATTTGTCGTTTGCCTGTCTGCTTAAATTTTATAATATGTTAGAGGTCAAGAATCATTGGATATTGACCTGTGATCTACATTCATGGCCCGAATGTACACCATAAATCATTCGCCAATAATTCTTACCCTTTGTTGCGAGGTGTCAAATGTCGAAAGTACATTTTGTAGAAAGATATGTAATTATAGTATTTTTGCAAAATGTGATGAGGTTGAAGAAAGTGCTGTAGGCCTATTTCACTTCACATTCCACTGACTTGATTGTTTCAATGCGCTGTAAAGTAAATACAAGTTTACAGAACTGTTTTGTTAATGTTAAGATTCGATTTTCTTATTAGTATTAACGATATTTTATTATTAACAAAATATATTTTTAGTGTTTTTGTTTGTGTTAATATTAATGATATCCTTATTAAAATCATCACCACCATCATAGTTTTCCTAAATACTATTATTGTATAATTTGCTTACATTATTGACAAATGTAAGCTAGTTAATAATAATAAATTTCAATTGAATTGCTTACTTTGTGTATTTAAGTACATACAAAAATCGTGCGATGAAAAATAAAGAAAATTCAATAGGCCTACATGCAATAACAAATTATCTACAAAATATTATTAGACATGTACAGTATCTGTTTATAAAATTGATTTTTTTTCAGTGGATATCCTGGTTACCACAAACAGAATAATCGATAATAACGGCATGCGAATATAATTATCTCATTAAATGTTTTTCGTCATTTGAATTTCTAACAATTTAAGACATGTGACTGATTCAACTTATAGTATTCAAATCATATTATTAATTGTATGTTTTAATAAATGTTTGATTCAAGAGTTAGGCCTACTTTCTAATGTATTATATTTGCTACCCTTCAATATCCACCTGTTCAAAACCTGCTGAAAGTAATTTGCTTTCACCTTTACATTTAGCTCTCAAACATCTGGTAAAACATGTGGTATTAATTAGTGAAGTAAAATCTTGGTAATTTGTTTTTTGGCAGGACGTTATTAACCAGGGTTGTCGTATGACCATAATTCCTTCGATGACTGGAAAATGCGATGCGTAACGAAGGAGAAATTTAAACCTTGGCTGTACTGTAAATACTGCTTAAAACAACAAAACCGCCTAATAAATATAATTAAAGCAATTCCAAATGCATATCAGATGTTGACGTGTCTTTCACGGTATGATCATATACAGATACTGTATGCCTGTAAAATAATAATGAAGTTTTTTAAATCAACAAATTAATTTTATAAACGTCAATCACTGTTACCCTATAATTACAGAGGCATACATCTCCTAAATACTTGTTACGTGAAAATCTACATCCATAATCTAATTTTAGTGAAGATGATTCAATTTCCTACTTCCCCTTTGAATCTAAGTATGAGCTTAATGAGATATGATTATACTATTGACTACCAATATTTTTAAAGTAAACCTATGTTTTATCGGGCAATATTAATACGGCTTACTTTTATTGATTTTTGTACATTACATTCGCCTTCAATTATTAACCTATAATTAGAGTTACAAAATCATTTAAGTTCAAAATAGTGTATAACCATTGTCCAGGCCCATTTAAATGCATTTAATTTATTATTTTTTAAATATAATATTACCGCTTTTCAATGTCAGGCCCCGGAAATACTATATTTTTGTCGTTATTTTTTGTTCGTGAGTAGAAATAAATGAATAATATAGTACTGGATATACTTCAGTGCGACAAGCAGTTGACAGGGCCAAATGACGTCACTCTCGACACAAAATATAGTTGCGCGTGTATACGTAACGAGCGCGCACGATTCGTAGTTTCAGAAATGTGATATTATGTAACTGAGTATACTAAAACCGTTCTAAAATTGCTTTTAATTGGTAAACATCTTCTTAAAGAGTTGTGGAAGACCATTAATAAAAAACTAATTATAAACCGGCATAACCGCTACCACCCAAAAGTACAAAATTCGTTCATATCGGTCATGAGGCTCCAACTCGGAGTGAAGCACAGTCGTTACTTAGGGAAAGTGTTTTACACAATATCATGTTGCGATTTATTACGTGGTCTAACACGTTCGTGTAATGCTTCTCATCAGGTAGTCGGTTCTGTGCAACATAGGCTGACACCTATAATGTAGACAGAATGATCGTGCTGGAGGATATAATTATTTCTGATTTTAGGTGAGTGGAAGTGAACTTGCGACACCTCCTCGCGATTATGATGTTGTTTGCCAAGTGGTGATTTTTAACGACAGGCCATAAATTTCCGCCATTTCCTGCGTTCTTAATTTCCTTCCAATAGGTAAAATTTCCTAGAGTGGTAGTGACGACGGAATGTACGACACTCAATTTACTCCATTTTGAAAGAATCTATCATTTTCGTACCGTACTTTTCATTGTTGACAACAAAGAACTTTAATTCAAAAACCAACTCGTTTCACTTCTCCTTTGGAAAGTTTTAGGGAAATACGGTAATAATAATAATAATAATAATAATAATAATAATAATAATAATAATAATAATAATAGTTGTTTCAGTAAATATCATCAACATCAGCCTGGTTTCCTACTTTTGTGCAAAATCTGTGATAATTTTTTCTTTTTCAGTCTATTCTTTCTATTGTACCGCATTTGGGCAAAATGGTTTTCCAAGTTGACGTCTAGTTTTTGGTAAAGTTATGCCTAATTATAGGCCTTTCTTGATTACAACAATTTTTTAATCAGACAAGTTGACATACGTTTGTCAAATTGAAATCACTTCATGCTAACGTTTTTTTTGAAAATTTCTTGAATTTGATTGCTACAGTATATTTGGTCATATTTCTTGTTCTAGATATGTGTAGGATTTTTTAGTAGGGCTTACCTGATCAAGTGTTGATTATCACCGATTTTAATTTTTTTTTTTGTGTGTTGTAGATGTTGAACTTCTGTTAGACACAGGCGTAGATCTATTCAGTTGAACCCTTTTGCACATTGTGCTCTTAGTGTTCAGCTCTGATATAGCAAAGGATATTTCACCTCTCTATCCCAGAATTATGACATGTTCACTAACAGCAAGTATAAGGAAACTTAGATCACTTTCTCTTTAAGTAAAATGATTTAGAGATATACTGAAATGTCATTAAAGCAAACATTATTTTTTAGAAATGTCGCCTGTACACATTTACAATTTTCAATCACTTTTTGACAAATTTTGCAATACACGTTTCATGGAATACTATAAAAAAAAAATGAATGTATAATACCACCACTACGTCTACTGAACATTTTATAATATAACTAAAATCATGGATTAGTATTTATAGTATACGACTGCAACTACTGTATTTTGTCTATGATTTATGGTATACATGCATTATTTGTATATTCAACCACAATATTAATATCATGTTCAGCCTTGGGTAAATGACAATTTAAACACGTGCTGTAACTTCATCTCCTAAATCGTGTTTACAACTACATTTTTTACATTTGATACAAAACGGGGTTTCCTTCGTCATCAAACACGCCTCCTTCCTTTAACATTGAATGTCTTCTGTTGAATAAAATGTACACGGTTACAACAAATATCGGACACGAAACACGTAATTAGGCATTGTGCATCAGTATGTTTAACTCCTTTTGACTACAGTACTGTATCATTCTTATCTTAACTCTGGAGGAACACTCCTCATTCCATACCTCTAACCTATCCTCTTTACATGCCAAACAAAAGCAATTTTCTCTAACCAATAATTATTATTCGCCACACCGATCTCTTTTCTAACGTCTTCATAAACTATTCTTTCTTTATCCAAACAACCACATAACACTTTGAAGCCTTAAACACTTCTTTCTCCTACTTTCGTAGAACTCTACTAACACAAACATTAGCCTACCCTGATATAACGGTATACACTTTTTTTTAATACCACAAATCCAGTGTATAACAAATTCGTGCCTAAACCAAAAATGTCTTTCTTCTAATGTAACTATAATAATTATTTTCAAACGCTGGGACATTTATTAATTTTAAAAAATTAGATCGGCTTCATTTATTATCAACCCCATGGTGTTATAATCATTTCCTTATCACAAGAAATATGAAAGTTTAACCCACGCTTTCCACAACTGTGACAATGTCGGGTACACCCATTGATGATGGATACTTTGACACCTGAATCACATCTAGGATTACGATGTGGTTAAAGGTCATTACATTTAATTGTTTTTAAAAGTGGTTATTGCTACACCAGTCTTAAACGAATTCTTAATTTTGATTACATGTCATCCAATCAGAATTCGTTTTGGTACCGTACCTGTCCTAGATAGAGGCCAACCTGGTAGAATATATAAAAAAAAATGTAGGTTTGCCAAAGTTACAAGGAACATACGCAAAACAATAATGGTAAAGAAATGTACTTCCGTAAAAGATTACGTAGCCTATTAAAGTGAGATAAAGGAATTAAAGTTCACTTTTACAAAAAAAATATCAACAACAATTAGGCCTAATTCATTTCCTAATGTGGAATACAATCGAGATGATGGTTAAAATCATTAAAAGAAACTTTTTTTTTTCACTTTGTCTGCTACACGATCGTGGAGGAATTTCATAATTGTAGATCAATGCACATGGTTTTGATTGATGAGATGTGCTGATCTGCTGAGATGCTAGAAATATGCTTACAACTTATTTTTGTATTTATGCCTCTTAGGTGGACCGAAAATATGGTGAAATTAAGCGTCGTTTTTCTCATCATTGGATTAAATTCTAATTTGGTAGCGCCTATTCTTCAACGAAAAGGTAAGCAATAATGACTTTATTTCGATAGTAGATCTAGATTCATAACATCTATTAACACACTTAACAACTGAAATACTGGTGGAAATTTATGAGTAGGCCTATGAGAAGAGAGAAACTAACTAGGCCTATGCATGGCAAATACAACCAGTACCGTAATTTTTTTTTTTGTATTAGGCCCCTATATTACAAATATGTGCCATTACTGGCTGTTTGCGTTACAGTTTATTACACTGTAAAAACTTCGTGGAATTGAAGGTGCTTAGGTATTTGACATGTCAAATACCTAAGCACATTTAATGCTACGTATGCTAATACGTCAGAAACCTAAACACATTAGGCCAGACCTAAACATGTTTAGTTTTTTTTTTGTGTGGAGCTTTGCGTTTAAATCCTCCAAGCTGTTTTTACAGGGTGGGATTCATGAATTTTTAAGTTGAATAAACAAAATGGACGATCTGGGATGTGGGGTTTGGGGAACTTGACCTAGAACTTGAAGAATGGAATAAGAACAACTTTAACGAGACAAGGTATATGGAAGCAATTCGTTTTTTACTTAAAAAATCAAGAACACCCTTAAATTGGTAACCAGTCTAGACTAGGCTAAGTAACTATTCTAGGAGCTGTATTATATGCGGCTGTCAAATTCAGAGGGTATTTTTTTTCTCGTTGCAATGTTCAGTAGCTAACACGCCTAACTTATTTTAGACGCCTAGGCCTATACAAAGTTGTAATTCAATATTTAATTGAAACATGAAGGTATGATTGAAACATGGCGATTGCATGTACAAATACAGTTTATGCGGTGTTTGTAGCACGGCAGCATTTCTTTTGTACCTCGGATTATGTTCGTTAGATAGATTGCACATTGTAAGTGCTGCAGGATAATTATACCGTAATGAATACCTAACTGTATGCATGTTTAATTTATAAGAACATAAAAAAGGTATGTTTCTGTTTTTAAGTGTTAGGCCTATATGTTGGAATTATCACGTTCGTATAAAGTCAATCGAATTATAAAAGCTAAATGAAGCATTAAGTGTAGGAAATGTGCCGAAATCCGCCTTTAAGTCCGTCCCTCGTCATCAATGATTTGGTTCATCGAACAGTACATTTATTTAATGTGCCTGGCTTAGATTTGTCACGATGTTTTTTAAAGGTACAGTGAACATCCACATTAGGACTATAACTGGTTGTTAGGGCGTGCCCAGCTCTGTTTTAAATAGTAAAACGATTTTGTATCTACTATTGCAGTGCCCTATATTGTATTTAAAATTTTAAAAAAAGAGATAGTAACTCCGACATATTTTGAGATTCAGCGTTTCGATCTATTTGATCATTTTCAAGAATACTAATGAGAAAATCTCACCCATCATATTTACAATAGGCATATTTACAGAAGTAGTAACAAAAGGAAATAAAAAACCGACCAATCAGATTAAAATAAATATTAAAACTAGCCAATTAAAATGAGGTATTTAAAAATGAGGTGTGTCTTACATTTTATAAGTAGATCACTTATTTTCATGAATTAACAATGAATAATCAACAATTGTAGAGAAGCCTGGGAATGCTAGCTGAATAAAAGTCTCATGAATTGAAATATTAAACAATAAGATAGTCCAGTGAAATATACTTAAGTAGAAAATACTTACAATAAGTAGGCCTACATGTGATATATTAAACGTTCAGAATTAATTAATAATGAAAGCTCCTTTAGATGCTCTCAACCAGTGTTTAAAACAGTCTTGAATGCTAAATGGCCAAAGCCTTCATAAATAAAATTAGTGACCAATGTAGAGAGCCATACGGAATTTTGGTATTATCAAATGTTAAAGTTTGCTTGAGTGATGAAATATTAACATTTTTTAGGAAAATATTGTTGATTTCAATGATATGCTTAAAACCCTCACATTGTTGTTTATTCGTGGGAACCGTAATCGTCAGTCGAACCAACGCTTTCGATTCTCGCGAATAAATTTGCTTTAAGGCATTAAAACAGGCTTTCAGGCATCTATCTGTCTTTCCTATGTAACTGGCATTGCAGCTATTGGGCATTCAAATTTATAAATAGGCCTACATCAAAGAGCTACGGTATTCTTTAGGAGTAAGTTCCTCTGTAGATGCAAAATAAGAGACTTGCTTGGTTTGCCACAGAGTAATAAAATTATTACATCAATAATTAAATACATATTTATCTTTCTAATGTAGCTGCGTACCAGCGTGTCACCACAGACACCTATTGAAGTCAGACGTACGGTAACCAAATTTTAGGCCTATTGTCATAATTAATATTAGTCCTATCAATATCGGTGTAATTTTGCCGCACCTCTCGTGGAAATGAACTGAATACTCAGTACGTGTGAAAACAAGTTGTTCTCTGGTGGGACTCGAACCTACGATCTCCAGATCACTAGCCTGGCATCATAGCTCTTTACCACCGAACTTGCGCCTGATGGCCAGGGTCGAGTCCAAGTAAGCAGCGGGTACTGCAATTCTTGCAATCAATCGGGGTGGAGCTGTAGCTTGGATGCTGGTCTTTCAATCCCAAGGTCCTAGGTTCAAATCCTGTCAGTGAAAACTCGACTCCCTGAAGCCGGACACACACTGCCGAATCCATCTCCGCTTTCTCTAATAGTTTGACGACACGATGCTTTCTGATGATTCTGGACGGGAGTCTGACCGGATCGTCATAAAAACGATTTATGAAGCCGGTTTTCCACTAGGCGAATTTATTCGCGCGAATCAAAGCGTCGGTTCGCTTCCTGAGCTCTGATTGGTTGCGCATTTTTTCGCTTCGCAAAAACCCGATAGAAATGTGAATGCGCATATGCGTATGAACCGGCACTTTCGATTCGCGCGAACAAATTCGCCTAGTGGAAAACAAGCGTTACACGCGCTTTGTCAGTTTGCGCCCGATGATTTAGTTTATTGAGCATCACATACAGTATATTTGTCTTGTAAAAACTATTGCAGCTTAGAAAATATAATAAGACATTAGTTAATTTTGCCATGCGTCAAAATGAATAAAAAAAGATTAACAATAATTAATTAGGCTTAATCATTTTTTTCCAGATGGAAGATTTGGTGGAACTGGGACAATCGAACCAAGCTCAGGAAAGACAACACGCATACCTCGATCAACACACATCCTGTATACAGCTGATCCAACTTTAAAAAGTGCCACTCCTACTTTCGTAGGAACAACGAAACAACCTGCAACTTCATTAGCAACTTCAGACAATACAAATATTTTATTAACATATCAACAAGAAAACGATACAAATATTGCTGATGGAATACTTGAAACCAAATCAGAAAGTTCTGTTGGTGAGCCTCCACCAGTAAACCATACGAAACTGTTAAATTCCGATAGTTATGTTACCAGTAATACCTTTTATAATAAATCTAATGAAAATTCTATTTATACTACTGATGTACCAAAATCTACAAGGTCACATCATCAAAATAATACAAACAGTAAGCAAGCCTACTCTGAGGATCTAAGTCAGTATTCTAGCACTAAAAGTTCAGTTGAAGACGTTCAAAAATACCCCTACCATACGGAAGAATATGTTACAAAATTAAAAAATTTAAAAACACAGATATTTACTACGACGCAAGCGCCTAGGTACGACCAAAATTTTCAGGACGAATCAGATCCAGGGTCAGGGGCTGAATATTTCCCCAGGTCAACTTCCCATCGAATGATGGGCGCACCTGGACAAAAAGGTGAAAAGGGATACAAAGGAACACAGGTAATTTATGTACAATGTTATTAATTTTGATATTTAATTCAAGTTGAATACACTTATTCTATAACTGTAACTATACATTATCTGTAAAGTAAGATTCCATGTTTTACCACTGTGCATTACTTTCGTCATGAATGTATACATCTATGCTCATATCTTGTCTAGGCCTACAATGTAGCCCCAGTTATGCATATAGGTCTTCCTAAAGGCATTTTTACACACAAAGGGTTGATTCCAGAACAATGTCTTTAATTTTGAATATTAATCGCTCTAATATAATATTTTAATTGATTACGGTAACTCATTTAAGGTTTATTCCAGTAATGTTTTTACTTTTAGGGAATAATTGGTATACCTGGACCTCCAGGTGTTCGCGGGCCAAGAGGTGAACAGGTAAGGCATTAGCGTTGGATATTAGAATTTACCGTACATATTTAGACCTATTATAGTTATTATTTTTATTATTATTATTATTAGACGACATATTATTATTATTATTAGGCCTATTATTATTATTATTATGATTATCATTATTATTATTATTATTATTATTATTATTATTATTGTTGTTGTTGTTAATATTATTATTTGTTAATAATTGTACTAAATTGACCGTACAGTTATAATCAGGCTTATAGCATTAATAATACATTAATGATTTTTAATTTTGACAAATAATATGTGTTTGATTATTTTGTTCTATAGGTCTAACTGGTATTGATCATTTTGATTGATGGGTCTGGTATACTATATATTATAATATGTTCGATTAGTGGAGAAAATTGTTTGAATGTCTTATTTACTGATTAGAAACACTTACGCTAAACCTACTCTCAGTAGTTTATAGATTCCAATAGGATTATGTTGTGTTTTCAATCATGTTTTGTTTTAATTGATCTCAATTTATCTAGGGGAAACGCGGGCGAAAGGGAAAACCTGGTCCTGTGGGACCGGTCGGACCAAAGGTAAGAAAAAAAAATACACTATACGGTACGGTATCATACTTTCCTTTAATTGTTCTTTGAATGAAAATAACATGTAAAAAGAGCTGTTACCGATAGATCATTGTGTGCCCTCTGCAATAGTGGTATAGAAATGCGGAGAAAACATAGCATATGCCTGAATTTCCAAAGGAATAAAATGGAAATTGGATTATCGATATCATAGTCTTATGCGCTATTAATAGTAAGCAAAAACCGCATCTGACGACCAGTCATTTTTGTTAAGGTTGCTGTCATCGTTATACACTTATAAGGTATCAGTTTGGCACATGGACCAATATCATATATTAAAATTACATTATGTACATTCGAGACGATTCAATTTGTTATTCAATATATGAATAGGCATACTTTACAAAATCATATCGTGTCAATGATAATAATATGCGTTAGAATATGTTACATTAGTCATAAACTAAGCGAGTAAAATGCAACATTTAGGGCCTATAATTTAATTTGCGATGTAATATTTAAGAATGTTTTATGCACACAGAACGATTAATCATTCTTAATTATGAATTTAATTGTCAATTATTGAATATGGTACATAGGCCTATCCGTACATTGTGTTACAATTTAAAATATGTAAGTTATTATTATTATTATAACATTATAATTACTGTATAATTATAATTACTGTATAATTATAATTACTTTATAATTATAATGACTGTATATTTATAATTATTGACTAATTATAATTTATTATAATTGTAAATTTGTTATCGTCAAATTTAGAGCATGCTTTTGGGAAAAAAATATTAATCTGGTTCAGCATTAGTAGTATAACGTAGATAAGTCTTAGATTTCTTTATTAGGTAAAAGGGTAAAACGCTGGAACTAAAATCTTTAATAATGGATCAATTTTGTTAGTGATTTAAATTATATTAATTTCCTGAACAAATAAACTGTGCAAACGATATCTATACTTATTAAGTTGATTATTAAGTAGACAGTTAATAAAGGCTTAAACGTATTTGACATTTTTAAATTCTCTCATAGGGGTTACGAGGCCATCCGGGACTGAAGGGATTCTTTGCGCCGCAAGGGTTGAAGGTGAGTTCATAATGGTTTTCTAAGATTCTAAATACATTGCCTCCACTCCCGATGAATATCCGCGAGACATTCTCAATTTTACTGAAAATAATATTCTTCTTTACGAGGTTCTTAGGGCCAATCACATCAAGTTTCTGGTTCTGTAGCCGGAACTGGGTAAAACGGCGTTAGTCTACTTTAATTTTATCCTAAAGACAAAAGGGAAGCATAGAGGAAAGCAATGCATAGGCGCGGCACACAAGTTGCCTACCTCAATATTTAATGTTGTATTTTAATTTGATTATCTTTGGTTGGGTTAGGTTTCCTGCAAGCTTGGAGGACCAATAGTGTTTCGCCAATTTGCAGGCCTATCATTTGCTTTGTTGTCAATATTCGCCTACATTTTAGATTAAAAATATTAATTTGACAGAATATGAAGATGAAAAAACTCAACCTTGAGTTATCGGATATTGAAATTCATAAATTTCCTCCGAGGATCAAATAAAAACAGTCGTGAGTCACAAGAGTGTGTTGTTTATCGTGGGTATCGCATCGAACCTTGTCAATGTCGGCGACGCGTGGCCGAATATCATTGCGCATCTACGCGATAACTGTCATGAACACAAGCTGTATTTCGTTTCATTGACGAACGTCTTTAAACAAAAAATAGCTTAATTTATCTGTCTAGGTTCATGTGATTGATAAGACTGATAGTTTTTGTTCAACATATACCATGGCGAAACAAATATCCTTACCATAATGTTCTACTTTACAGTAGCCTAATATGCCTAACTTAAAACATAATAAGTTAAGACAAGCTTTTCCTCCGCTATTAAAGTATATATAATTTTTCAAATAAGTTGTGTTGAACTGGCATAATGATTCAATGTTTAATTTAGTTCTCATAATGTATTTATTAAGGGTAGGCCTACTTCTAGTACCGGTACCTTCTAAAATCAATTAATTACTTTTTGAATTTCAATTATTAAAGATGATCCATCTAATACATTACCTTATGTTATGTTCTGTGGTCAAAATGAATATTAAAAACATTATTTTTTTTTTTACTTCTTACTTCAGCTCCCAGGTAGGCTTCCGCCTGTCAGTGGTGCTAGCCTCTCTCTCCATTTTTGCTGTCTCTTATACACATCTAGATGTGTATAAGAGACAGATTTTAATTGATTACGGTAACTCATTTAAGGTTTATTCCAGTAATGTTTTTACTTTTAGGGAATAATTGGTATACCTGGACCTCCAGGTGTTCGCGGGCCAAGAGGTGAACAGGTAAGGCATTAGCGTTGGATATTAGAATTTACCGTACATATTTAGACCTATTATAGTTATTATTTTTATTATTATTATTATTAGACGACATATTATTATTATTATTAGGCCTATTATTATTATTATTATGATTATCATTATTATTATTATTATTATTATTATTATTATTAGCTTAAATTACTTAATTTATTAAAAGTTTATTACATGTTCATATCTCTCGATTCTCTTTGACCACTTGTCCTGGTTATTCGGTCTGAATTCGATGCAGCTTGCCTCTCTGATTTTCTGTCGATTTGTGTTTTGTTTCGTCTTGTTCTCTGTTCCTGGTTTTTCTTTAGTTCCATTTTATTTTTCAGTCTGTCCCAGCACATGATTTGTGATCTTCTTGGGTCTTTTCCTTCTTCCTTATTTTATTTTTTGCATTCCTTGATCCATATTTTTATCACTGCTGTTTTGATGTGATGTATCTGTGATTGCCTGTTTTTAATATTTAACAACTCAGTTTTGTAATTCACATTTATTTCTGCAATATACTATTTAATGTACAAATTATTTAAATAAAAAGATACCGTAACCTACCCATATTGAATTGAATTATGGTCTAATAATATACAAGGTATGTGGAAATATTCATAGATAATAGTGAATTTACATTGATTTCAGGGAACTCAGGGCGTTAATGGGATCATGGGTGAGAAAGGACAGAAAGGCATAAAGGTGAGCAAAATTATAATCTACCGTAAATCCTCGAATAAGCGCCTCTCTCGAATAAGCCCGCTCTCGAATAAGCGTAATTTTTTGTCGCTAAGCATATACTTACCTGCGTGTAATTGAAAAACAGAGTTTTAATTACAACAGTGTTCAAATAAATAAATAATACAATGAAGCATATCTTTTTAAACGTATATTTACCATTATGTAGGGCCTAAATACCCGGAACTACGGGAATACGTAAGATGGGTACGGTAACACGTTAGGTGCCCTGTAGGAACGGGAACGGAAAGTGCCAGGCCAGTATATTTATTTAATAAGCGCCGCTCACGAACAAGCGCCGCACTAAAATTTCAAAATATTTTATAAGCGCCCGGCACGTATTCGAAGATTTACGGTATTGGCGTTAGATCTTTTTAAAAGTAATATTATAATGTTGGTTCTCAACTAGAGCATTTGACGCAAACATGAAATGCTACGCCTTCATTTCGGGATGCTAACGTCTCCACAAAGGCCTCAGTAGGTATGCACACCGCGGAATAGTTCTACATTAGCTTATTCAATTAAGTACTATAGGCCTACTAGGAAAAACAATCTCATTTTCTCATTGCGTGCCAGATTAATTAGAGTTGTTTTTCATCCTCAATATCATTGGGTGATTGAATTTCCAGATACAGAGAAAAAAAATACGCAGATCCAACAAATATCAATTTCGCTCATAATCTACCAGATTGTCACTTCTCTAAATTGGATTACATAGTAATTCCTAGGAGACGAATGAAGCCATTTGGTCAATTCTCATTTTAGAATTTTACACGTGTGTCCTCAGGGTTTCCAGTCATATGCAATCTGTTCACTGATCTCAATTCATTTTTGTTATAATTATTGAAACCTAAAACAGATCCGATGAATAATTTCAATAAATTTATTAATTAGACATAGATTTTAATAAGTAATAAGCTCATTTAATTAATCTTAATCAAATTCTTTTAATATTAATTTCTTTAGAACTACGGTACTGTAGTGTATATGTGCGCTTTCTAAATCTTCTTATTATTACTTAAAGGCCAAGAAATTACACTTAGATATAGGACTACTGTATATACCTTTTGTAAAAAAAATATTGGAACCCCTAAAAAGTCATTCAAATTGGATTGGATTGGATTTATTCGGTGTAAACACCAAGGATAGCCCACGAAAGTCTAGAAGATTACTTATTTCCAGTGGAGTCATTCTGGTGGTGATTGGGCAGTACACCGGGAGACAAATCCCCTACTCTTTTCCGAAGAGTGTACTGCGTTGTTTAACATGCACATGGGCCATTGATAGGTAGTTTTCGCCGCACGACGCTAACCTTAACTTTAACGTTAGTACCCAACATGCAGCGCGATAGCTCCGCCCCTTTTTGTAAACAAATCGAAATATGGATGCGCAAACCCGTAACTAACGTACGTCGAGCACGTAAAATCTTGAAATTAACGTACTCCGCAACGGAAGATGAATACATTATGACGTCATCCGTTAACGTTAAGGTTAACGTCGTGCGGCGAAAACTGCTTAATGTACACGGGACCAATGGCTTAAACGTCTCATCCGAAAGACAGTGCGCTATTGTAACATGCATTTCAGCCCTCCAGCTTAAACAGAAGGAGAGGCAGCGATGGGAATTGAACCGGGGACCTAGAGATCTCCACGGTTCAGCACACACACAATAGCACCTGTCTCTTATACACATCTAGATGTGTATAAGAGACAGTTCCTAGTGTGTTTAGATGTGTATAAGAGACAGGTGCATAAGGTGATCATTTTCATAATCTTTAAAAACTAATTTAATAATAATTGTTAAATAAATTCGTCAGGTTGTTAAATTTATAGAAGTTGACGTTTGTCTGTTTTTGGATGAAAGCATGAGAGGGATATGCTTTCTATCAATCAACACAAGAACTAACAACCTCGGAATAGTTCACATAGACCTAAGATGGAGTAGTTAGAAAGCATTAAATTCATTTGTTTCTGTTGACCGTCTGTCAGTGGCCTTAATTAATGTCAAAAGAAGTGAAATAAAAAAAATGTTTGAAGACATGAAGCACGCATTGAAGAGTTCCTTTGAAATCTTGTGAGTGGATACATCAACAACATAGACCTAGTATGCAAGTAATATTCGTGTATTGTAAATGTATTAGAACGAAGGTAGTACAACTTAACTTATACTAACTCAGTCTGCCAGCAGTTTGTGCTGGCTTACATCGATGTAATCCTATTCGTATTCAATTAAACTTTTATTTTATTTTATTTTTTATTATATTGGTGTAGATCTTTTGAATGCGTAAATTTCTTATTATTCATGTGCTTTGCATCCTATAATACTGTAAACGCATTATATCTATTTTTGTACTGCGTTTTGGTCTCTGGGAAAAGCGCTTTATAAATCCAAATAAATAAATAGAATCTGATAAACATTCATGGAGTACTGGTAGAGATTTCAATTTTGAAGTTAGATCCTATAGAACGACGAGAAATTCACTCTACCGACTGCAGTTGTACTGATATATTATGATGTACTTTTGACACATGTTAGGGTTTTATTTTTTTAATGAATTTAAATAACACGCTTATTATGTTTTTTTTTGTTTTTGTTTTTTTTTCAACAGGGTGAGCGTGGGGTACCCGGTTCAAAAGGGATCAAAGGAATAAAGGTAATACACAAACATTAAAAACATATTATCTAGGCCTCAGCATGAAAATAACCTCCAATTTCGATACTTTCTGAAAGCTTTGGTATAGTTAATGTGAACATAATGATTACAGTGAATACGGTACGTACGATAAATGGGCGTATGATTTCTTTGGAGACTGCGGTGCTAGCCATTCAATGCTCATTTTTATCAGTCCTCAATTTGTGTTGATCTATTGTAGTCATACCAACACTAAATATAACTAACTCTGTCTATTCATTTATAGGGAATCATCGGAGAAACAGGAATAAAAGGAGATAAGGGATATCATGGAAGAAGGGTAATCTATTGCTTATTCAATGTGTAGTTATTGCTCTTTTTGTGATGTATTAGCATAGAGAAGGGGATTGGTCTTATGTGGACGGAACGGCGTCTTGTGCCGTCCATTCTCTTGCTTTTTGTTAATGTCAGTTTGCATTCAGATACATACCTATTTAGTTATGAAATATGTATGGTGTTTCTATAAATTACTGTGAGGAATAATTTATTCAGACCGAACCTTCGTTGAACGAAGTGACGCATCGCGATGGTCGGAGGACCGTCGGCCTACGAAACCATGTCCGTGAAAGCATGACGACACAACGCCGTCTACTCACTTTTAGTCGGTGACAGTCTGACCGGATCGTCATTAAAACGATCTTTTTCGCGCCTCGTCATGGTGCGTTCCAACTGGAATCCCCGCTGGAATCTCGTCGGCTGACGACCTTCGTGTGTAGTGTGTAGGCCAACTCGGCTTAATGTGACAATTGTATTGTAACAGTTGTGTTTTTTTTATGTTCAATAGTTTATTTCCTGTTTCCTCTTGCTTATTTATCTTTATCATGACATTCTTTATTTTATATGTAACAGGGACCGAGTGGGAAGACGGGACAGCAAGGGCCGGCTGGGATTGAGGTAATCATTACAAAGTCCTTGAATAATAACCTATCATCCCAATAGGAATGGGCTATCCTCCAAACTAATTTGATATAAAATATTGCATTAACACCATTAGATTGTTGTTTGACAAAGAAAAAATTATTTATGGGCAAGCCAGCTTTAGGCCTGACATAGACGAAAAAATAAAATTCAATAGCATATTAAAATTGATTAATTTGTATACATTTTGTTTGAAATTTAAACCACGAGTCAGTCTGATTTTTTCCCCTGAGCACTCCCTTTAAATTGGCGCATGAGACTTGTATCATGTGCCTTATAAGTGTTGTAAAAATCTGTGAATATTAACTAAAACTAAGTTGTTTAGATCTGTGCCTTATTTGAAGCTGATAACTAACTTTAAAATGAGCAGCACGATGTTTCTTATTCGAGGGTCTCCTGCAGATTTCATCTGAGTAGGCTACATGTTTGTAGTTGTTTAAACGTGTATTTTATGTTATAGCAGCGTATTTAACTTTATATATATTTCGTTTTTTAGGGAAGAAGCGGTTTTCCAGGAGCTCGTGGATTTCAGGGACAAATCGGTGAAACCGTAAATACCAAACAACCTTCATAATTTGCCTGATTTTTTTTTCATTTTCATTTATAAAAATTTAAAACCGCATGACATCAACTATAAGACAACAACAATGTCAGCAGGCTTTAAAATGCCTCCAAAATGATAAAAGAAAATAATGGTATAACTATATAATATTAGCATTATCATTATTTTATGTATGAACGTATGTTTATCATAATTATCGGTTACTTTCCTGAATTCATTTACATTTATATGGAAATATAAATACTGCCGGTTATCAGTTTGTTTATGTTGACCAAATAACTGAATTGCATCTATTCCGTAGGGTGTTCCTGGACCCCAAGGACCCCGAGGAAGAATCGGACCTGAAGTAAGTGCAACACTTTCTCGTATAAAAGACTATTCATGGTGAGAATACCATGAATTAGCAACGCGTCGCTTGCAGTACAGGAAGGTACCAGTTGTTCGCGTTAAACAATACAAATGCGTCTCCATCCACACAGAATGTTATTTAACTGAATATCAGGTGGTGGGAGATAAATGTTATTGATTATGTCGTTTTTAATAACATTTGTTTTCATTATCTTTTATAAGGGTCACATAGGTGTGCCTGGTCCAACTGGTGAAGTCGGAGTTGATGGAAAGCCAGTAAGACTACACATTTTTTTATTTAGATTTGCCAATAATTAGGAATGATGATGGATGATATTCTTCGAAATATCTTTTTACAAGCGATTATACAAGGCGCTGGCATCATTATTTCCCTGGTGACTGGATACAGAGTTGGCAGACCCGCACATTGTACGACTTCCTCTGCTCCCTGGGGATATCCCTGGTCATTGCTGCTTTTTCGCGCACGACCAATTCATTCAATGCCATACTATCCTACCAGGCACCCATTTATACTCATGGGTGGAGAGAGGCAGACGTAAATAAAGTGTCTTGCTCAAGGACACAAGCATTGCGACGAGCGTTGGTCTCGAACTCCTGATTTCACGATCAGTCCAACACCTTACACTCTGCGCCACACGCTCCTGTCACAAAAAGTATACTTTCCAAAAACTTAAAACAATAATAAAATGCAATTGCTTAATTTGTATATTATTTCAATACGTCATTAGCTTCCAAATTATAGCTATAACTGGAAAAAATTATTTAAAGGAATATTTCTATAGTCTACATTCCTAATTTTTGCAGAAAATTGAAGGATTTTTGAAGTAAAACGTTTGTAAATCACTAGAAACGGTTTTGTATCTTTTAATTTAGATCGTTTTCCGAATTTTTTCAACACAAATTCTTTTGTTTCAATTGCAGGGCCTTCCGGGAAAGCCTGGGAGGGATGGCGAAAGGGGAAAACAGGTAAGGATATATCTAAAGCCTGTTTTGTTTTATTTAATTATTCGTTTGATGAATTTTAACTATTAAACTTGAGTAAGGTTTAAGATATTTTTATAATTCATAGTATTCAACTTTTAGGACAAATTAAAATGATTAGAAAGCACCCTACCAGTTGTCATGAACACTATCCACTGGTCAGAGGAAACCGCTCTATGCCATGAAATACTTTCAAAAAACATTATAAAAAGTAAACTGATAGTATTACTCTAATTATGTACAATAAATAAATGATAAATGTATATTGTTGTACTGTAATTAATATTCATTGTTTATATAGGGGGAAGTAGGACTACAGGGCCTACCGGGACCCGAAGGACCCAAAGGTCAAATGGTAAGTAGGCATGGACCTGTAAGTCAAAATTCTAAAATGGAGTTCTACTTTTTTGTATGAACCAGCACCCCTTATTGTTGAAGATTCAATCAGAAATCGATGACATGAAGTTTAAGCTTGAAACCTTTATGTTTCCGGATGTGACTTGGGTATGAATAAGGTATTACATCTTCCGTATGCCATCACAAATTTAATATTATCGTCTGCTCTGTTTCATCATCGATAAGCAACACATGCAAACAATGAATCATTATTATTATTCTCATTTCGTTTTTATGTCTAGGGAGAACAAGGCGAGGTCGGTATACCCGGGTTCAAAGGTTATAAGGTGAAACTGCTTTTCACATATTTATTTTCAGGTTTTAATTAAAAACAATAATTTTTACCTCTCAATTACATTATTTTCTCGTAACAGGTTACAAGTTATTGTTTATAAAAGCCGAGTCTTATTTTATTGTTTATATGAAATTTAAATCCTGTATTGACTACAGCAAAAACACAACACAGGCTTAAATAGATAATGTGAATTGAGCTGTTAGTTGCGATAAAGATTATTCTTATTCAATGGTCCTAAGCTAAATCCTGTCAAAACTAAGATTATCCTCATTTTGGTCTTAACCATATTTTTTATAAATATTATATTTTTAATACGATATTATCTGCCACATAATTGATTTCATAACGTCTTTTTATACATAGGGAATATTTGATACATCTATTTTAAATTAAATTAATTATGTGTTAATTATATTAACGTATGTTTTTAACATTTCATGGTTATTGTCAGGGTAGCAGTGGCAGGGAAGGGGAGAAAGGGGAGCCGGGTAACCAAGGAGATAGGGTAAGTCGAATCTCTGATTTTGCTTCTGTATTTTATATATGTTAATTGGAGTTTTAGATGTGACAGGAAGTTAATATTATCGCTTTCCAATATACACGAGTGGGGGGGGGGGGGTTTAGAAGGTTCTTAAATGAGGGCGGGCTAGGTCGAAAATGAAGGTGAATTGAGGTGATTTTGAACTACTTGAGCTTGATTTTTTTGCTGCGGACATTTTCAAAGGAAGGGGAGGGTGAGACTAGGGAGCGATTTTTTGGACCCTCTTCCCGCACCCGTACATACACCACTTTTCATAATGTAAACAAAAGAATAAAATAAGATAAAATGCTGCATTCATACGATAGTTTGTATGACTTAAGACTTGTTACATGGAATGAATCATTATGATATTTTTTCAGGGTCCGATTGGTCAATTAGGATCACGTGGTTTGAAAGGAGATCGTGGAATACGTGGTGAAGAGGGAATTAAGGGAATCAGAGGTGATACAGGATTTCACGGACAGCGGGTAAGAAACGTGTTTATATTGAATATAGATAACAATAGATTACTTGAGTTTTTGAACTCACAACCCTTTTCAAAAGCATCGCATGTTCTACGTCAGTGAGCCTAAGTCAGACTCCTCAGCAATATCTTGACCACCATCGTCCTTATCATCATCATCATCATCATTATCACCATGATCATCATCATCATCATCATCAATTGACAGTCGATTGTCGATCGATCGGCTAAAATGTTAATAACATTATCGCCACCCCTTTAATGTGTTTGATCATCATCATCATACATTCATGTAAACGATATTTTCACTTTTACTCACAAAATTCGCATTTTCTATCTTTTCAACTTAAATTTATTTTTTGTGCAACGTTGTAATGTATTATAATTATATTTCTATCTTTTTCTTCTAATGCGTGTATTTTAAAGAACCATATCTTATAAAATGTACAGCATATATTACCGTTGTGACAATAACATTTTATCATCGTATATGATTTTGTATTGATTGACTTCTGTTCAGGGCGAAGTTGGACACACAGGAATGAAAGGTGAAATGGGTTTACCTGGAAAAAAGGTATGTAAGCATTAACCTGTACGATCAGGGTACTTGTTATAAATATTGCAATCACTGTTATTATCAAGGGGGATTGTACCTAACTACAGTAACTACGATATATGTTGAAAAGCTCCTTCACCTCCAAACTCAGTTCCGGATTCAAGGGGAAACTGGCTCGGTCCCCACACCTCTAACTATGTCGAAATTAAAAAAATATAATGAAAAAAAAAGAAGAAAATTGTATTCAAATTTTAAGTCTGAGAGTTCCATTTCCAGCCATCTAGAGGTGCCATAATCATAAATGTTCGCACGTCAGCCCCTACTGTGGTGGGGCTGATGTGATATAAACCCTGAATCTGTGAAAGTCATTCCTTAGTCCCCTCTATTTCAGATTCCTCCACTGATACTATTACTGTTAATATCTTTGATATTTGACCAGTATTAAGGAAGGGGCACTTTCTGTTAATTTGTGAATCATTTCGAGCTGTATATTAATCTTTCAAACTCAATATTTACCAGCAGTGTCAACTGTTTAAAAAATAAAAATACCATTAGAAAGAAATATAACTTTTTTTTGTAAATAATAAAACATAGTATATATTTTCCATTTTGATTTTTGTTAAATAATTTTTAAAGGGTCATAAGGGCAACACGGGTCACCATGGTCAAGCTGGATCGCGAGGAGACAAGGTAAGTTATCAATTTTTAAAATTCCTCAAAAATAACTATATTAAGATAGATTTCAAAACTGCGGCTCTGCAACCCGTCCCACTAAATTCTTCCAAATACTCTCATCACTATCATTTGTTTACAGGGTAACAAAGGACTGAAAGGACGCAAAGGAGCAATAGGCAAACAGGTAAATAATGCTCTAATTCAGTGACGGATTCTCAGAAAGGGAGACATGCTTTTATTTACTATCGCAATATGTAATATGTTTTAATGAACAGATATCAAAAGTCCGCACTCTCCCTCGTGTTTGTGTTATTCAATTTCGATGAATCTTTAACCCATTCAATCCGCCCTATATCTGTTTTGTGGATTGCACAACAGAATCAACAGTAGGATTCAATATAAACAATAATAATTTTATATTGTATTATATTTCATGTCATATTAAAAGTAAACTTTAAATCAAAATAAATTGGCTTACGGAATTAGATACTATTATGGAGTGTATACCTAAGCATTGGAAACAATGGTTAAGCTTTTCAAAAAATAAAATAAAAATACAAAAAAAATGAGAAAGTAAATTCTAATACCAATACAAAATACTATTATTCGAAGATAGTGAAGAAAAAATGTAAGCAACCCAACATTGAAACTGTTTGGAACGTAAAGTTTCAAGGAAACCTTGAATGGGAAAAAAATTGGTTATATAAAATTAGCAAATTTAAGGAAACACGAATTGCAAGCTTCAGTTACAAGCTGCTGTTCGACCTAATACCATGTAGGTTAAATTTAAAAAGGTGGAAAATAGTAGATACAAGCGAATGTAAATATTGTCATGAAATAGATGACTACGAACACATGTTTGTTTCTTGTTACCAAATTAAGGCCTTTTGGAAAACTTTTTTTAAGTTTCTAGAAAGAAGTGACGTATGCAAAATTATACCTAGGCCTACTTTAAAGCATACTGACCTTCTACAAATGATAATTGCTGGCCATAATATAGGTCAAAAACAATTTAATATGTTTAATTATTTTGTTATCATAGCTTCATTTTGTATATATAAGTTCCGTATTAAATATTATGATTTGAATGCTAAACCAAATTTATTTAAATTGTTTAAAGCCGAATTAGAACTCCGAAGCAAGGTTTTCGATTTAAATGTATAATTATTCTATGAACGTGTTCTCGTGAATGTGTATGTATTTATTAAAGAATATTGTTGAATGAATGAATAGCATATGAGAATTTTCTCTAAATGCTGGATTGAAATCATACATATAACTCTATGGAAATTTAAAATTTAAAATTAGATTATAACGTACATTGTTGAAATTATGAATATAATGATATGATAATATACAATTCAATTATAATTGTTTAAAATTAGGAATATAGACTTTGATTAAAATGTATATTTTTTTTTCTTTTTAAATTATGAATGATGTTTAATAAATGTATGGAAAATGATGAAGAATATGAATAAATGTGTGGCAAGAGTGTTGGGTCCTCGGCCCATGGTTTCCTCTTGGACAATTGTTTGTCGAATTTAAAATAAATAAATAAATGAATGAATGGATAAAATAAATAAATAAATGAATATATTAATAAATAAATATGCCTCTGCAGCATAAAGTAGTAGCATAAAATTTTATCTTTACTATCTTTTAATTACCATATCGCTTAATATTTATTTCATAGTAAAAGAAACAATGTCATTGAAACACTCATCTACAATTTATATTTTGATTGCAAATATGTTGATAGGGCAAACTAGGGTCGGATGGTAAAAAGGGAAGAGCAGGAAGACACGGTGCTCAGGTATGTACAATAATCGACTTCATGAATAGGTCTATTTTATAATATTAGTATTCGGCGAGTTGATTGGCCGAGCGGTTAAGTCAGGGGCATTATAAATTGGTCAAACAATTTAAAAAAAAAAATAGAAATAGTGATTTATATGTGATGGGAAAAGAGAGATACTAGATACAATATGATTATTTTATTGTGATCAAAATTATTTAAACACATACACCTAAATGTTCTTAAATGAAATTGTAAATTGCATTTACAGACTTCCAGTATGATTTCTCTGCTTTTTCAAGAATTAAGCTAGAAGAATTTGAGTTGCACCATGATTTACGGCTAATAAATATGTTCTTGTAGGATTTCATCCACTGTATTATAATCCCAGTTAATACACATGCTTGATTAAATTAACAATTACGTTAACGTGAAAATATTTTATGGATTTGGTTCCAGGGTGAAACCGGTGTTCCTGGTGGGGAAGGATCAGTTGGTCCTGTGGTAGGTCTCTTTCTATTAATCTATTCAAAACTGAAATGTCACATTATTAATATATTAAAAATGGAAACAGTATAGTAAATACAATTCGGTGATCTAGTATTGAGTGTAGCCCACAGTAATTTAATTAAAATTTCACAGTATCTTTTATTGTATTGAATAGGGTTTACCAGGACTAAAGGGTCCACCTGGTTTACAAGGGATGACAGGACCAGAAGGAGGTCATGGTAGAAGCGGCAATCCTGGACCCACAGGAGACCCCGGGCCAAGAGTAAGTATATTTTAATTTCTTCCTATCCGTTTTTCTTACACTGTATGTTTTGGGCTTATGAACAGACAATTAAATGATTTAGCGCAGGGGTTCTCAACTATATCGCAATAGGGGCCAAAATTGTTCATTAAGTAAATTTGAAGGGCCAGGGCAAGAGGTGTACTATGGCGCATGGCGCCATACATTTCGAAAATCATACAGGTCATCTTGACCTGAGAAAGTTACCCTTCTGTTTGGTCATGCAAAAGTCAAAATGTTATATATATCACACAGTGGGTCATCGGTAATACACGATACAAGATACAAGTAAAATTTGTCTTCCCGATAGTTCCTCCGATTTGATTGATTACATCGCTACAATTTGTGAGGCAATATATAGGACTAGTCCAGAAAATTATAAGGTTCGAAATCTAGGCCCAAGCCTAATAGAAAATATTATATATGATCGTAGGTCTCCCGCATCCTTGCATTTATCTTTGCATGATTCCTTTTCGACCCAGTTCGCATTGGGAAAGCATTGCGCAAACGTTCTTGATTTAAGTAACGAATGTAAGCGAGGCTCTCAAGATCAGTTGAGATGATCCAATTGGTGAAAGGTGAACTTAGCATTATGACTACTCAATGAATATTCAAATCAAAATGACTTTTGGACTTATATCCATGATTCTGTTATTATTAAATGATTTTTTAAAAATACTTTTAGGGTTTAAGAGGTATTACCGGGGCCCCTGGACCTGTGGGGTTGGAAGGCGGACAGGTAAGAAATTTTACATTTATCATGGCTGATAACTTCCACCACTGAACAAACCACAAGCTACAATTTTGAATTGTTGAGTGGCGCTAATTAGCAAAATATGGTTAATCTTTAACAGAACATATTTGAATTCTTCAACAACCAATCAAAAGATTAGATTGGCTAGACCAGCCAATGGAATCATGGTTTATCCTTTACAAAATCTGGTTTGTATTCACAAGACATTTTTGATGATAACTGACAAAAATAGTTTGTCACAACAAAACATGGTTTGTAGGGGAGAAAGTGTGGTGAGTATCAGTGAACCATATGTACACGTCAACAAAATTAATATGAATTTCTAGGACGACAATGTAATGTTAATGTATTGGTGAGGGTCATTGGCTTTGACCAGGGAACACTGTTCCCTGCTTCGACTTTTAGTTTTTAATAAATACATTATATTCTAAAGATTACGTTAGGTATGTTTGTTATTGTGATTATTGCATTAATGTAGTACTACGCAAACATGATGATATTTCAGACTTGGAAAGTAACAGTTAGTTTCTGAAAATTCTACTATCTCTCACTTTGTATTTTTTATATTTTACTGTAATGTCTCTTTTTTGGTGATATAGGGTCCCCCAGGCCCACCTGGTCCAACGGGAAAAACTGGCTTACCTGGTTACATAGTAAGTACTACTATATGGTATTTATAACATATTTGTTATATAAAAAACAACTGTTGGCAGTTAGAGTTGCATAAAATTGTAAGTAATGCATATGTGTATTCCTAGCTATTAAATAACACGTTCTGATTGGTCAGTTGTTAAATTTGATTACTCCGAAGTGGTTTACTAATCCATAAGTCTATACTATTAAATCTTAGCGTTTTGCAAGCAGATGTTCTTCTTTGTCTCGTGAATTGACCAGTGTACAATTATAGTTTTCTATCATTTTCAGGGAAATAAAGGAATGCAAGGACAACGGGGTTTTCCTGGACGGAGTGATATTCGAGTAAGTCACGTGATAATTTACTGTTGAACCTACGTAAATAATTGGTTCGAAGGCTTTTATTGAATTTCAATTAATTCATAAAAGATCACAAATATGGGACAGATAATAGAATATAATATTAGGCCTATGTTTACTCTCTACAAATTGTGAAACTCAAAATACCATCCCATTAGCAAGGAAGGTACAGTATTTTGAAAAGATTTAAGAAGAAAGGACTGGTTATAAGCCTAGATGTAGATGTAGGCGTGTGATGTAACATAAATAGTGTGACATTGATGAAGACAGTGAAGTTTGTAGTACTTTTATAAAGCATTGCTCATGGTGATAAAAGGGTTTCTTTTAACGAAAAAGGGTTTCTCATAATATTGAATAATGAAAAGTGAGTAAAAGCAATCATTTTAAACATCTACAAAAATGTTCAATTACATTGCTAACACAGGGTCGCCCGGGACACCCAGGACCGCCCGGTGACACTGGAAGCGAGGGACCCAGCGGTGAACCAGGATTACAAGGACCTCCTGGACCAGTGGTATGTAGGTCTATCCTTTCTCATTTTATGATTTTACTGCTATTTTTCTTTACTTCATAATACTTTGGGGATTTAGCTCAAGATAAGTCTGTTGAGCTATTAATATTTTATAATTAAATTGCTTGCTTTGCTTGCTTTGAATATACAATTTTGAGTTATTTAATCGGCGCTTCTAAAATATTTGGAGGCTTCAGTGCGGCGCTTATTCGAGAGCGGAGCTTATTCGTGAACAGCGCTTACTAAAAAATATTGGCGTGACGTTTTTCATGCTCTCTCCCGTGTTACCTATTTCATGTATTCCCGTAGTTCGATAGCCATATCATAGGCCTTACATTATCGTAAATAAACATTTATAAAGATATGTTTTTGTCTTCATTGTATACATTGTATTTAAAACCTTGTTTCTCAAAGTGTTTCAATACACACAGGGCGATGTGTATACTCGAATAAGCACCGCGGCGCTTATAAAGAGTGGTCCTTAGCGATAAAAAGGTTGTTTTTTTTTGTTTTTTTTTTGGTTTTTTTTTGCGGCGCTTAATTATTCGAGAGCGGCGCTTATTTGAGGATTTACGATATTAACAGACGCTTGTAGATAATCCGTTCACTGTATTTGTTTGCAAACTCTGGGTAATCAGGATATTTGTAGACCTTTCTAATGAACTATTCAATGTTTACTGTAATATAC
>NW_022716829.1:1594815-1614804 GCF_011630105.1 Anneissia japonica
TTACTATCTTTAATTTTTGAAAAATATATATTTTTATTGACAGGGGAAGATGGGAATAAAAGGAGACGGAGGGGATAGAGGCACTATCGGACCACAGGTACATTTTGTTGTTGTTTAGGCCTAATATAACTACATGAACTACTGTATTGTCTTGTTTCTGATTAGTTGATTAATTGATTCATTCATTATGTAATATTTTATTTTATGTTAATATCATGGTCTATGGTGACCATGTGACTAGACACTACAAAACTAAGTTCAAAGACAACTAAAACTAAAAGGGTTTTACTACTGTACTACTAGTTATTAGCGTAGATTTACTGCACAAATTGTTAACATGTCTCAAATGTTAAATCATAAATCGAGGAATAAAATTCTTAATTTCTAAATCCGTCTATCCCATTTAGACTGTATACTGTATTGTCTTGTTTTGATTGGTTGGTTGGTTGGTTGGTTGATTGATTCAATTATTAATATGTTATGTTAACATCATGGTCATGGTTGTTAGTACAGTAAGTCCTCATACGGAGAATGAAATTCTTAATTTATAAATCCGTCTATCCCATTTAGACTGTATACTTTATTGTCTTGTTTTGATTGGTTGGTTGGTTGGTTGGTTGGTTGGTTGGTTGATTGATTCAATTATTAATATGTTATGTTAACATCATGATCATGGTTGTTAGTACAGTAAGTCCTCATACGGGGAATGAAATTCTTAATTTCTAAATCCGTCTATCCCATTTTCTATTAACAGGGGCAGGTTGGTGAATATGGTCTGCCAGGTCCTGTCGGAATGCGAGGTTTAATGGTAATAATTTCTATTATTATTTCAATATTTCTTAGTCTTTCTAAAAAAGTATTTTGAAAATGATATATTAATGTAATAATGAATTGAATTTTACCTGTATTGCATTTTACATAGAATGGCACTATAAAGAAGGACATTCATTGTGAATTACCCGATTTGCACAATAGAAGCGGTGATGAGGGCCGTTTTATTTTATTTTTTTGGCAAACATTTTATAGAAGGTCTTTAAACACCTTCATATCCAAGCTCCAAGTTTATATCATCTCATTGACTCATATACTATTTTCCTCCTAAGATAAGGCCTAATTATCTGAATATGATCACAGGCGAAATAATACTAATAAGTGTTGCATTTTTACTTTTTTATAGCAATTTTTATAATACCTTTTATGAATTTTCTGTACAGAAACTAAATTTGTATGCATTTTATAACTGAACATCTTAATTGTAATTGTTTATGGTTATATTTTGTATAAATTGTATGTACACATAATTATTTGTATTTTATTTTATTAGATGGGGGTTGGAGAGCCACATAGAATGTGATTAATTTTGCTATTGGCAATCCGGTCCACCCCCTGAATAAAAAAAAAATGAAATACTTATGCATTCAATCTGTAATACAAGTGGGTACCTGGTAGGTTCAAACACAACTGTGCTGATTACTAGCTGCAATATTATGGAATAATAATATAATTTAAGTTAATAATTTCATTTCGTGTTGAGTATGTGTTCCATATGTGTTTGATCCAATGACCGTGGTAGTAATGTGAAGCGCTTAGGGGCTTTGTGCATGAAGCGCTATATAAGAACGACATATTATTTTTTTTAATATCATGGCCTATTAATAAGATCCATGGTAATATCATCCTAATTTTGCCAAGTAAATTAAAATTACAATTAATATATTTTTACCCAAAATAGGTTTGAATCTAACATTGGTTTATCACTTTTTACTTTCCAAATCATTTAAGTCAGTTTTACTATTACCTTAACGTTTTTGACCTACTGAATATAGGGTGTTGTGGGAAAAACTGGACCTCAAGGAGAACCGGGACCGAAAGGTGAACGTGGTGCTAAAGGAAAGCAAGGTATACGAGGATTACCGGGAAAAAATGGACATCAAGGGCCAATAGGGCCTGAAGGTCAAACTGGTCCCTCCGGAGTACGTGGAGATCCGGTAAGTTTAAATAGGCCTATTAAATAAACTATACTGTAATTGGTTACAGGGCTTCTGATCTTTATGGAATAGGGTCCCCTCCTAGAGTATTCCCCAGTCCCCATACAGTAGAATGTTTCAAGATTTTTGCTAAATTTAACACTCCAAACTTATTCTGTCACTTGTTATTATAATTAGTGTGGTATCTGGAAATATAAATGTATTGCTATGTTTACACTTATTATATCCGGTAAATGTCTTATATATGTGTCTACTATTCTCAAAATATTCAATGATGTTTACTGATAATATTAGATACAGAACCAGAAACATATTGGCATATTGAATATATTTGACCATTTGTACATGAAATAATAATTCCGTAGTGATGGTAATAGAGTTTTAAACACAAGTACATTATGTTATGTAGGCCTATATGAAATTTAGTTTAAATCACAAATCTTCTGTTTAATTTAAAATTGTCAGCATCCCAAGCCTTCTAACGATGATTTTAATTTCTGTTGGATTATACCGAATTTATTATTCTATATATCTTTCCATAGGGGCCTCGAGGAGGCATTGGGCCGATGGGATCGAAGGGAGAGTCCGGCTCACAGGTAACTTACAACTATTAGCTATTAGCTAAAATCAAAACTAAAGCGAATCCCGTTTAATAAAATATTGTTTTGCATCTTCTTTGGATTATGATGACATATTGGTACTATGAAATATTCATTGTTGGCAATATTATTTCGATTGTTATAGATTGCTATTGAATCATGCTTTCTCATAACATAAATAGGGTCCAAGAGGTCGACAAGGACCGCCTGGACAACCAGGTGTTCCAGGTGTACCTGGTGTCCATGGAGATCACGGGAGGCAAGGGGAGAGAGGTCTGACAGGCTTACAGGTATGGACGTTCAAAACATTTTTTTGGGTGGAGGAGGTGTGCCGTACCGTGGTTTATTAATTTAAGGCATTTGAACTGTTAAGACAGAAAGAATGACAAATTTATAACCCAAAATGAATTTAATTAGCTTCAAGAGAGCCATATAGTCTTCTAATCTTTCATGCCAGCTACAAAACCTTTCCTTAACCCAAAATTATCAAGTAGTGTTGCGTCATCTAAAAATAATACGTTCTATATTACTATTATTAGGCATATTGGTATAAAAATGATATCGCAATTCAAGTCAAAAATGAACGATGTAATACATATAAACTGTACCGTATACCTTACAGGGCGAGAAAGGTGACCCAGGAATACCAGGTCCACGGGGATACAGAGGAGCGAATGGTATAAAAGGAGTTCGAGGAACGAATGGAGAAAGAGGTGAAACTGGAGAACAGGTACCGTTATTGGTGCAAAGAGGAGTGAATCCTTCATTGGTCGAATATTTTATTAAAACTTAGGTTATGGAACTACGCTGTACACTAACAGGATAATGTCTGAAATATTCCTTATAAATTTTATAGGGCATAGAATGGAATCCAGAAAAAGCTAATTAAGATATCAAGATACCTGTAGCTCCCACAATGTATTATCACCATTTGTAGTGTGTGTACAGTATATTCTGTCAGCAGTGTGTCGACACGTAATTATAATTTTAACAAATATCTTACCAAGATGACAAGAGGTTGATATTTCATAGAAAAAATGATGAATTATTTAAATTTAGGAATGGAAGAATACGATGACAATTTCGTTTTTATTAAAGTCATGTTCAATGTATATATTATTTTATTAATTGAAATTATTGAATGTTACAATGATTTGGTTATAGTTGGTTAGACAAACGTATTACAAAAATTCTTGTTTCTTCATAGGGTCCACGAGGTCAAATGGGACATGAAGGTATGGTCGGACATCCCGGGTCAACAGTAAGTATAGTGGTTGAAATTAATTCATGTGAACTATAAATATGTCTGTACATATAGTTTATTTGAAGGACAGGCCTAAGCCAAATTTTGTTGTACACTATCAAACTAACTCCTTCTGTGATGCTACACATTTCATACACACCCTTGATGTTATTGTTGTTGTCATCATTAGGCCTAATTTTATTATCTTGTGTGTCATTAATATTTACCTCTTAGGGTGCACCAGGGCCGAAGGGTAAGAAGGGATCACCTGGTTCTCTTGGTAAATTGGTAAGTATGCGTTTCTTTCCACACAGTACAAACTACAAATAATAGGAGGTAGTACTCAAGTCAACTTTTATTCCATGGTGTATACGCGTAGTAGAAGAACGATACAAACTAACACTGACAGACGAATATGGGGAGGGTAAATTGGTTTGCAGTGTTCTAATCGTATGTACTGTAGACGCATAGATCGGATTTGCGGTGGAAGTAAGGACACGTAAATAAAATATTGTTTATATCTTGATATTAACAGAACATGCACACAGGACTATGTGAATTAAACACTTAACACATTATAAATAGAAAAGTTGAGTTATGGAGCTATTATAGTATAAAATCTGAAATAATCCTTGTATTATTTATAGGGCATAGAAGGGGATCAAGGTGAACCAGGAAGGAATGGTTTCAAAGGACAAAAAGTAAGCAGCAACTACTTAAGTTTAATGTTTCTGAGGCTTCATACCTTTATAATACCAAATCATGGGTATTTTTTTAAAGCGTCGTTCTGCATGATAGAAATGTTATATGTATGGTATGTAAAATTTAGCTTACATGTTGTTATCTGTTTTCCGTTAAAGCTGTCCTCATTGACACTGTGTTGCTACACAGGTCGAACTGCTTAAATTGGATAATTGTTTTTATATATAGGCAATCATTGCCAAAAATACAAAGGTGAAACGAACAATGATATATTTATAATAAATTGGAAAAATATTGTATGGCGCCTGTTAAAAATATTATTTGTCAATGACACTTAATGATATGATAAGAATTATCGATTAAAACATACGTTGAGAGTTTTGAATGCATATGTATCTGAAGCTGATCGAAGTTCAGGTGGAAGAAAGTTTCATAATTTTGGAGAGGCAAACGAAAAAGAAAAGTTATTTCCAAGGCGTGAAGACAGCATAATACAATAATATTATTACACTGTTCACAGGGATGGATTGGCGAGACTGGTGAAAAGGGGCATTTTGGAGATCCAGGTCACCAAGTAGGTACATTAATATTAATTTACACCGATGACTTGATTTTGAAAATTATCGCCGTAGTGACAAACGTTTTAATAATAATTATCTTTGTCAATTCAACAAATATATAATTCCAATTGACTTTTATAAAGCATGGAAAATAACGAAACCACCAAATCACACAGCAACAACTAAGCAGAAAAGACACTTTGTTGTAATATAAATAAATACAGACCGAGTAAAATATATATTCAGCAAGATAGAACTAAAATTAAGACGTTTAAGAACACAACAACGTTTATAATGTTAAGAATTATTTAAAATGCATATTCCTGTAACAATAAGTAGGACTAGTAACATGTTAATGAGAACTTAATTTTAATCATCGCATAAGTTGTGCATTAAAAAATACCCGGAGTAAGCCATCAGAATATTGTATGTAAATTTTAATTTTTTAGACATTTCATCACAGACGATTTCTTTAATTAATATTCTTTTACTACACAGGGACTGGCTGGCCTACGAGGACCCATGGGGAAGCCTGGGGAGGCTGGACCAATGGTAAGTGAACTTCACTGATAACTACTAGTGATTTCTTATTTGACCGAAACGTACAGGCTTTCGCAAATATTTAGAAAAATGCGAGTTATCCAAATCACAAACAATGCCGTAGCCAGCTATTGGGACATTTGGGACAGACCCACACCATTTCTCTATTGGGTCCACAAAGAATGGTCCACGTTTTAAAAATGGGTCCAGATTTCTCATATTTTGTGTAAAATGGGTCAACTTTTAAGAAAGTGGGTCCAAATTTCTGATATTTTGCGTAAAATGGGTAAATATTTAAAAAAATGGGTCCAGATTATTCATATTTTTGTGTAAAATGGGAGAACTTTTAGGAAAATGGGTCCACATTATTTTAATTTACCCGTAAAGTGGGTCCACCGTTTGAAAATCCTGGCTACGGCATTGATCACAAAGTAAACCTTACTCGTTACAATTTACCGGCTTGTATGTAGAGGTGCAGAACTGTTCTGGCGGTGTCATAATGAAAACGTAGGAAATGGAACAGAATTTGACAAGACAGGATATCCAAAGAGATAATTTTTAAATAAGTCACGATGAACGAATTATTATTAAAGCTCACATGAATTTATTCACTCACTTTTTTTTTATATATTCTATAGGGCCATGTTGGTAAACCAGGACTTGCAGGAACACCTGGTCAAGATGGGTCACCTGGAGAAGATGGCGAACCAGGTTCACCAGGAGATCAGGGAGAAGAAGGACGACCTGTAAGTAATATGCAAATTATTTACAAGTGGATGTTGATATTTTTTTTAAGTTCATTAACTAACATTATTTGCAAAGAAACTTATAATCAATCTAATAATTACGTGGCCAACAATGAATATCTAGAACTCTAAGAAACGTAGCTTAGTACAAAAAAAGTTTAATTTAAGTATAATGAAAAACATTTATTCTATGTTTTAATTGGGTGTTTTATGGGGATATACAAACAATCACTTTTTAACTACTATGGATTTTTTTAGGGATCTATTGGACTGAAAGGTAAAGAAGGACACCAAGGCCCGCCTGGAACACCTGTAAGTATACCTATGCAATAATTCTGGGTGTATCTATAGATAGCGAATCATAGCGAATTCGGCATTCTTCAGGCCTTAATAGAACCAGGCCCACAGACTAGATATCAATCTTCTCCTAAATTTGTCGTCCCTCGTCCGAATATTTTGAACTCTTCAAAAAATCATTTCATTATCGAGCCACTTATCTCCTCTTGAACTCTCTCTCTCCTTCTTTAATGATTCTACTCTCTCATCCTTTAAATTTCAACTGAAATCCTACTTCAAACTTAATCAATAATCCTCTTCTTATTTCCTTGCTCTCTGCTGCCTGGTGTCTTACTTACTTTTTTTTTTTCTTGTTTGTTTCATGTACCTTTTTGTTTTGTATTATTGTACTGTACTCAAAAGGCCTCTTATAGTCAGCTTTGTGCTGTAAGAATTACCCTCTTAAAATTTAGTATAATAAATAAATAATAAATAATAAATTACCTAAACGGATTAGGGGCCGAAATGCCTAGTGAATTCGAAATTTTCTATGGATTTCGGACCAGCGAAAGTTAAGTACATACTGGCTGGATAGGGAACAAATTCATGATGGATTAAGGCTGAGAAGGGCTGACTACACAGTGGGCCATAATTCATCTGACACCGTTACCTTTGTAGTCTGTGGTTCAAATATATTTCTCTATGGAGCTCTATAAATATTTGCATAAATAGATAAAGATTTGCTCTTAATTGGATAATTATTTATTCATATTGCTCCGACTGTTTCATATTCAGTAATTTATAAAGGTTTGCATACACTTTATATTTAGGGATCCAATGGCAAACCTGGTACTCAAGGGGGCAGGGGAGAACGAGGTGAAAAGGTCAGTATAGTTGGACATTATATTAATGATATTTCAGCATAAAATTTTCGTATATATAAATTAAGAGTACTGGTGTATATATATATATATTTGGTAAACTATTTATATAAAATCAATAACTGGAATAATTAAAGTTGTTACAGAGTGTATATTTTGTTTATATCTTTCAGGGTGAGCGGGGTGAACCAGGAATTTACGGATTACCAGGTTTACAAGGCCCACGAGTAAGTTGTCATTTATTTTATTCATTTTTGATGAGTTTATAAATGCTAAAACCTGTATGTATTTCATTTTATTTAATTTATTTCGTCACTTGATATAAGGTACAATATTCAAACACCAATACACAAATCAAGACAATTAAAAATGTTTTCAGGAGGTCACTGGACCGGATTGTAAATACTGTAGTAACATTAATCACTTTCTGTGTGGCTCTCCAACCCCCATTAATCCAACAAAATAAAATAAAAATAATTATGTGTACATAAAATTTATATAATATAACCATAAAATATTTTTATTCTGCACACAATTGACCATGGCAAATGCTTCTTAGGATCGTATATCATTAGGTATCATATAGCAGTTGAGATTCGCGGGCTGTCATCACGAGCTTTGAACTTAGAGACTCGAACCATCGCTAGCTGTGAATTTCGCTTCTGTCCCAGAGACAGGCATTGTACCTACTGTAGACCTACAGTCTCTCTCTATCCAGATAAGTGGTTACCTTAATAAGCTCAAACCCCATGCGTTGATTACTACTAAAATATTATGTTATATTCCATTGGAGAATAGGGTTATCATATGGGCGTTATAAATCTACCACTATTTTATGTTTATTGCATAATTCAATAATGCTTATTACCTTCCTATTCTGTACTTTAAATTTTCATACATAAGGTGTATTTTCTATAGGGATTACAGGGGCAAAAGGGGCAAGTAGGCGACCAAGGCGACCGAGGACACCCGGTAGGTTTACTTCTGGTGATTTTAAAACAACATATCGAACAAGGCATACATTCGTAGACGTCTTGTTAAGACACATTTAGCAGTGACTTCAGAATAAAATAAACAAAGAACAGGAAGAAAGATTAGGATTTTTAAAAAATTAAATTATAATAATTCATAATAATTATAGATCAACAATAAATTTCGTTTCAGTAAAAAATAGGGCTATAATGCAAGTCTACACGTTAAATAATTCACCATTTATGTTCTTTTATAACCACCACAGTTTAAAATAACACAATTTTTTTTATCAGTAGTGGTATTTTAAATATCAATATGACTTTCATGCTCTTTACAAACTTTCGGCCAATAATTAAACGTTGATCATATAAATACGTAAATATAATTATTTATTAAAGTGTTTGTTTTATAAATTGATACTAAAGTAGTATAAGCAGAGTAATCTATCATTATGTTATCACAGGGTTCACCAGGAAGTGCTGGTGTGGCAGGGATTGAAGGTATAGCTGGACCCCCTGGATTTCCAGGGCCTCAAGGTCAAAAGGGTGAAAAGGGTCGCACGGGACGACAGGTAAAAGATGTGTATAAGAGACAGAATTTACACCGATGACTTATATATATATATATATATATATATATATTCAGATATATGCTTTTAGTTTATATATACGGTATTTAATATATCGTGTCAACCTCAGCAAAGTTTTCCCCCTTCGAAATGAGCGTACGGTAATTAGAATTCAATAAATACATTTTCGTTATGCTTTATGTTTAAGGGCTTACCAGGATCAAAGGGATTAATGGGATATACAGGCCCGCCAGGGCCAATGGTAAGATGACGTCATTGCCATACTTGTACTTTGCTTTATATTTTCCTATTTATTTTTATTATTTTCTAACCGAACCGTACAGTAAACTTAGTCTCGTTATACAGGGATGTGAGTATTGTTGATTATTATTAGATTATTAGTTTTTACCTAAGATCTTAAAAACCATCAAAATTAATCTCAGTAAGCTGACATCCATATACAACTAGTGAAGTTATATTGTATATTTTAGTTTTATATTAACTCAACTTTCATTTGGATTGTTTTATTTTATCAACTAATAAGGGTGTCAAAGGACAGAGAGGGCGACAGGGAGTGGCGGGTGACGTTGGTAATACAGGAGTTGAGGTAAATTGTGTATATAAAATGTGATACTTACTTTTTAGACCATTCAAGTTTTCAGTATGTGCTGTATTGTTATGGCGTTACTAGGGATATATTTTATTGTAATTTTCTTGTATATAACCACTTTTTGTACATTTCTTGCATAGGGACCGCGTGGAAATCCAGGCATTGAGGGTCACCAGGGTATTTCCGGCTTTCCTGGAATAAAAGGACCAAAAGTAAGGCCTTTTGCATATTGAAATATTTTTCTTCATTTCATTATACTGCAACTTACCAATTCTAAACCTTATGCGTTTCTAAAAAAAATTTAGAACCGCATTGAGTAATATTTTAGTTAATATCGGCTCAGATGGACCATTTTATAATCGTTAGTCATAATGATAGTAGTAAATGTTAACATAATAAAATTAACAATGGCATTTATTTATCTTTTCCTATTTAATTCCAGGGACCAAGGGGTGATGCGGTAAGGATAGTTCATTTCTAATATAGAATTTGTTTCCTAGGCGAATTAAAAATGTTTTAAGATATGATAATGCTCTGATTACATTATGAACAGAAAGTATAGTAGTAGTTTCAATACGCACTTAAGCATTTAGTTAAAGAAGGAGCCATTATTCAAATACTGTATTGATTGCGTCACGATTGGCTTATAATGAATATATTTAACTATATATAAAACCCAGTCTTATATGCCCTAGTGAATCTTGTATTATATAAATGCTTAACATATTAACATTTTTTCTCATTTCTCATCTTTTAATCGCACAGGCTGATCGGGGCTATCCTGTAAGTATTTAATTCCAAATGAATCAATAAAATAATAATAAAATAAATAAATATAGAATTTATACTTCACATGGTGTTTTTGAAGTTTATTTAATCATTTTTGTTCAACAAATATATTAGTACTCTATAGGCCTAATGGCCGGGCGGTTTATGCAGTGGCACCGTGATCATAGCCAACAATATCGGCACAGGTTCGCAGCCGGTTCGCTCCTATAGTTCTGGTGGTGGAACAAGTCTTCTCGGATAAGGACTATAAAATGTAGGCCCAGTGTACGCAAATGCTCATGTGCACTTTAAAGAACCCAGTACATCTTTCGAGATGAGTAGGGGTTACCCCGGTGTACTGGTTCACTCGGCCCCTGTCGTGGACAGATGAAAGTGCGCCAGTTTACTGGCTGCGGTGGACATGAAGTGACCCTCAGGGGAGGAGAAAGTTATTGAAAAGTGCAACATTTAGTCCCGAGCGCATAGAGACCTCGTTTATCTGTGCTATATAAATCCATCTATTATTATTATTATGTCATTATTTCTTACTTTCGCAACTAAATATTGGTATCAGTGATGATGATGATGACGACGACGACGATGATGATGATAATAATACAATTATGATTTTAAGGATAAAAATAATAACGAATAAAAAAAATTAATGATAATATTAATGACATTAATATCGTCACTCTTAAAGGATTAAAGCAATTTATATCATTTGAGGTTTTAATATTACATTACACTCAGAGAAGAGTTAAATTACACTGTTCCCTGATTATACTGTATTATTATTGTTATTATTATTATTATTATTATTATTATATATAAAATTGTAAATTGCTATTTTGTTAATAATATTTACTTTTTTTTTATTTAGGGAGAGACAGGGCCAATGGTAAGATTTTTTAGGTGTTTATATTTATGTTTTTATAAACATTGTAATGTAATGTTTCTAAAACATAGTGTTGATAAACCTTTCTTTAGGATACAGTGTATGTTAATAAATTAGTAAATTAATAATGGAATGTATGAAAAATGATTTAGAAAGATGTTCTATATTTTGTAAATTCATCGAAAATGTGATGAACTATCAGACACAAAATTAATTTTGTGTCGGCAATAAAGTTTGTAATAATAATAAATTAATAATAGATCATTATTCTTTACTTTTTATTTTTCAGGGACCTCCAGGTTTACCTGTAAGTTAGTTTACATGTCTTATTGTTGTATATTAGTATTACATTTTAAGCATTTATTCTCATCTGAAGTATATTTATACATTTATGTTTGCCATTACAGTATTCAAAAACTAAATTAGTAGTTGTACTTATGTACTTGTATAAATGTATGAGTATGAGTAAATTTTCAAAAAAAAAGAAGAAAATTTCTCTATTAATACATTTAAATCATTTTTTTAAATTAAATTATTTAATTTATTATATACATTTCAACCTTGCTATTATTCAAAGTCGGAGTTACCTGGTCTCGCGCCAATCTAGCTCATTTTAGGTAGACTTTCTTCATATTAAAGGCTTCTACGAATGGATGTCTTGTTTTGGAGCAGGAAATCAAGTTGTCCCTCCCCAGTACCGCGTGATTACAGTATATATCGACGGGAAGTCTACCAATAACGATAATTAATATTGCAATTATGCTTTTGTCATTTCGTTGTGGCTTAACTCTTAATTTGTATATCTTATGTTTGTTTAGGCAACAGCGGTATATCTTAGTGATGCTGCGGCAATAGCACAAATATTTGATCATCTTTTCACAATGCCAAACAGAAATGGACCAGGCGTAAGTGTATATTTCTATCAAGCTACCTTCTCAGTATCATATTCTATGTGACATATACCTGTGCTTTGTCTATATATGGGAATGCCAAATATGACATCATCATGCTCATATGTGATGTGACACCATCATGCCCATATTATGGGCAACTCATAAAATTTTGTCACATAAAATTTTATAGTTTGCTTTAAATTTGGTCCACTTATGAAATAATTTGACAAACAAACTTTCACTTATGCCCATATATAGTCAAGATGTGCCTTTATATGGTCATGATGTGATGTCATGAATAATATTTAGGCATTTCTCATGTTTTTGTCAAATTAATTTGATGGTCTGGACAAGGATTTATAGTCACCTGTTCAATATTTGTTTATAGTCACCAAGTTCAATATTTGTCTTAAACGTATCTGCCTGTGTTTTTACTGCTTTATAACTGTTTTTTATGCTTCTACCTAACGTATGACGTAACACTTTGTGCATATCAATCTTCTTTTTCAATCAAGACACATAATATTTGTTGTTGTCAGTATAATGTATATACATATTGTTTTAATACTTTAGGATACAGATGTCTTCTATATGCTACGGTACGTAGCTAAGTATATTGAGGGAGTCCGCTATCCACTGGGGACACGTGATATACCAGCACGGAGCTGTAAAGACATTTTGGACTGTCACGATTATTTGCAAAATGGTACTATATGTATTTTTTAATTGATTGTAATAAAGTTGAATTTTGAATTTATTATTATTGTTTATTACCTCCGTCAAAGAGGTTATGTAGGCCTATTCATTGCTGTCTGTCTTTTGTTAGCAAGATTACGCAAAAACTAAGGAATGGGTCATCATAAAATTTAGTGGAATGGTACATAATCTAAGAAATAGGTGATTCAATTTTGGTAAGAAATGGACAAGGTCAAAGTCTCGAAAATTCGATTTCCTGCTTCCCCTTGAATTAACCCTCAAGCATGAAATAAAAAAGTGGAATCGCTTATCATACACGGTCTGCGTATTGCTCGGTATTCATGCAGAGGGCGAAGGTATGCATTCTGTGGAGTGACTGCACATTTTGATAATGATAATATTATTCAAAGCACAATAATAGACGTTTTTTGTTTTGTTTTTACTTTCCAGGACGGTACTGGATCGATCCGAATCTCGGATGCCCCACAGACGCTGTAGAAGTGTATTGTAATTTCACAAATAATGGCGAATCATGTCTTATACCGAGCGATCCAAGTAGGGTAGGTATCTAACTTAATATTACGATCAGTTATACACTACATCATTATTTACCATTAGCTTTATCATAGATCGTAGGTTTATATATCGATTGGTTTATTGTTCGGTTAAAAAAATGATGGTTTATATTTTTATCTTATAATAAAACATTTACATTTGAATTTTGAATCTTAAATTGATTTCTGTTCGATTGAATTATTTATGAGTTCATTTATTGAATGGTTTCTCGATTGGTTTATTCCAGTACATGTATGGAATAACAAGACCACAGCTTAATTTTCTACATTTACTGACGTCAGAGGGGAGCCAAATAGTTACAATTCACTGTAGAAACATATCAGTTTGGGAAAGCTCAGACGGTGGTTATCAACACGCTATCAAATTCAAAGGCTGGAATGGTAGTGTGTACCGCCATGACGGTCAGTTCAAACCAACTGTCCTATCTGACCAGTGTAAGGTATGTATACTATAAAGTACTTAACGAGCTTATTCTGTCAATGGACCTTTCTAAGGTATCAATCAAACTTGATTGAAACACGTGTTGTCCAAAGATCTTATAAAAGATCAAGCGTTCTCCGCGATTTACGCGTGCAAATTCTGTAATAAGGCATGAATGGTGCCCTCTTGCTAAATTGTAAACTTTTGACCCTTGACCGCTCTGATCATACCGTACACCGCGCGACTTCACCTTTAGGGTATCAATCCTGTGAACAGCAGAACAGGAACCATCTCAGATACATGGCAACAGATAGGACGCCCTCTTCCAAAACTGATTACTTTTTCTCTTTGGTAATAGCTAGAGTTCCTATAGTAATAGCCAGAGCCGTAGATAGAGAGAGTTTGGCCAACTTGACGCATGGACGCCATGTCGTTACCAAACAGCCCAAGCGCATGCGCGCGTATAGCTTTAACGTTTGTTTTGGTGACAACATGGCCGGTGTAATTCATGTGATTGCGATCCACCCAATCACACGCGCGTATATCGAATCCCGTGAAACAGAGTTGGCCAAACTCTCTCTATCTCATAGAGATACAATAAGAATACTAGAGCGCTAACTGTAATGTATTCGATGTTCGAAATACGCAGAGCTGTGTGTATGTACCATCCAAGATGGCTGCCATATATTCAGCCAATCAAATTTCGCCTAAGCACTATGGTGCCCTTAATTTACACAGAAAGTTTAGTACACCTACTTACCCGTATGTTTTAAACTCGAGCGTTGTGGTGTATGAGTGTATTGTACACGATTTTAATTTTGTTTTAATTTTTGAATAAGATGCTCTACTTGGCCTCTTTTTGGCTACGATAGTTTAATAATTTGTTATTATCAATACTAATTATCATTAATGAAATAATAGTCTGCCAGAGGGCTTATTTATGGTAATAATGTGTATACCAGACCTAAAGGTGGCGCTTTCCTACGGCAACCATCTTGGATGGTACACATACACAACTTTGCATTGCTTCGCCATCTTGTCAGCACTCTAGTTGTTTAATAGCTCTATGCTCTATCTACGGCTCTGGTAATAGCGCATGAATGGCGCCCTCTTGCTAAATTGGAAACTTTTGAACCTTGACCGACACTTCTATTTGTTACGCGTAAATCGCGGAGAACGCTATCTTGTGTTTATAAGATCTTTGGTGTTGTCCCACAAACGCACGTGTTCAATTCGCAAAGCAACATCCAAGAGGCCGGGCTTAGATGAAAGGTCCATTTCCAAATATTTGTTGAAATACCGTAGCTTTTGCTATTCACTTTAAGTATCATTTTTTTAAACATGCTTTTAATTATGAATGTATTGGGCTTCTTAATTTGTTTGAAGACAATCTGGCTACCAATTGCGTAAGGTGCTTTATTAATATCAACCAATTTAACTTGCAGAATGTTGACTGCTCTGAAGTTTAATGTTTTGATAACAACTAGTTTTTTTTTCGTATTAGTTTCAATGGCGTAGGCTGGTTTCGGTCTGGGGGTACTAAAAATCAGAATGCGAAACTAAATCACAGAATGCAGAACTAAACCCCTATTCCAAAGAAAAATTAATTGTAATTTTTTGTATTTTAACCTTGATTTTATTTAAAAAGAGTTATTAATGTTTATTTTGAATCACAGCATCCTGATACGAGGTGGCAGACCACAAAATTCCTTTTCCGAAGTCAGGATCCAAACAAGTTACCAATAATCGACGTCATCACCATTCCATCAGTCCATGGGTCAAGTCAATCAGTTGGGTTCAAAGTTGAACTTGGCAACGCTTGTTTCAAATGAAAATATTGTATAAGATAGAATTCACAATCGCAATTTCAGAACCAAAGGGATTAATATTTCTACGGAACTGGAAACAATACCACCTTCAACAACATTTTATACAAAATATTTTAATTCCTTTTGCAAAATATAACAACCTTGACATTTATTTATATTTTTCTTATTTCTGTATTAATTTTGTTCTTGTAAACTACTACTCTGCCATAATTTATTTTCAAATATTCTTCAAAGTCATGCACCAAATATTTTAACTCACTAATATTATGTTCATACGCCTGTCTTATCCACCCACTCTACCTTTGTTTATGATGACTATATTTTAGTGTGAGCCCGCGAGATATGTCTTCACACGTCTTTGTAAATTAAAATGCAACTGTTAATGTTCTTCTATTTCTTTCCCCACTTTCTTTCATCTGTACATTGTCTCTATTGATAGAAAATAGTTCCTATAGTCTTAAGTTTTTAGTTACATTTTAGTATTACTTTGTTTTATTTTTATAAGAATTATTGCTTTCTAGTTAGGGAAATCCTTAGCAAATTCATGTCGTATTAATATCTGTAGAAATAGGAATGTTTATATTTATTTGAGGTACTAAATACGTGAGTGAATCGATGTACCTATATGTGTGTCTGTACAATGATTTAGCATTTGAAAAATCCCCGACTAATCTTCATTTATCTTTAATTATAGAGACATTATTTGTACGGTCACCTTTGAGTTTGATCGTGATTTTAGTTTTAGAGATGCGATTATTATATTATTTCTTTCTAAAGTAAATTAAGTAAACATGGCTATGAATTCGTAATATTTATGAATTGCACTACAAGTGTGTATCCTTATGTGGTTATTTTTAAAGAATCAATGACTCTTTTTATTGGGTTTAACTTTTTCTTTGCGAATTATCGCTGCAGCTGATTTATTGCCTGTGTAAATCTAAAGGAAAATGTGAAAACTCAATTATCAAATAATCTGAACAAAATTAATGAGAGACTTCAAATGATGCATTGTAACCTCGCTATCAAATTGTGTCAAATAGCTTTAATAAGTTTGCTATTAGTATTTTAAGAACTCAATTTAACTTTTATTGGTTGACGACAAAAATTAACGATGGGAATTAATATTATTATTATTACTATTATTATTATTACTATTATTATTATTATTATTATTATTATTGATTGTTATTATTGGTATTAGTATAATAATTATTTATTATTAGGATTATTTTTATAGCTATTTTGTTATTTGTTACTACTACTACCACTATCATTACATTGTATACTTATTGCATTTATTTTTATTGATAGGCCTATTAGGTTTATTACTATTTATGGTTTTCATTATACCATACCGTAGCATTAATATCAGTATTTATTTTTGATATTTTTATCATTATTTAAGTGATAAACACATTTGTTATTCATTTTTTAATGGTGTCTTGAAGTGTCAAAACTTTCAATATGGCGTAGTTATACTGTTTTACTAACATTTTGTAATAAACATTGGAATGACTTACAACGAATTTATATTATATTTTGATTTTTTTTTTGTCAACGTATACCTTAATGACCGAAAGTACTACGCTGTTATGCTGATTAAAATGGTGCTAATTTTAGTTAGGTACTTAGACCAAAAAGTGTATAAATAGAGAAAGACTTTTGCTCAGAATGTAAGCAACGACTGTGTACAGCACAAATCACCCACCGTTTATCTTTTCTTTTTTTTCAATTTGAATAGCGACCTCCAAGCTAATGGGTAAATATACTGTGTGCACATTCATTTTTTCCCTATCTATACACTTTACTTAGAATTATGTGTAATAGTTACGATTATAGTCGTTATGAAATTGTAATTTTGATGATTCAAATTCCACGTATCTATAATCAGTCAATCAGCCATACCACAATTCAGTTATCCGTGTCCAAAAGTACGCATGTTTATTTGAGTAGAAAATAACTTGATAGGCCAAGTCCAGTAATTATTTTTTTTCATTACCAGTAGAAGTATAAAAGATCTTAAGTTTCTATAGATACCACCGACACTATTATGTTACCACTTGGATCCTAAAAATCTCGGCTTCAGATTTATTAGGCCTACAATGAATAGTGTATACGGTGCTCAAATATATGTCTTAACTGATCGTCTTTCAACACTATTCATTGGTATCTCAGTCCATGGAGGTATATATGTTTATACCCTCCATGCTCAGTCTCAGTGAAATAGAATGAAGCCAGCATTGTTGAACCATTATGAATGAACGAACCGCCATTAAAATTACCACTGCAGAGCCGGGATAATCTACTGTCGGCACTGCAAATCCCAGCTGATATTACGTATCCCACCGATAGTTTACAGTGTTACCGACGGTTGATAGTGTTGGCAAAAGTTACTGTATGTTTCTTCAAGATGGTAATGATCATCAAAGGCCTAATTATTGAAATATTACACTTGAGTATTGGTTGAAATTGTGAATATTTTGTTGTATAGTTTTTAGTAAATAAAAAAAAACCGAAGGTCGAAGCACTTTGGAAGAAGATTAATGTATTTCGTTTTGTTGATAAATTTTGATCATGTAGGCTTACATTATCATCTATTGCACAAACCCTCAAAATAGCGCATAACTAAAATTTTAAGTAATAGCAACCTTATGTCGCATGTTTGTTGTGTATTTACTGTTACTTACAGTAACTATCATGCCCTATGGTACCGATACTGATTGGTTCAATAAGAAACTTTTTTAAACACAAAGCTCCACGCAATGTTGTCCCGTTTTTGGTGACACGTTTAAAAGCTAAACGTGTTTAGGCCAGGCCTAATTTGTTTAGTTCTCTGACGTGTTTAGCATTAAAGGTGCTTAGGTATTTGACATCATGCTAAATACGTCAAGATCCTAAATACTGTACATTAAGCTATGTCAAAACACGTTTAGCTTTTAAACGTGTGGCCAAAGACGTGACAAACATTGCGTGGAGCTTTGTGTTCAAACATAGAGAAAAAAAAAAACTCTATGGTTCAAATCACCGTTCCACAACCTATGGGTCGCGACCCAATGTTTGGGTCGTGGACAAATTTTGATGGGTCGCATAATCTCTTCAGGTCGTGAAAACACCACTTAATAAGAATGAGGACAAACCAAATCAAATTACAGTAAACGAAAGTGCAATGAAAGTGAAAATGTGCGTCAGTTTACTTTTGTAATGCGTGCGTTAATCATAGTTTCATGTTAAAAATATACTATAAAAACATTTGTACTTCAGGTATGTTTGGCTTTCAGCTGAAAATTATAACGAAGAAAACATTTTTCAACTTAATGTGTCTGTCTTCGCATAACCCATCTGGCAGCAAGTTAAGGAACTTATAATATAATGTCTGTAAATCATTAATTTTTTTTTTTTTAAATCTTGATCTTATTGAAAAATTTGATAACTTAGTGGTTTGGTTAAATGAGTAATTCAAAGTTATGTTGTCATTCTTAGGCGTCTTAAATTGATGTTGTGGGTTATAGTATCTTTTAATTGACTGCCAAAAGAATCAAGTAGACGGTTCCCTCGCGCGTATAAATCGATGGACGTGATATATTGGCTTCGGGTTCGATGGGTCGCGTCTGAGTGCTTGATATATAATTTGGGTCGTGGGCTACATATCAGGGTTGAATCAATGATCTTCTACCATGGAGCACGAAGCCCCGACCAAGGACCTGTCCGAGTGGGTTGGGGGTGGGGGGTTACTGTTTCTTCATGAGCCTAAGTCTTAAGCTCTGTCCAGACTATCAAATTTTATTTGACAAAAAAAAATTTGTATACCCATACATAGACAAGATGTGAATATATATGGTCATGATGTGATGTCACCATCATATGACCATATATTTAGGTATGCCACATGTTTTTGTCAAATAAAATTGATTGTGTGGACAGACCTTTTTTAGCCATTGCAGCCATATTCATTTCTTACTGAAACCATTCCTTGTTTCGTTAGAATTTTGTGTGGGTACAGAGTATTCGGGTTTTCAAAGGTTTTAGAAAACGGTGGGTTTTAAAATTTCCGTATGCCCAGTTTAGAAACAACCACGTTGAAAAATATGTTAATGTACAGTAATCGGAAAAAAAAAACCCAAGACGCAGAGGCGGTTGAGGCCTACATTATGGACAAGCGATTTTGTTTTTAATGACTAGAAAATGGAAAACACACCAAAGACTACAGTACGACGTATCATATAT
>NW_022716829.1:1615153-1620358 GCF_011630105.1 Anneissia japonica
ATATATATATATATATATTAATACATACCATGATACACAAATAAACATTATGAAACATTCTCTTTGTACAGAATTGCTCTTTTTAATTTCTAATATCACAAATTGGTGCACAATATTTATTAATTTCTGAGTTGAAGTCATGAAAACAAGGGTAAATTTCAAAAATGTGTACCCACCCGATTGGATACAGCCGCAAGGAAAAGTGACAACTGTGCTAAGATTTGGTGTATAGGCCTATAAGTTATGCAACATTTATTGATCATTCTATAATAATAATAATGGTACTTCAAATCATGGACCTATTAATTATATTAATATATTATTAATATGTCCATGTATAAATGCAGAGGATTAAAGGCAACCAAAATGTGCATTACACTATTTATTCTATGGTTCTGCTTTAAGTTTAATACTGTACTCAGCAAATGCATTGGATTGTTCACTTTTCTCTGAAACTAAACATTTCCATAATACATCAGCATGGCTAAAGCAGAACACTCGCTATCAGATTTTTGTCTGTTTGATTTTCGATTAGAATTTGATAAAGTAGAAATCTTCTGACATGGGAAGACACAAATTGTTTGAACAGATATATCTGAAACAAGCATTCCAAGTCTGATCAAACTTAACCTGGTAAAATATTATGGTGTATGAGTTCCCACACACTAAAGAACAAATGATAAGCATGATTAACAATTCATATTTGACAATAAAACGAATCCTGGCGATTATTGTTATTTTTTTATATTATTGAACATACATTACTTCCTGTTAATTTTATTTCTATGCATTATTATTACAGTACCTCTTCATTTAAAAAAAATCCCTTTACAAAATGAAAATGTCTTCTTTTATATCACAATAATTACAGCATTCAAACATAATTTTGTCTATTTTTCAAATAAATTTATCAATTACGGACAGCAGATCACATGCAAACACATGCTCAATTATTTCATTTTCAAATAACAATTTTCATACCTAACTTTGAAAAATTAATTTCTCATCTCTACTTACTTAATTTTTGCTGCTACTCAAATTCCATCCCTACCCTAATCCTGCCCCAATTTCAATTTCCATCCCTACCCCAATTTCAATAATTTTAGTAGCTGGAATAGCAATTATGTCTATTAATGGTAATTTTAGTATTAATCTACTGTATTTTGGCCCATGTAGATCAGATATAGTTTAATACTAGCACAAGGGATTGATCTGAAAAGTAAGCCTTAACGATTGGACAGTTTTTTTACATGGCAAAATAAAAAACAACAAAACTTTCAATACAGCTGTTATAAAACTATTCACTAAATACAGTACAGGAGGAAACAATGGTAAATTTAACACATTATACTGTTTGGTTTTATATCAAGTACACATTTCTATCTCTTACTCCTTATAATTCTATTAATAAAACGATTTAAAAGCCCCTTCAAGAAAATATGCAACTTAAATCTTTTAAGTACAGTTGAAAATACAGTCTGTTTAAAAGCACAAGGCATTTGGATGTCACTGAAGCAGTGTCCAATTTAACTACAGTACATGTGTACCTGTAAATGAGGTAGTACCTCATTTACAGGTACATAGCTGAATAACTCATACAAAAGTGAGGATTACAGTACACAAGTGGTTGAGGTACATCAGTGGTTGGGGTACACAAGTGGTTGGGGTACACAAGTGGTTGGGCTATACATATTGTTGGACTAGTGACACCGAATTGGCAGACATGGCACAAGCCACACCAGCTATCCTATATAATATGTTGTCTTATAGCACACCATGCATTATGCATGTCCTCTATGCATCTTGCATTATTACTTGGGAGAATGTAGCCACTTCAGGGTTTAATGAGCTTTTGAAGGAGTGCGAGACCGGGCTGTGATTTCCAGGAGACTCTCGCAACCTGCAAGAGATTTGGGTATCCTGAATACAGTACAATTCACATCAGATGCCTTAAAGATGTACTATTAGTCATAAGGTAAGGATTGAAAAATTAAAATTAAAAATTAAAATAAAAAAAATAAAAAAATCCCCCATCAATTTTTGGACAGTTAAATAACTTTCTTGTATCGTTTGCATAAATCTTTAAATTGACTGGTAATCAATTAAAGGATTTTTGAAGTAAAATTTACGTAAAACGGTGAAAATTACTTTTTTTTCCCAATCTGTTTGGTTGTATGCTAATAATTTTTTAGGTATTTTCCTGTATTTTTGACTGATAGTACATCTTTAACACCTGGTGGTGGTCACACCAGGTATCACTGATAATAAAACTACTTAAGACTTTCAGTATTATGAAAATACGCCTAATAGTCAGCTAAAACTGGGCATTCACTGCATCGTACGACCGTCGTACAAAAAATCCAACTACGCTCTCTGTGAGCGATAGACGATACGATGACGTCTGCTGGTTCTCAGCAGCAGTCTGAACTGATCGTCATTAAAAATGATCCGTTGCGCATGCGTCTTCGCGTTGCGTTCTTTATAGCATCGCTTCGGCCGACGACCGTTATGCACAATGAGTGCCCGTCTTTAGCAGTAAAAATAAATACAATACTCAATACCAATAAAAAATATTTATCAAAAATTGAATACAAATTCTATTAAGACTATAGTTTTCAACTATAGAGTACAACGCATGTGTCGTCACAACACCAGGTGGCGCCCTTTGTTGTCAACCAGATGTTGGTAAAGCGGTTATTACGTCTGAATGACTTCATCATAATCTTAATAATTTAGAATATCCTTTCTGGAATAGGCATTTTAAAACCTAATAATTTACCATCAAAATGTTCTAAAAACACAAAAGCTCGCATTGTATTAGTTATCAAACACATATTTAATCATCAATTAAAATTCACAAAGAAAAATTAAGAAACAACATCATAATAATTACGTTAAAAACTAGGATCAATGGTTTGTCAGTGGAGACAATGGAGCCGGTTGACCGCATTTTGGGTCGCTGATAGCAACGGAATAGTATCACATGATATCGTGACGTACAAATGTAGTAAACCCAGAATAAAAATAAATAAAATTCACAAAATACATCTACAGGAAGGATTAATGCTGCAGGACTAACATTTCATGTTAAATAGCTCATTATTTACACATTTATTTGGTCATGGGTAAGTTTTTCAAACTCCCATTTACATTTTGTGAACTAGAAATACATAATAAACCCTTCAAAAAAATAATCAATTTATATAATTTCATTTCAAAAATTAAAATAGCATTAGCAAGAAATTATAAATTGGTGGGTGGTAGTATTTAAACAAAAGTATTAAAAATCACAGTCGTTGAAAAAATTTAAATGATTAACACAATTCTTTTTTCTTAATTCAAAACACTGTTGTTACTTACTCTAAGTCATAATTTACACAAGTTTCACGTTTAAAAAAACAAATAACATAAACTTTATTTTATTTACAATATAGAAAAAAAATTATTAAATACATGTAATGCGATCACCGGTCTGGTGAACGTTCGTAAGGTTTAGCTTTTTTACGTTCTTTGCAATGTTTCTTATGGACAGGCCAGTCTCTTTGTTGACATGCTGTTCCGCAATATCGTACTTCTTGGCAACGTCCGCAAATACTAAATTCTCGTAACTATAAAACAAAACAAAGAGCGATAATAAATACTGTACTCTATTAAAATAATAACAGTGCACAAAGAGGAACATTTTGTAATAACTGTATAAATAATAACAGTGCACAAAGAGGAACATTTTGTAATAACTGTATCAAGCATATCTCGCCAGCTATACACTTAAGCGTGGCAGGACCGCCACGCTTGGGTGAAAAACGGAATGACCCCCACGCTTACTGTAGGCAAAATAAGCAAAGATTGCGCCACTCTTAAGATGTTAGCGCCACGCTAAAAAAAATTATGTATTAAATATATTTTATTTAAAAAGTTACAACAATAAATACCAAAGTGCCAAACTGCAGGCAACTCCACAATGTTTCCAAGGGGAACAGTACAGTACTTCTTCAATCGCATATCGTGAGGACGCACCCAGCTGCAGGATCTCTTTGTATGCTGCCTGTGCTTGCAAGTAGGCACCTGTGAACTCAGGAAGGTCCCTTGTCGGCTGTGTACATGTGTGACGATCGTAATATTTAATGCAATGTCCGTTTTTTTACGGTGATTGGAAAAACAACATTTAATTAATTGAATTTATGTGAATTTTATGTGAAACACGTTTTTTCACACTGAATTTCGCCAGGGTATTAAAAAAAAAATAGTAAGGCTAAACGATTGCCTGCCCTGTGAAAGTTTTACTGACAACTCAATGGTAATTAATCGTTATAGATAAAATTATACCACGATTAAAAATTGATGGTTCTAAATAGGCAGGAGTACTCTTTATCCACGTGGTGTTATCTTCAAGCAATGCTCCATTTTTTCCTAATGGCTGAGCACATTGAACGAAGGCATCGCATTTCGACTATCAGTTATAACTAATACTTCAAAAGTAATGCGTATTTTGTTTTTAATATGATGAGCTATTTTCTTTATCTTAATTTTAATACCGTAGTCAACCTAATATACTGTACACGTCTGATTCGGAGGAGGACATGGCATTAAATTGTAGGGAGGACCTGTAGGCCTAGAAAGTACCGCTTAGAAAATTGTGGACAACCAGCCGCGCGTGAGCATTACAGATAAAAAAATATGCACAGGCTAGACCTGATTTTATATTTAGGCCAGATGTAATATTGACTAAAGTCTATGTACAGTACCTTCAAGTTTACGATCTTATTTTAGAGATAGTTGTAATATTGAAGCATCTTTAGCATAGTCCTGATCTTAGTTTATGATCGCTAGATATGATAATTAACACGCACGACAAGCTAAGTTGTTGGGTCAGTTCTCTCTACTAAAATGAAAAGTATCGTCGGATTTTGGATTTTGTCATATGTGAGGTCTCACCACGAAATGAGACGCTATTCATCATATCATATTGAGATATTCCCCAAAACAGGCCAAGTCAACATTTTTACAAAATTTTGATTTTAATGTTTTTGAATAACTTGATACTTATATTCTATGATTGTATACTTTGTAAGTGAATTTTCTTGCCAAAACAGTGTTCTCTGCACATATTCTGTAATTCTAGTCATATTATTTGTACAGGTTAGTTTATCTTTGAGGCTGATTTTCTCAAAACTTGGTTCTTATACACCTAAACTTTAAATGCTC
>NW_022716829.1:1620650-1641354 GCF_011630105.1 Anneissia japonica
GTGTTAGAGAGTAAAATAATAGCTATAAAATGGTTAAAAAATCATTCAAGTCGTACATATCCTTATGAAGTTACAAGCGTTTAACCACACAGCTGTTTAAAGAACAATATATGAGAAATTAACCGTCAAAGTTTATGATTTCAGGCATTTCTCATGCAGAAACTATCTTTAAATCCTTAAAAAGTATTGTTTTAACATTGAAAATGGGGAAAATAACAGCATAGAATGATGTGTAGATATATAAAGGTTAGCTTAATGCAATAAAATAGATTTTTAAAAATTTGACATTCCAGCATGATTTGGCCATTTTCTCTGAAACACGATTTGCAACGAGTGACTGGTTTGGCTTTGCATTAATACATTAAATTAAAGGTATCGACCAAATGAAATTTAAATTGTATACGCAACTGGCTCAAGTGCACTATAAAGAATCCAGTACATCTTTCGAGAGAGAGTAGGGTCATGCCAAGTCGTGTCCGACATTATAAGTAGTACCAAAAATGTATCCACCCTTTAAAATTTTGCGCTCCACCCTTTAAATTTTGTCGACAACATTTTTTTAAATTCCGCCACTCTTTAAAAAAAAAAAAAAAATTTCAGGTGGAGTTCAGTGACTTGAAAAACAACAAAATACAGTTGTAGTCTAGGCCTAAACTGGAATGATGTTTATTTATTGAAAGACGTGTGCGAAGCAACTCAAGAGTCAGTGAATTTCGATTTGGTTTCGTAGTCTGATTTTCGAGAAAAACTTCAGCTACCCGTATTTCTCGACTGAGACGTCAACGGGAGCTATAATTTGTATGGCAAGGAAATGGTGCTACCCTTAATTCGTATTAAGGGAATTTACGCCCACAAACCTTGTAGTTATTAATATTTTGGTTATAATAGAACATTTTTATTTTTTGGTGACGTCACACTCACGCTATAGTTAGCATGCACACGTCATAAGCTAGATTACGTCACCTTTTCCTGGTAAGGCAAACTTTCACGGCGTGCTTTTCTCATGGATAAACAAACACCACTGCTTTGCACATGAATGTCTTGCCTAGCTAGGGCTACAAGAGCCGCATAGTTAGCATATAATACTTAAACAAGGTACGTCTGCAACTGAATTATTCTTAGGCCCTAGTTAATTTTTTTTTTCTTATTTTAATTTATTTCTTTCGAAAGTGTACCTTCAATCACATAGGCCTATAATTGCACTGTCTACTTAGGCCGAGTCATATTATGCCTCATCGTCACCCGCTATACACAGTACATCAGCCCCCCCCCCACCACGCTACAGTACAGACGTTTTCTGGGCAAGAGAACGTGATTGCACCTTTCTTCCAAGGTGTTCATGTAAATTTTCATATTGTTAGCTAACCAGCCGTGTGTTTTCCTTTGTGAAAATGAGTACCGCGGCGTACTCATTTTCACAAAGCATTTGCATCTCCTCTTGGAAAGAGGGAAATTCGAAATAATTGTCTCCATATCGCTAATTAATCACATAATTTAGCTTACACTTATGCATGGGGGAGCACTTAAAATGTACAATAATCATTTCACTACCCGACAAACCCCGAACTTTATTCATGCATTAATAAATAGTTCATCTTGCTGTACTCCAACATCACTGGCGCATGGTAACAACCAACTGGCAGACCATTCCGGTCACGCATTACTCTCCATAACGCAGCACTAGTTCCGTGTCCTCCGGATCTAATAAGTAGTATTCTATTTTTACTAGTCGGTTGTTAATTTTGACAGCTGAACACTGCTTTGTACGGATAATTACAGCGAGCTATTTTTATAGGACAATGGCCTGCGGCCGCAAAACATTTTCGGAAAAAAAACCCCCAAAGATCTGTTTGTGTAAACCTGCCTCATTGATAGATACAGAGATTAGACAGTTTTAATACACAATTTTTTCACTAGCAGAAAATTATTACATTATTGTACAGTATATCATAAAAACATGAGTATTTTTCATGATCAGGACTTCTTGCCAGGTTTTGGTATAGCCCCTGGTGGGGCAGGGCTGAGGCTTGGTACCTAGAATCACAAGTAGGCCATGAAGTAAAAGGTTTGTTTGAAAATGTGTTTTCATACCTCTGCTTCTATCTGGGAACAAGGTGGGTAATGACATTCATAAAATGTGATGCTATCGTCTTCTCCTTCTATCACTTCTCCATTAGCATTGTAGTACCTTTGTGAAGTTACAGGTAGCTGTAAAAAAACAATAAATAATATTCATGAAACCATCATTCATCATAATACGATGATATTGGAAATGACACAATGATATTGGAAATGACGAATGTAGTGAAAAATATGCTAATAATAATGAAAATTATTATTATAAATAATATATTATACAATACATTATTAAATATTTTGAGAAGTGTCCAGGTTATAAGGGCACTAATAAATAATATATTATACAATACATTACAGTATTAAATATTTTGAGAAGTGTCCAGGTTATAAGGGCACTAATAAATAATATATTATACAATATATTATTAAATATTTTGTGTTCAGGTTATAAGGGCACTACACTATATACATGTCAAGCCCATAAACAGTTAAAATTTGTGCATGCTTAGTTTATCGCACCAATGATGTTTTATCACTTATTTTGCATAATATTTTCTAGTGGTGATAAATCAGACTGCGACTATAATTTTTAGTAGCTTTTTACAATGCAACAATTCAATGTACTAGTGGAGATTAAGAGTTATTTTTAGAAAGAAACATAAAAACAAATTGTTTATTTTGCTGGCTAAAACTTGCATTTGTCTATCCTCAAGGTTAGGGTTGGAGTACACCCTCACTGATCACGAAAATGTTTTGTGAACGAATAGGTACAGTATACTACTGGTTAAATAAACAATGCCAAGTAAAAATCACTCTTGTGATAAACAATATTGTATTTTCGTCTTGGTGAGTACTTAGTACAATATGTAAACAAAAACTTAAAGGATTCTTTGAAGACGTGCACTGTAGGCATGCAGCCTCTCCACTCCCACATAGATACTTTTGGATGAACATTTAATTTAATGTTATGTGTAAAAAGATTCATTGCTGCAAACATCTCATTTAAATCCCAATCAATTGTGACTATTATATTGTGTATACATAACAATTTTAGCCATCCTTGGCTGAGGGATTTAAGCTGAAATGTGTCCTACAAAGCCTACAATAAAGACACTCTTTGATCTAGAAAAAATTCCTAATCTTCTTTTGTGAATGAATGGCAGTTTCCTTTTCTAGTACAAATCTCTATCCTTGCCTATACCATGGACCTATTAATAATCTTATTAATAGGTCCATGCCCATACACATAAAACACTGTCCTTTTAATGTATTACTCAAAATTTAAACGAACAAATTAAAAAATATGGTACAGCCTGTACTGGAGCAAATACCAGCAAAGTATTCATATAATTCACAAATAAACGTAAACTGTTATTTTGTTTATTGTATATGTATTAAATCCTTCTTCATTCAAGATCATTCAATTATTTATGTGAATCACCTTAAATCAAAGTGGTATGTGTATCAAACTGCATGAATTATTATTTTTGTGTTAATTGTTATTATCATTATTGATGAATTAATAACTCATCACCTATAACAGAGTGCTATGATTGAAGTCTTACTTACTGAATTTTACGACCAATTAATTGTATAAACAAATCCAAACACATTACATAGAGACGATTAATGTACAATAGTTTAGAACCATGTAAAGAAATTAGATTGGATGCGGTATTCTGAGAAGCAGTGGTGGTGGCGGCTATGATGGTGACGGTAATAATGATGATGGCGATTGAGATGATGATAATAAGCCCGTAATATTATTTCAGTATCGTTAGTAAATTGAGGGGGGGGGGAGAGAGACCAAGGTGGAGTTGAGGGCTCGATGATTAAGTAAGGGGCGCTAGCCGCTAGGTCAGAAAATAAGGGGATATGACGAGACTTTTAACTACTTGAATTTGAACATAATTTTTTTATAAATAATAATAAATGCATTCTTATATAACGCATATCATTAATGTATCTATACACTGCATATTATTAACCCAGGTCATTGGAATTGATGCCTGTGGAACATACTCCACAACTGCTGCGTCAGCGCACAATTGACACAATGTCTACCAGGTACCCATTTATACACCTGGGTGGAGAAAGACAATGTGGATATGTCTTGCCTAAGGACACAAGCCAATGGACAGCGTAGCGTCTAAACTCCTAACATCAATGTCGAGAGACCAAATCACTACCGCATTGGCCTCAAATGGAGAGGGGGACTGGCGGTACAAGCATTTTGTGGGAGGGCGTGCACTCCTAGATACATCACCGATTCAAGAAAGGTGGACATTGAGTATAATAAGAGACACTACTTTACCTCCTGGAAAGAATCTGTGGGTAGTTGTTGTATTGCAACCCAATACAAGGACTGTTCCCTGTTTTTCTTGAGTGTTTCTAAATCTTTTTCAGACTCTTCTGTAGTAACTAGATGAAGGTTTTCTAATCTATTATCTGAAATATAAATATAGTCCGAGTAAAGTACTATTCACTATATAAAAATACTTATATTACTGAAAAAGTACAATATAGGTACTGTAGTAGATACAGAAGACCAATGTCAGATTGGCCTACATCATGGTCCGCCCCATCCCCCAACTTTTTGGCGGAAAATAATGTCTGCAGATCGGCTCCCTCGCAATTCATATTCCCATTCATCTTACTAGTGGGCCCCCACACTTGGAAAAACTTTCTGCTGGCCCTGTATATATCAAAGTTATCTCAAACAAAAAAAACAATACAGTATTATTACACTACTGTACTGTACAATGCAACCAATGTGCTCAAAATGGTTTTGAATAATCTTTAATACCCCAGAGTGTGAAAAAAAAACGAGCACTCCCTTTCTAGTTTAATTACTGGACCGGTAACTATTTGGGTCCAGTCTGCCTCTGCAGATGGATGGATGAATGAATAGATACAGTAATACTGTACACTACGTGTACTGTATACATACTGTGGATAGGTGGACAGATGCAGTATGACAGGCTTGATACATGATGTAGTTGGTTAGACTATTTTATAGATGTTGGATGGAGATAGCATTAACATCTACATGATTGCAAGTTATACAAATAGGCAAGTTTCAGACCCAGAAATTCATGATTTACCTATTATAAAACATCCAAACTATTCTATTCAAATTTAGCTAATCACAGGACAGAGAATTCAGGATGTGTACTGTATAATGATACGTTAGCCTTGTCCAGACTATCAAATTTTATTTTACAAAAACATGTGACATGCCTAAATATGGTCATGATGACATCACATAAATGAACATATTATATAGTCACATTATGATTATACTGTATATGGGCATACAACAGTTTTTTGAAAATTTGATTGTGTGTATGAGCTTGAGTAGGCCTACTGTCACTTATTACACTTGTAAGTGCCAATATTCAGACTATGTCCACTTACCTACTGTCACAGCATTTTTATGGGCAACTTTAAATCCTGGAGCTATGCCACCACAGTGCTTCTCCCACAGTAGGTCATGAAGGTAACGTCCTGAGCTTCGACCTTTCTGGATATCATATGCATATGCATAGACCTGAGCACCGTTTCCATCCTTATCTATGTCCACTCGTGCCTTGAAAATAAAGAGATGGATGATTAGAGTAAAGGAGAATGCAGTATTCAATGATTACTGCACAGTAACAAGCCCATATATACACATATATTCAAAACAAATTTGGAACACGCTACCAAGGCGATATAAAATCCTGCGCAACTGCTTCTGCTTTCCAGAGTGCTCTGAACTCTTTAGTGTACTCTAAATTTTCTTCTCATTTTTTCCCAACATTTGTTTTTTTCTAGTTTAGATTTCGTCATAACTGTAGGCGTTGTGAATAAAGTACTGGCGGGTCTTGCACCTTAAATTGCCGGTTGCTTTATAAATGTAACATTATTAATACTATAATCTGAATACTGAAAAAACTAAACAAACTAATATACGCCTGTTGGTACTGTCTTACCTCAAAAGCAAATCGATCTACTAAAGAAATATCCTGTTCATCTAGTAATGAATACTTTGTCTGCAAAATTGAAAATACATCATTATTTGACATACAGTATATTTGGGCAAAATTTGATTTAAATATTTGATACTTCAATTAAAGTATTATATTAATTTATTTACATAGCATTTGATTACTACTGTATTATTCCTGTACAGAATGTACTAGAGTTCCTACTGTATATAGAGAGAGTTGCGACATGAGACGCTGCTGGGTAGTCATGAGTGAACGCAAAGCCTATGCTACAGTGTGGCGATTGCAAAAATAATAGACAATTGAAAAAAATAAATAAAAATATAAATAAGAAAATTTTATGTCATTTGATATAGGCCATCAGCTGTAGCTAAAAAAGTGACCAGAAAACAAGTTCCGTTCCAGAATAATGGAGACTACTTTTTGGATGCATATATTGTTAATTCAATCCTTGCTACACATTGTGTTAAAAGTTCTCCGCAATAAAACCTGCAGTTTTTTGTCAGGACACCTCCAAACATGCTGAATATACCCCAAAATAGCCGGTTTTGAGGTCTGATACCAATTATATATACATGCAGTTTTTGCTTGACCAAAATTGCATAGTGCCTTAGCTAGGCGTACAACATCGCATTTGCTCGGCTCATAAAATAGTAGGCGACAGGGCCTAGGCCTTTTCAATGGACAACTTAGAAATTTGTATTCAAATGGGTGTTTGTGGCACGCCTCAGCTAGGGTATAAAATGAGAAATCCAGTGATGTTGGAGTACAGGAAGATGAACTATTTATGTAATGCATGAATAAAGTTCAGGGTTTGTCGGGTAGTGAAATGATTATTGTACATTTTGAGTGCTCCCTCCATGCCTAAGTGTAAGCTAAATTACAGTGATTAATTAGTGAAGATATGGAGACAATTATTTCGAAATTCCCTCTTTCCAAGAGGGGATGCAAATGCTTTGTGAAAATGAGTACGCCGCTTTGTGAAAATGAGTACGCCGCGGTACTCATTTTCACAAAGGAATACACACAATTGGTTAGCTAAGAATATGCAAATGTTACTGTACATGAACACCTGGGAAGGAAGGTGCAATCACGTTCTGTTGCCTAGCAAACGTCTGTACTGCAGCATGGGGGGGGGGCGCTAGACTACTGATGTACTGTGTAGCGGGGGACGATGAGGATTAATAAGACCAGGCCTAGGCCTAAGTAGACAGTGTAATTATATGTGATAGAAAGTACACTTTTGAAAGAAATAAATTAAAATAAGAAAAAAAAATAACTATAAGAATAATTCAGTTGCAGACGTACGTTGTTTAAGTATTATACAATGCTAACAATGCGCCTCTTGTAGCCCTAGCTACTGTAGGGAAGGCATCCATGTGCAAAGCAGTGGTGTTTGTTTATCCATGAAAAAAGCACGCCGGAAAGTTTGCCTTGCCAAGAAAAGGTGACGTATTCTAGCTTATGACGTATGCATGCTATCTATATTGTGAGTGTGACATCACCAAAAAATAAAAATTTTCTATTATAACCAAAATATGAATAACTACAAGGTTTGTGGGCGTAAATTCCCTTAATACGAATTAAGGGTAGCACCATCTCTTTGCCATACAAATTACAGCTCCCACTGACGTCTCAGTCGAGAAATATGGGTAGCTGCTTAAGTTTTTCTCGCAAATCTGACTACGAAACCATATCGAAATTTCACGTTCCACTTCTGACTCCGAGTTGTGCTTCACACATGCCACTGAGGGCGGCGTTCCGGGAAACCTGCATCAAGATGGCAGATAGAGGGCAGCCAGTAGTCACATGACCTGAACCGCTCTTGTCGCAACTCTCTCTACAGTATACTGTATAGCAACTTTAGTATGTACTATTTATAAAATACGCAGTGTCTATGCTTACGTTCAGGCATAAACATTAATCATAGGCTGTGCTTATGCCGATGTATTGAGCATGCGCAGGGCAGCTTGTTACGTACGTCAAAGGTGTAAGCATTATTTAGAGGCTATGCTTATGGTGATGCGATGTCGCAAGCTTACGCTTACGTACGTCAAGGTGTAAGCACTGGTATGTTTAATTTACGCCGATGCGGCGTACAAAGGCGATTCAGTAGCCTACGTCGAAGTGTGAGCATTGGCTATGCGTAGCCTAGGTCCACAAAGTTCTCCAAAAGAACAGACATGATGAATTTAGGCAGGCATTACTACTAATAATCTTGTCAAGTCAAGACAAGAGGTACAGTAAGTAGCCCTTGTCTCGACCTAGTTCTTGCATACACTAGGCCCAGGCTTTTCTTTCCACCACCGAGTACACATAGATTAGAACAACCAGTGTCTGAGCCATTGATGCAGCGTCTGAAATCTGTGTGTGTGTGGGGGAGGGCATGTGACCGGCACGGTAAAAATAATATGGGGATATATGCACTGGGTGGTGCAGGATTTGGCCGACGGGAGGCAGAGGTCCCCGACAAGAGCAAAGTGGGAGTGGTCGGACGCCGCTAAAAGGGCAATTCCACGGTAACTTCTGGACACTTTGACACAAAATTTTAGACTTTATGTGCATACAATATATATAATTTATTCAACAATCAACAAATCACAGTTACACATTGTACTTGCTACTGCTACCTACATTTCCATTGAAAAAAAACTTTAAATATCTACAAGCATATATTAAATATTAATTTTAATATCTCCGGTAACTTCAGGACATGAAATAGGACATAGAGTTTTAACTTATTTACTTAAACATAAAAGTCTGTGAAACTAAGGCATATGCACTTTTTTGATATGGAAAGCATTGAAGAGATATTTAGCTTTAATAGGATATCTTTAATAAAAATATATTATGATGACTTATATAATTATGATGATCATTTTTAAAAATCATGTGGTAACTTCAGGACAGTAACTTCCGGACAAAAGGTTGACATCATAATGATGAATAAATTTTCTTTTAAAAGGGTCTTAAAACATGAACAAATGTTGGATTCTTATCTAATTTGTACTAACAAACATGATTTAATGCTGACTACAGTATTATCAAATGTAATAAAAGCAATTTTTAAAACATTTTTCATATTTTTGTTAATTTATTCCCGATTTGGTCATATTTTACATTTGTATCATGTACCTGTCTCTTATACACATCTAGATGTGTATAAGAGACAGGTGTTACCGTCACAAAGTTACCAAAAAAGTAACGTCAGGACACTTTTTAAATTGCTATAATTTGTAAACGAAATAATTTTTTTTTTTCAATTCATGTTTATGTTGTTCACATATATGCTTATGATTTGAATAATAAATTTTCTTTTATTTTGTTAAGTACTTTTTGAGAAATAAAAAAAAATATTACTTTTTTGGTAACTTCGGGACATTTTATATGGTAGTTCATTGTCAAGTCGCTGTAGCGGAACGAAGTACGCAAAATAAAATAAATTCATGAATATACCACATATAATGTTAATAATTACTAATCCAATCAGTTATGTTGGTAATATATGTTAAAGAGCATAAATTAAACACTCTAAAAGTTGGCCTATTTTATTCATTTTTTTTGGAAAAAATAATATTAATTGTATTTCTTATATAAAATTTAAGTGAGTATAAAAACTTGAAAACTAAGACCATTTCATGAAAGTTCAGAATTTCATCTTTAATTTGATACCAAATTTGGTAGGATACCACTATTTTAAAAATTTAGGTGCCATGTCCTGTTTTGCATGGAATTGCCCAAAAATGTTTCGAAAGTGGTCCCAGGAAACGAAGCCCTCGAAAAAAATATGACATTTAGGAATTTTATAAGCTTACTTAACCGATTTTATATAGTCTACTACAGATGTAGAAATACATATTTTGTTTTCTCCCCGACGAAAGGTTTTTTTTAATTTTTTTTACAGTAATTCCCCCCTCTCTCCCATAGGGCCGCCACTGAGAACAAGAGACCGTACTCCCATAATTATTAGTTAACACACTTTGATTCCACTTATCCAAGGACTCGCCATCATCGTCGTGTAAAAAAAAATTCCTGTTGGTTTGCTCATGCATGTCACCCAGTGACGTATCTAGTAGCCTTGAAATAGGGGAGGTGAAGGGAGAGGGGCTTGATGATCAGTTGAGGGAAGCTAATTCGCAAAATAAGGTGATTTTTAACTACGTGCCAGTGATTTTTGGGGAACGATTGGGGAGGGGTGTGCAAGTAATTTTTGGAGGGTTGTGTGCCCCTTGAGCATCCCCCTACAGTAGATACGCCACTGGTGCTACCTGTAATTGAACTTTAATATATATTGATATGTGGGAGTTTTTCCTGTTTTATTCTGAATGGCAAGTTACTAAGTCAAACAATATTGTACTTCTTGATGTCCTAATTTCCCAGTACTATACATCGTTCTCGTTTCACCTCTTATCGCGGGTGATCTGCAATCTTGAAAAATGACGTCACGCACATTCTGGCACTTCATTGGGTGATGGTGACGTAATGCCATTTACCGTACCTTTAGCAAATTGAAGTAGAAATACGGTACCGTATCTCTAGCCACGGCGTTAATTTTTACAAAGGTCAAAAACATAAATACAATGGTAGAGAAATGCTGAATTGGTGTATACTGCGATTCCAAATAAACAAAAACGTTTACATGTTTAAAGAAAGTACACATTACTGAAATAATCCGTCGGCGAAACATATAGAGGGCCTAGCCTACGCTAGACCGGTTCGCTAGCCTTCTTTGATCGATTGTCACGCCGACTAATGCTAATGGCAATGCTGCGCTGTGATGCCTTCTCCGACAATGACTGGCTTGGCCCTAGGCTAGCCTAGTCTAGCTCTCTAGCCTACACACGTGACACAACAAGATGAAATAATTCCACATCATGTTGAATGAAAGCTACATTTGTTTTCGATAATCATAACTGCATATTCGATAGTTTCAAAAACTACTAAATAAGGTTGTATTGCTCTCTAGTCAGTGCCCATCCTACAACGGTGATTCCCTACAACTAGGCCTTGGCCTAGTGCTTATGTACTAGGCCTAGCCTAATCTAGGCCTACAGCAGCACAACATTTAAAGGGCTTCGTGGATTGATGAAGACAAAGCCAAACAGTATCCACACTGGCTGGCTGTCATGTACTCAATGGCTTAAAAAACAATATCCGTACCTTTCCAGCAGCTCTTCCAAGCCTTACTATTCCAAGCTTGAATGCTGACATGAGTGTTGACCAAAATTTTCAAATCAATGTCTAATATTAGCTTAGAAATCACAAAAAAGACGAGTACTTTTTGACCCTTCGTTTCCTTTCGGATGACACAACTAGCTCCAAGGCGGCAACGTCGATTACACGTGCATATGATAAACAAGTTGATCCAATCAAATGGTGAAATAAAAGATTTGACCTGAATAACTTATTAGAAATAAACATTATGAATATTTATGTCGGCATTGAAGCATGTCATGTCTCGATGAAATACTGTAATATTATGTTCATTAGCGGTATGTACAGCAGCCTACTGCATATTCGCATTACATACAAATCTAATTTAACAATAATGTAATATCAAAGGTAGAAATTAGGTCTACTGTATAACTAATAAGTATAAAACAAACTATTAGTATACCTCCCTGATTTATCTATATAGTGCCGTATTATTATCATTATCATTAAATTTGTTATTATGATATGCATAGGAAAAAAAATTCTCACAAGATTTAAATATAATCCTATTTGTTTCATTTTTTGTTTTGTTTTTGTGTTATTTATTTATTTATTTATGTTTGCAAATCCAATTGTTTGACGATTTATTATATCTGTATACCTTATTATATTATTATTATTATTAGGGCCTATTATTATTATTATTATTATTATTATTATTATTATTATTATTATATGTTTAACGTTATTGAATTGTGGAAATCAACATTGAACTTTGAACCGTATTTAGGGAATAAGAAAAGTGGAATATCAGTCTTGAAATGGGGGTGCTGTTGGGGTTGGGGGTGCGAAGTTGAAGTGGGTGGGGGAAGGTGGCCCGACGATCAGTTCAGGGTTGCCTCGCAAAATAAGGTGATTTTAAGTGATTTTTTACTACTTGCAAGTGATTTGGGGGGGGGGGCGACTAGAGGTGCGATTAATTTTTTTTGGAGGGGCATGCGCCCCCGCACACCCCCTAGATACGCCACTGAATAAGAACCAAAAGGAACAGTACATGTAGGCTTACTGTAAACTTTTAAGGCATTAAACTGCATAGTTGATGACCATTATGACATGTTATAATTTTCAAAAGGTTTATAAAATACTGAAAATATAGTTCAATATCTAAACTGATCATTCTCTGCTCAGTGGCTACAGTTTAGCCGATTGAAGTAGGCTGCTTTCAGATTTTCAAATTTTATTTGGTATCGCTTTAAAATCAGCGGTACAAATCAATTTGATGATGCGTCCTACAAAAAGAAAAAAAAAACATACAGAATAAATCGAAACAATCAAAACAAACATTTACCAAACTAAAGAAATTAACTCCTAATCACTATAAACAAGAAAACTATAAGTAGGTCTACATCAGTTAAATCAATTTCATTTAGGAGACAATAATATTTTGGGATGGGGCATTCATTATTGTGTATCATTTAAGATCTTCTTTTTTCCAAAGATAACTTTTACAAATATTGGTCAAAAATGTGTTCTGCTTCTTGATATTTTGGTGGTTTTCAATTTCATTAGATAGGGTAACATGAAGTTGAAGCTCATTTGATCCGTTTTCAAAGGTATCCCAAAAAATTTGGCATGAACAATACAAGGGTCCCAATGTGTTATTGTACCAACGTTATGTGGATGATATTTTTTGTGTTTTTAATGAAGAAAAGGATGCTCATTTATTTTTTGATTACCTTAACTCCCGCCATCCCAACATTAAATTCACCATGGAAAAAGAAGTAGGGAAAAAGCTTCCTTTCCTGGACGTCTTGGTGTCCAACATTAAGGATATTTGTATGTGCAGGCTGTAATGCTTGTTACGTTGGCGAAACAAGTCGACATTTCTCTACACGCATACGTGAGCACCTAACACTGGATGGAAACTCGCATATATTGAAGCATCTGAAAAGTTCACGTCACTGTAAACAATCAGCCAATGAGGACTGTTTCACAATACTGGACTCCGCCTCTACAACCCAAACTCTAAAAATCAAAGAAGCCTTGCATATTCAGTGGGAGCAGCCCTCACTGAACAAACAGCTTTTTCATGTTAATTTATCTTTGTCATTCTAAATTCATTCCATTCTCCCCTTAGTGGCATTTAAAATACTGCACTCTGATCTTATCTTATCTTTATTTATATTTTGCTTTGTAGTACTGTTACGGTTCATTCCACAAATTTTTTAGCTTGCATACATTGAATTTTAACTCCCCTATATCAATGATTGCCTGCGTGCAATAGATAACTGACGATGGTAGTGGACTGCCGAAACATGTCTTATTGGGGCCGTTAAGGCCATAACTTATTGGATTAAATACAGGCTTTGCCTATGATGAAAATTATCCCAAAAAAATTGTAACCGTTATTACAAAGGTCATCTTTTAATTCCGTAAGTACAATATTTCTAATGTCATTTCTAAAAATCCAGGATATGTTCGCAAACACCATCTAACGTGTTAGCAAGATCCAGATCATTCGCGCTTGCAGAATCTTAAACAAGATAGAATACCGTACGGTAGGCCTACCTGAACTTGTACACGTCATGTAAAAATGAAACAGCGCCCTCAATAAAATTTCATCTACTTTGTAATCAAGTCAAAATAATAAAATCAATATTGCTGCGTAGCACTGTATACATATATATAAGCAAATAATGGTAACAAGAGTGTTCGAATAAATATTATTATTATTATTATTATTATTACGTTACTAAAACCTACCTTAAGGGGAACTTAGACAATGGAGAAATTAGAGAACAATTTAAAAAAAAACGAAGTTAAGCGATTTTTTTTCCGTACGAAACATTTGCATTAAACTCCACTCGGGCCGTCTCGGATCGACCCGACTCAAGTTCGAATACAATACTGAGTTTTTCTTATTTAGGAACAAGAGAGCAGGCAATGTCGTGACGCTCGAGTACCCCGTAAATTCTCGAATAAGCGCCGCTGTCAAATTAGGCATAAGCGCCGTTCTCGAATAAGCGCCACACCAAAATGATTTTTTTCGTTAAGCGCCGCTCTCGAATAACCGCCGCGGCGCTTAATCGAGAGTATATCATAATATTACCCTGTGTGTAAGGACACATGGTTTTAAATTCAATGTATACAGTGTTAAAATAAATAAATAACACAATGAAGACACAAGCATTTCTTATAAACGTTTGTTTACGATGATAGGACCTATGATAGGCTTACTGATCTACGGGAAAACGTGAAATAGGTGACATGGAAACGGGCAAGGAAAGGTGGAAACACGCCAATATTTTCTTATATGCCAGAGATTCGTGTTATTGATTTTATTATGTCCTGTCTAAACTACCAAATTTAATTAGGCCTATTTGACAAAAACATGTACGGTAATATATGCCAAAATTTGGTCATTATAACCATATATTTCCTCCATGTTGTAACATACATCATGACCATTTATATAGGCATATGATGAAAGTTTTTTTGTTATAGGAGAAATTTTGATAGATAGCTGGACGGACAAAGCATTTTGAAGCTTTGTCTATAACTATTAAATTTCATCAAAAAAGCATCATATAAAATTTGATGGAACATACATGAACACGTTCAACTTTTTTTGATAGGCCTACAATTTGGTGATATATGATATGACGTCATCGTACCCACATATGGGCATATCACATTTTTTTGTCACATAAAATTTGATAGTGTAGACAAAGCTTTAGATTATGCATGAGAGAAAAGACAATAAAGAAAAAAAAAATGTTCCAGTCAAGCACACCGCTTGAAGAAATATTGTATAATACTGGTAGGCTTGTGGGAACATTAATTCTAATTTAATTACCGCGATCAATCCTATATTGGAGACGATGTCGCATGTCTCTCGATGGAATCACTGTAGTAAAAGCTAACGCCGAACACTTACATTAGATTCAACTATATTTCAATAATACAGTATTAAAATTAATTTTTCGGCGAATGGTGACCTTACTCAGCTCGAAAGTATGTATGGTATAATCATAATCACATAATAGTAAAAAGCAGAAACAATATCATCAAGTGAAATAAGTATTTGTTATTGGTTCCTGATAATTTTCACAGACGTGTAGGCCTAAGCCTATGAATATGGAACGTTAGTTAATAATGCCCTGTTTTGTGTTTTATTAGAGCTAGTTTTGCGTACCATACTTTAACAGGCTTTAACGTGTCGTTCCACAGGTCTTAGAGTTCATTTTGTTACGCTGATGTTAAGAAGCGCTTTTTGATCATGTCTGGATTAAGTGTTGTTAACTCGTTTTAAATGTCTGAATGTGTTTATTTTATTCAGAGGTTTTGGATAGCATTATCTTTTTTTTTATAGAATACTTAATGGTAGGCCGTCCATACTACGAAAATTTTTTCACCCAATCAGAGCGCAGAATATTAACATAATATATAATTATCAGGCAGGGCCGTAGCTGAAGTTGACGAAGCGTTCAGATGCTTTTTCACCATGATGGTTATGCAACCCCGTAATAGCTTAGGATATGGGTTATTCTTTTTACTGGGTTTTCTCTTAAGCTCTATGGTAACATGGATTAGCAATACCGGTAGGGATTCTATTCTTTCTTCAGATGGAATGTCCAACTGCCATAAGTTGCTCAGGTAAGTCTGAATTTTTCAAACCATGGCATGGAGTGCTTAATTAAAAAAACTGGCTTAGGCCTAAACATATTTATACCGAATTTCATTTTGTTTTGGTTTGGTTATATAAAACAATGCCGTACTGTATTTAAAATAATGCCGTATTTGCATTATACATTTCAACGGCTTATACCTCAACAGATATTATGATAACCGTTTCCTGTAACTTGCTATATAATGATCTGCTAAAATTTAATCAACATGCATGGGCAGCCGGTAGCGTATCGTAGTGTTGAGAAGTACCCTAGCAGATGGCTATGCATAAACATTCTCACAACGATGACCAGCTATTTTATTATTAATTTTATGTTCTGATTCTCAGACGACTCAGACAGCGTCGGCCGACGCAGCCCGACCCGATTTATCGTCGGGGACAGTCTTAAGCCGTCGTGAGAAATATTAAACATGTTTAATATTCTACTACGCGACTATGGGGCAGCTGACTCTGAATGAGTTATAGTAAAATTTTGCTTAAGCTACCCCTGACCATAATTTTTGTTGTACTGTACCTTCTGTAAATGTGTATTGGTCGAATAAATAAATGAAATGACTGCCCCGACGCACACCATCGCGTCTGCGTTTAACTCACACAGACCCTACGCGACAACAAATCGCGTCGGACGCTGTCTGAGTTGGCCTTTATGAATGCGGACCAAATTTTGCCCACATATTACTGATTTATCCAGCTCAAAAGTGTCCGTCAATAAATTGTTGAATCGTGATTGTTATTCGATATTTAATGTACATGTAATAATAATAATAATAATAATGGTCGATTTAAGTAAAAATACTTAAATATGGAATTCGGAGAAAATGAAAATTGTGCAGATCTGTGCTTGCGTTCGGTACGAGAAGAATATGCCAGTCAACCCCCCAGTGCCAAATACAGGTTCTGGAAGACTCAACTTTTTTTTTTATAAGAACATATTTCATAAGAACACTGAGGCTGAAATTGCTTAAAAATTAAAAACAAAATAAAAACAAAGTGGGGCTGAAGTAAAATGTCATGTGAAGTTTGTATTTAAAAAAAAAAAATAGAAAAACCAACAAAACTTACCTGTATCATATTTTCAGTAAGTTTGACCTCTATAATACAGTACAGAAGTCCTAATATACGTTTGTAAAATTATAATTTTCTATATTTGAAAAGTGTGTAAAAATAAGATCAATATATAAACATTTTAAGCCTGAAATCGACAAAAAAAAAAAAATAAGAACACTAAATATGGCCAAAATTTTACTGGTTCTTATAAAAAAAAAGTGTAACTTCAGAAATGTTTTATAATGAATTCGCCTAATTTTAAACTTAAAGTGAGTACAGTACAATACTGAATATTAATACTCCTGCCTATAGGCTGTTTGTGTACATCCCAAATTATAAGTTGGGATGAATGATGGAATACAACAGCGTCATCTAATCATTTATCATTATGAATACAAGGGTAACGAGTTTAGGAATGACATAATGTAGGCCTACGGTACCAAATATTTAAATGAGAGAGGATTTTTAAATGTTGAAGTCTCATGAAAAAAAGTATTTTCTATTAAAAAAAAACCCAAAATATAAAATAATCACGATCTGAAATATTGTTGTCAAAGTTAAGCAGAGGTAGAAATATAAATCAAAGTATACATTACAAAGACTCAACTTGCTTCTTTTATAAACAACAATTGTTTTTTTTAAATACTTACCAGCCTGTTTACTACGAAAGCCTATTAGGGCCACTGAAATATATATTTTTATGTCGTAATTACGACATACGTATGTCGTAATTACGACTTATTATGTCGAAATTTCGACATAATATGTCGAAATTACGACTTATTATGTCGAAATTTCGACATACGTATGTCGTAATTACGACTTATTATGTCGAAATTACGACATAATATGTCGAAATCACGACTTATTATGTCGAAATTTCGACATTCGAAAAACAATAAACCCGAATCCGGGAAAGATGGAAGAAGTAAATCCGTGTTTGGCGTAATTCTTGGCACACGACAAAGGTGGCCGGAAAATGCGAATGAGACATGACTATAATATTATAGTTCAGTTATACAGGTATGCCCCAAAACAGGCACACGATGGTTGGCGGCCGAACCCGCCAAAATGGAAAAATTCTATGACCATAATTTTTACATCCGCCACCACATATGCCAATAAGCGCCCCAAACACCATAACTCGCACCTAAGAAAACAAAATACAACGTCTTTAAATAAAACTTGCATAAATAATGTATTCAACACCAAAACATAGTTAACATACTATGACTAACAATATAACGAAGTTAAAACTATCATAGACCTATGTCAATACATACATACGCCAACCTATAAGAAGAAAAGTGAACCAGGGAAGCCAAAAAGGAACCCTGATAGACTATGGGGGAATAGAATATAGTTAGACTAGCGGGGAAGGCCTAATATATTAACAAAGACATTGGAACGCCATCACCCCAATAAGCGAAATTGAGCATCCGAGAAATTAGAGAGGGCAGCGTGTGTGGCCCCCCATCCTATTCTGAAGCTATGGTCCTAAACAAGTCGGAACTTAGCCCACACATAGTTAACAATCTTAAACTACTTGCTCGAAGGTTACTCTAATGCAGACCTGGCCATATTTTAGAAGAAATAACCGTCCCGGGCGCCGCCCCTCTTACCACAACATAGGACGTACCGCAAACAACCCACAGGACAGAAAGCCCTGTTAGGAGCAGCCTTAACGGGAATAGTCTGAGCCCTCCCCCTGGTGTGTTTGCAGTCCCGAAACGAGACCAGGATCTCCGTGTGCACCCCGCCCACAAATTTAAACTGAATATCAGACAAAGCCAAAGCATGGGCATGAGACCGTAATTTGTGGTAGGAGCTCTCCTATCTACGCTAAACCATAAAAGACCAGAGTAAAATTCGAAGTAAAAGAAATGACTGCCATACTCGTCAAGTACCACTGTCGAAAGGGATCGACACAGGCGAAACAACAAAGCTGCAGTAATAGGTAAACGTGTACCAACACGCGACATAGCAGCACGGGCCCCAACCATCAAATGACGTACAATCACCGTTTTAGTCGGATCTGGCACCCAAAAAGAACTGTGGAAAAAGAAATGACCGAAAGATGGGAGGATAAGGTGCTAGCGGCGCGTCCAGGCGGTGTAGATGGGACAAAAACAGCAGCACTGATGTAGGGGAAGCTGATAGTATCTCTGATACCTGTAATACATCTTTAACAAAACTGCAAAATTGCTTCCACCCACGATTGTAGAATATATGCGAGTTATCACTCAATGAACGAATGAGAAGGTCCGTGGTAGCCTCAGCAAGCCCATGAATCTCTCGAGCCCTTTTACACGGTGAGGATGATCGTAAGAAGCTGGAAATGATTCCTTGAATCTAGAAATCAGTAGACGAGAAAGGAAATCGGCGAGGGTACATGTTCTGCCTTAAAATTAGGGTTCAAATTTAAACATGTTAACACCAACAATCTGAAAAAAAGCCATTAAATAAAAATCCCGAGAGGTTTGATTGTTAATAACTGAAACCAAAGCGGCATTATCGGTGAAGAATAAACCCGCTTATTCGCAAAAGAACGACCCCAAGTTTGCCCAGCTAAAACAATGGGAACGAACTCTAAAATGGCTATGTTTAACCTGGCCCTCACAATCTCCCCGGGCCAAGCTCCGAAAAACCAGGCATGTCGGTAAACAAAGGAGAGAGCACAAGATAACCAACAGTCGTCTAGAAAGAAGCTACGCCCATAAAGTTCTTCAAAAACATTAACCAAGTTCGTAGATCCTCCTTCGCACCATGAGAGAGCCTAACCATATGCCAAGGTGTTAAATATCACGAGATGGATCACACAGTGAACTGTAAAAACCCGACCAAAGGTTGAAGCTCTTTCAGCTTCACCTTCTTTCTACCCATAAAACAGGAAACCCTCCCCGCTGCGAGTTCAGAATTCAATTTTTTGTCGACAACCTGTGGAAGATCCAACGTGGAAACCAAGATAGTGCAATCTAGCCTTAAAGCTCCCCCACGAAAATGAATTCTACAAAACCCCTGTATCAAAAAACGAGCAGCAACCAGGTCGTAACTCCCAAGCATCCATTGAAGAGGCTCTGCCACAAGCTTTCCCTTTCAGAAAATAGAAACAAGGAGGGTGAGCTCCAGCGGCCAGATTGGGAGCCGACCCCACAGCCGAAGAATGCGAAAAATCACCCCCATCCCTTTAAACCAGGGAGAGCCTGAAGCATGAGCACCAGAAACCCTGGCCTTAGCTTCGTCCCACAGATCCCAAGGGATCTCATCCCAACAAGAAAAATCTCCCGCATCCTAAGTTTGCGAAAGATAGTATCGAAAAAATACCAGACGGCGTTTGACGCAGCAAGATTTCTAACCGAGTACATATACGAAAACAAATTGGGTAAGTTAACTGGGTTATCAGTCCCGACCCTTCGCACAATAACGATGCATAAACATGGTCCGGAATGTGTTCATCCAAGAATCGATGTAAATATAAAATCTAGTTTTTTATCCACCATATGCGGAACAAAAAATATCACCGGATGTACGCTTAAAACTCAGTTTCATCTCCACCCCCTGAACCTCATAGGGCTTATCCATAAGCAGATTCAAATCCACGTAACACCCTAGGAATATTTTCTTTCTAACCTCTTATCAACATTAGCCTATGCCCTAACGAAATGGATCTGGACAAAAAGGAGATAGAAAGAAGAAACTTTCTACGTTTCGATTCCACCTGGAAAATATATTTATTTATTTATAT
>NW_022716829.1:1642114-1646393 GCF_011630105.1 Anneissia japonica
TACTAAAAGGCAGGTCTAGAACAAACACTGTAAATCTATCTTACACGACCAGCAGATGTCAAAACAAATTAAAGGATTCGAACCATGCCTACACAGCAATCAGGTTCGTGCCAGCACAGGCCGCTTCATAAATATTATGTATAAAAAAGGGGAACTAACATAATCAATTCAGGCTTGCAGTGACCAGCACAGATCAAAAGTCAAACATAGGCCTAGGGCCTACATTAAATTAACTCGCAAAACCTTGACCACCACCGGTCGAAACAAAAACCCTGCAAAGAGAGTTCAGAGGCAAATATTATAGAGGGCATTCGCTTTATATCATAAGTCAAAAATTTCTTTCAATTATTGTAGGTGTTTTAAGTATTCCTGGACAGATTAAAAAATAGTTATTAGAGAAGCAACTAATGTGGAATTCTTTTGAAAAAAAAAAACTCAAAATTATAAATTATCACATTTATGAAAAATTCAACTTGTTTTCCTTTATGATGATCAATAAAATCCACATTTTAACTTTTTACTTTTCTCATTTTTGTTTGTTTTTTGTCTTTTTAATAGAACGTTCGTCTAACTTTGTGTACTTATAAGTATTGTGCTGTTCAACTTTTTATCGTTTACAATTGTGATTGTAAAACTTTACTCTATATTAAAAAATATCATGCTTAATCCAGCAAAATATCATATTAATATTCTCCTCCTCCTCCTCCCTTCATCATCATTATAATATATTTGTATTCTAAAACAAAAAAAACCATTGAATTTTGAAGGAATTTAGTTATTAACCGATCTCCCAGAATCAGGGAAGTGCACTTTTTGAGCTTCTAGTAATTTCCAACCTCATTCTATGTTTTAAGGTGCCGATGACGATGATCATGTACGTCACGTCTACACTGTAGTTTTATTTTATATTGAATTGTTATGTTTCCTCTAAAGTGAAGTGACGAGGATGATAAGCAGGCCAGTCATAACTTACAACGATCTGGCCACCAACAATAGGCCTAATAGTGATTCGACCCAACGGAAAATACTGCTTGACTGTGGTGGTAATATGGCGTCTACGGTCGGGCTGTTTCGTGAAACATACCCAGGAGGAAAAGAATTTATTATCCATTCATTTGAAATCGATGACCGACTCGCTCCTTATTTCAGTCCATATGGTAAACACCACCTCCACTGTCCTCTCGGAGTCGCAGATTCTGATGGTAAGTTGAATGATGATAATAATAATAATAATGATAATACAGTAGAACCACTCCTTTGGGACACGCCTATTCAGGGGACACTTTTCCGTGAAGAGGGGAAATACATCTTTTAACACTTCTGCCAATCCCTATTAAGAGGGCAACCCTGTAAGGGGAAGGAGACACTTTCTGAGTGTGCCAAATGGTCAAATCAATACATTTTAACCCCTATTAAGGGGACACTAAATTTTTTTTCTTGTATCAAAAAAACAAAATTAATTCAAATTCATATTTTGGCACCTTCTGAGCAATAAACGTAATCATCAAACCAGAATTTTTTCCTCTCAATATCTAGAAACATTGGACATTTGGTTAAAGGATTAGTGCATGTGTTATTGTACTTCGTAAACAGTAATACTGTACTGAACTGATTTTTTTTAAATAGACCTATTTTAATGTATTCTGAATATCAGGTCAAAGTTCAAGTCACAAATACTGACGTATTTGTGATTTGAACTTTGACCTGATATTTATAATACACTGAAATCTCTCTATTTTTATAATATCAGTTTACACTGAAGGAGTTAAGAAACAAAGTTTAAACTTATACTTAATACATTGATAATATGTGTATCTGTGTACGGTACTGGTATATAAATTTCATAATTAATATTAAGTTTTCACGGGGTCATCCGTCGGTCAAAGTATGACCCCATCATACCTTCATTATTGCTCTAATTACCTTGCAAACTTTTATATATGTAGTAGTATAAGCAATTTCATCAAATGTTTAATTTGGACTTCCTTACTTTAAAGAATGATAAGATACGGTCCGGAAAAGCGAAAATCTATTTTCGGACAATGCTTCGGGGGATTTATATATTCTAATAAAATATGCTACCCAAATTTAAATGGTACCGGTATATCTTGAAAGTGAGGCCGAATTTCAGTCTATGAAATGAGGTGTCCCCCCCCCCTCCCATCATTAGGAAATTGTTTGAAAAAAGTAACACTAAGACAGTTGTATACGGCATTCTAATCTAAAGAATTAGATTGTGTTGCTATTGTTATGGAGTCTTGAAAAAATATACTGTATTCGATTCGTAAACACGTTTTTTGCCGAATGACTATATTATTATATATTATTATGTTGGATATTATGTTGGCATTAATTGATTATATACTCATAAATAAAATTCGCAAATACCTATGTACGGTAACTATACCAAAACTACCAAAAGATTCTATCATTTAGTGACCACATGTTCACCACGAGCCTTATTGATGCGCGCCAGCGTAATAAAAAAAAATCAACACCAACTGAAGTACTGTAGTAATAAATATAGGCCTAGATATAATCTTTTCTATTTTTTCTTTCTTCTCTCTCCCCCCTCCCTTCTCTCTCTCTCTCTCTTTTTTTTTGAGGGGGGCATGGCCCCCTGGATCCGCCCCTGTTTTGGTCATAAAAAGGGAAATGCTTATTATTATTATGGTCAGTCCAAGCCCTCTGAGAACATCTAAAAATTAGAAATAAAAAAAAAAAAAAAAAATCGAAAGATTTATTGTCAAAAGAGTATAAACAATTTGGACCCCTGCTTTTAAACTAACCCAACGGTGGTACACATCTTAGCTGACATGGCAAGTCAATTTGCATGCGTCAAGGGCCCCGACTGTACTTTTGAACCGGGCCCCTCACAACCTATAGTTACGCCACTGAGTCTGAGAGTGCCATTTCCGGCCATCTAGAGGTGCTATAATCATAAAGTTTCTTATTACAGCCCCAACCATAGTGGGGCTGATGTGGTCTTCACCCTCCACTTGTGAAGATCCCCCCCCCGGACTCTTTACTTCGAATGCCCAATTTTGTGTGTACCAATTTTCCTGATTAGTTTAGAACCCCGTTCCGCAACTTTTTAGCCCACGGCCCAAATTATATGTCAAGCACTCAGACGCGACCCATCAACCTGGAAGTCAAATTTCTCACCTGAATTTTATGGTGAAATGATTAAATATACGGTATTATTATTTTTTAGTTTGAGTGAATTAAGTCAATAAATCACGTCCGTCGTTTTATACGCGCGAGGGGTATCAGAAGAACCCACTTGATTCGTTTGGCAATTTATTAAGATACTCCAAAGATTACCCATATCATCAATTAAAACCCATAAAAATGAAAATATAACTTTGAATTACTCCTTTAACAAAGCACGTAAAGTTATCAATGTTTCAATAAGATTTTGAAAAATAAATGATTTAGCAAACATTTCACTATAGGCCTACACCATAGGCGTAGATCCCAGGGGAATGGGGGATATATCCCTCCCCCACCCAATATTTGACAAGGGGGATGGTCCATTGTATCATCCCCCCCCCCAATATTTTGACTATGTATGGGATAAAATGGAGCTTTACACACTTCAAAAGACTGTCACAGAAATAATTTGCACTGTCTTATGCGCTTACAAAGATAAAAATTAGCATAATGTATTAATGTTGATAACAAAATTATTTTATCTGGTACCAATCTAAGCTCATCTTTCATTAGATGTTAGATGTGCTTGCAAAGAGAGCCACATTTCACACTGAAGGGTGTGTACGACATCAGTAATGTTATGTCAATTCCAAGAATGTTTAAGGTTATACCGGTTGATGAGGAATTTATTCATTAGGCCTATAATAGCAAATTGCATCAATTTATTTTGCAAAAACAAGGTTTCCAGCTTCAGAGTGGGGCACATCCCCTGTCCGCACAAGGGCACACATTGGCGCTAACACCAGGCGCGTAACAGGCGTCTTGGGTCAGAGTAGGTATTTATTTTCCCGGTTAGTAATTTACCATACCCACCCCACGCCACTCCCCATATAGAAAACAATACGACATAGGGCTTATCTTATTTATAATATAGGCCACGCACGTGTGTTTGAAACTAAATATAAGCATTTTCATCATGGTTTTTTTTTTATTACAAACATATTCTTTCACCATCAATACACGAGGCCCTTCTTTTAGGTTAAAACAATCTATCTTAAATTTGTCTTTCTTGAGTTTGGGACTATTATGTGTTTAAATAACTTAAAAGAATAAACCTAAAAAAAGC
>NW_022716829.1:1649617-1658550 GCF_011630105.1 Anneissia japonica
TATATATAAAACGATCTCACTAGCACTTTTGACGTTTCTATATTAAAAGAAATCAAATATATTGTATTTCTTTTTTATTAGACCTATACTGGTTTGTGTTATTTGTTTCAGTTAAATTTGATATGAACACTATTCACATTCTGTAAAATATTGATTAAATTTTAGACTAATTCACAGCATTCAAACAAAGATCTATCGCCTTTCCAAAAGTATGGAGAAGGTATAAGGGCACTTCTGATTTTACCTGAACGTAAATTAATTTATATATCAATGAACTCAAGTATATACCAACCTGGGAAGATTATTATTCTGTTCAGTCATGCGGATGGGGTTAATGTTAGTATGCACAAATGATACAAGTGTTACATTACCGGCGTACACTCTTTAGCAAGTGCGTCCCTTAAAGCATGGCGGAATAATTTATCACTCCATGCTTAACGGATACAGTTTCCGTATAGTAACCCGGAAACTGCTAATATTTTAAATAAGGAATATTTTTGTCCTTTTTAGAGGACTAGTCACTTTTATTATACAATTATTGCTTTGAGAAAAATGCGTCTTAATTAGAGTAGACCTATTAAAAGAATGGTTTCATGAGTCTTATCAATCTTGATTACAATGTGATGATGAAGCTCATAATTATTATTGTTACATTAATATGGGTAAATATTTCTATTTAAATTGACCTACAAGATGTAATTACTCATTTTGTTTTTTTAGACTTACGTGGATTCTTGATTAATAATAATATTGTGTCATTGGCTGTAATAATAGGCCACATTATCTTACTTATTACTAATTATTTATGAGATCATTTGGTTAGGTGGTGCATTGCTTAAAATAAATAATTTAATAAACATGCTACCAAGCTAATTTATATTTGTTATTCAACTTTCCTAACCTTATTGTTTTATTAAATTCTTAAATTCATTCATTCTAATTATAAAAAAAAAAGATTTTATAGACATTTGCTATCGTACTCTTGAGTCTTCTATTGTTCTTTAATCCATTTCCAATTTTGTGAAAATTAGTATCGTAATATTTGTTGTTATATCCACTGGATCTTTTGTAGAACTAAACCGTCTCCTCAATGGGGATCGATTGACATTGTCACCCAGTTTAAATACTGTACTATATATAATACGGTAATATGTCTTAACAAAATCATCATGAGCAAAAATGGTTGTGCTTATAATAAGCTATTAGATCCGGGACACTTAATTCCTTGTGCCTACCAGGATATCTTTGTAGTAAGGGACCACCAATTATTTTCATAATTTTCGCAAAAGTACAACACAATACTATACGCTTTAGGGAGCGGTGAAAACAGTAAAGAACTGTTTATACTATGACGATATAGTCAACGATTTTCCTATGATTTGATTTGATTTGTGAAAATATTTTTGGTATCGTATAACCGATAAATCGTTATCAGATCGTGCTAGTGTAAACACTTATTTTCTATATGAACATTTTTTCCTATCGTTGATCGTTATCGTCATAATGTGAACAGGCCTTAGGCCTCTGTACTCGGTTGTGAAAGAGATAAAATGATCATCTCAAAATGGCAGTAATCATCATTTGATTGACTAGTCTTCAAAGGGAAGGATGGGGAGAGGTGTCATAGAAAAGAGTATGTTTTGTAGTCTCTCGAAATTTTTTTAAAAATGGATGACATTATGAATAATAATGTAAAACAATAATGTAACCGAAGCAATACTTTCTATGCATCCTGTTGTCTATTATTATCCATCAGAAGGCCATAATTATTTTAAATGTCTAAACAGTATTTTCTTAATTATATACCTTAACTTATATATGTGTATATATGTATATATAGGCCTATATATGTATATATATATATAATATATATATGTATATATATGTATTTATATAGGCATATATATATATATATATATATATATATAATATTCAGTTACGTAAGTCTTTGATTTTATTTACATTTTTCTATGCCTATCGTATTATATTTGTTGTACATCGATTGATGTAATTTGTGGGTATAGGGTAATTTGTTGGAGAGACAATAGTTTGTTGACTGGATGAACCATGTCTGATTATCGATTGTAGGTAAAAATAGGCCTTTTTCACGCTGCGGTAGACATCTTCGATCGATGACAAACAGTGCTGAGCAGCAAAGCATAACCAATAGAAATAACATAGCGTTTCGACCATATTTTCGGAGGTCATGTTACTTAAAAAATCATAAATCCTTAACGGAGGGTCGTGTCAACATAATTTTTTATATATTATTATATATTATATATTATTTTTTTAATATATATGGATGGCCTTCATTTCGATATGGAATTCTTTTTACAGTTGCAGTTAAGCTGTAAAATTGAGAGGGAAGATATAAGACTGTTTATACACTTAGCTTCGCTCCCGTCCCCACCACTGAGAGATCACGGGCGTTACGCCACTGATGGCTCACAATACAATCACCAATCTGTGGTGTCATCGTTTTTCAGTCTTGCACGGGGTCTCGAGTACTCCTCTCGTTATCTCAGAAGAAGGCTAGTGTTATTCATTATCAATGTTTTCTGTATTTCACAGATTCCTTCTACTGCAACAGGTTCTGCAGGGTTAATATACAAGCGATGTTCTAAATCGAAATACATCGCTCTCGTGGTAGAGATTGGAATGAGCAAAAAACAAGCAATAAAAGTGATGTCAACATTAGCATCTTATAGAATCATGATCCCAGTCACTGTGTTTGTGTACAGCGAGTTCGCTGAAGAATGGCCCGATCTTGTCAAATCCTGGGCAACGACCTATAACATTGGTCTACGTGGAACTCATCCATATCCACCCGGAAATTTTGAAAAAATGTCCCCCAATTGGATCAGAGAAGCTGTAGTAAGCGCAGAGTTGCTTCTTCATGAGCTCGGCATAATTCCAATGTATTACCTGTTTGATTCGGTTGAGGACGATAAAAACGTAATAGAAGTACTAACGAAACGAGGATTTAGAATTATACGACCAGAATCTAATTTCCCACCAAAATTTAGTAAGTAAATTAATTATAACTTTTACAACTAATTTATTAGGTCATCATAGATCAACCGAATCCGGTGGAATGTTTAGTTCATCAAGTCTCAGTAGGAGCAATACATTTTACCACAACTTTAAAAAGAAATTTAAAAAAAATAAGAAAATAAATTCTTTACTGGACAATGAATGTGGTAAAATATACAAATTAGGCCTATAGATTAAATTATTGTCACTCATTCGTTAAATATTAGAACATATGTTTTAGAGATGTCTAACATGCAATATTGGTTTTTTTTTATCTGTTTCACAGAACACACTTTAACTGTTGACAATTATTATAAATTCCGTGATGTCGAGAGAGTTCCTAAAGCGCTGAGAGTTATCTATGAGCAATTGAAAGCGGCAAACGGTGGAATACTAAGCCTTAACACAAACCTTCCCGATACTTTCATGAACCTTGTTTTCTTGCTGGATTATTTAGTTGAAAATTCTGGTAGTTCACTTACTTCGTTAGATAACTGTATAACTTAGATATACAGTTCAGCATTTGAAAGAATTTTTTTTTAAAGAAATTTTGAAAAAACGATATAAACGAGTGACGTCCCTGCTAACAATCTGACGTTGTGATACAGTTTATGTGGCACTATGAATACGTATTTAACGTAATTTCGAATTGAATAACGTTGATGGTTTTCATGCCGAGCTAACTAGTGTATTATACCTAGACCTCTGGTTCTTAATTAATTTGTTTGAACGCCAAATTATTTTAGAGTTGATCTAAAAAACGCCAATAGACATATATCAGGAATATAACCTAAATTTAGATGTGTTTACGTCTACCAATGGTCATAAATCAGGAAACAGGACTCTGCAGTCCTTACAATTTTAACATGTCTATGATAAAGTCTGGGCTGTTTTGTTAAATTTTGCAGAGCTAATAAGAATACCTTGGGAGTTTTTTTTTAAAGTTCTGTTTACAGGGTTTAACTTTAGATCTGAGTGGGGTAACCCCTAAATCATAGCACACAGTGAAGAATAGGACCCACGGAAAGTACCCAGTGATCGATTTTTGGTGCTATTTATTCCATTTATGGCCTACTGTATATCATCTTGCCCATTTTTAAACACTCCGTGCACATTACATAGGGATTTCATTTTTGTCTTTACTTTCTTGAAAATGTATTCATCGAACTTTTATCATGTTTTTTTTTTTCCATTATTTTCTTTTTCCTCACGGGGCAAATCAAATTGCCTCAGGCCATTTGACCCGCGGGCCGCCTATTAAGAACCAGGTGTCTATGTCCTCACAATCAAGTTTGTATGTGTCAAATACCAGTGATGTGGATTGGATGTGATTTGCCATCATTATGCCCATAAATTGGCAAATCACAGATAAGTGTTAAGAGTGGTAATGATAATGTAATATTCACGCAAAAAGGATTCTGATAGTTGTTTCGTTTATACAACGTTTTCGCACTGGTACAAGAATTGTTTGATTGCATATGTTTCCTCAACGTAAAAGAAGCGTGAACAGAAGACAACTCAAATCAACAATGAAACTTTCGCTTTTGTTTTTACTTCGTTCTGAACAACAATGCCGTAACACAAAGAAAGCAGTTTGTACAGCATCTAGGCTATGTTATCCATCAGAAAACATGGATTTGAAGTATCTTCCGTACCTGTGCAAGCTGAACAGAGATCGAGGGCCAATAAATGTTAAACAAGTTAGATCACTGCATTTCAGATATACAGTATGCCAAAAATTTGGGGAAAATTAAATTCAAATTTTGAATGCTCATTTAAAATGTTCAAACAAGTTATTAATTTCCAACTAGAAACAGATAAAAGAAATTGCTGATTTACAGAGATATTACTACAAATATCCTATGATTACCAGTCAATTTAAATGTTTATGCTAAAGAAAACAACAAATATAAAATACCTAACTGGTATACCTAATTAATGTAAACAGAGGTAATTATTACGCTTATTATTAGCTCATTTTTTTTTTATAAATGCTTGATAATTCATAGCTTGCTAATTGCAGGGGATGCTGGAGGGTGGGGAAGGAAGGTGACAGTGGGAGGATTCCAAAGCGAAGGGGACTTAGCTGACGAAAGGAGGTGATCGGGATGAGGTGATTTTTAACTACTAAAAATTGTATGTACAGCAAAGTGATGTAATGGAATTGATCAGCGATGATTCTAAATTTAGTAGTACACCATATGTTTACGACCTAAATTTTCCGATAGGCTTTTTTTTTATAATGTTTCTAATAAGTACCGTATATTTTATGTTAATCTTATATTTAATTGTAAAGTCTGGTAAATAAATAATGAATTGAATGTTGATGCAGCTGATTATACACTTGTAGGCACATTCCATCAATGAGGTTTACAATATTTGCTTTTCACCGAAGTAATTTATACGACAGTTGAGTAGCTGCAGTGTGTGCTCTAATTTATAGCCAACCAAAACCGTAAAAAATTGCAGTAATTCAGTAAATCAGAACACTATCATCAAATTTCGTACCTAAGTTTGGTTTTAAAACTAACGTCAAAAACTATAGAATAGCAAGAGTTCCGACTGCCGAGGTTTCTTTGAAACGGAATCCTATCTCGAAAAATACTGCCACGAACAAGTGGTAGGCTTAGCACTTTTTTAACGTTTCATTGCGTGCATACAAAATCAGGGCAGTCGTATTTCCTTTCCAATCATTGAACAAATTTTTGTATCAGTAATGTAATTCCTTGTTAATCAGATATATTATCATCATGTTCGTTAAACGTTATTATATTAAAAATATAATTGTCTTCATTTTTCAAATACTGTATGTCAATGTATTGTATTGTTTAGTCTTGTTATTAAAAAAAACAGTTGTTTTACTTTTTATTAAATTGTTATTTTTTTAAATAGATAGATAAAAATATGATGATCATATTCGGAAGAAGCTCTTTTTAAATACTTTGGCTCATAAGGATCATTTGTGAAGTAGTGTGTAATACTATGCCTACATTTAATAACATCTCGTAAGTTTAGTACAGGTATTAATAATCACCTGCAAAATCAAAAAATGACCTTAGTAATTGAAAAGAATGACACACCTAAGCTCGTGTTATTAAAAAAAATATCTTTCAGTAAAGCTTACTTTTTTGTGGTGCATTACCTGTAGTTAAGGACCATATCGTATCAACTAGGCCAATCATTTGTTTTAAAAAACATTTAAATTCTATTTACAGTTAAATGATTGTCAATAATTATAGAAATGCTTAGCTATATTGCTTATATGCGTGTGTATATACTGTACATTCGTTTTACCAAACCCATAGGCCTATATGGTTTAATGCAACACATTACTGTTAAAGTCCTGAATGCGCCACTGAATAGGTAGGCCTAGAAATCTGTCGGGTGTATGGTACAACGAATATAATTATTGACATCTTGACTTACTGCCTGATTGATTGATTCATTCATTCATTCATTCACCGATTTGATTTCAATAATTGATTTAAGGGGTTATGTGATCGATTAATATATTGATTGAAATAATGGTTTAAATTGTCTAGTTTGATTTATTTCATATTCATTATGAGATCCGTGGAGGCCCTTACGAATTGATAATGATTTGTGCTATGGTATACTTTTATAAGGGTGTGCCACCATTTGAAATGGAAATAAATGTTTCTTTAATTGAATTGCTAATGACTTTTCTTGTTTACTGCAAATAAAAAAAAAATCATAATATTTCATTTCGTTTATTTATTTGTCGCAAAAGCCCATTGACTGCTTTAGCCATATTTTACTCCATGACACCAGCATATTACATTTAAGTTCAAAGTTCAAAGTAATTTTATTGTCAATAATACAACAGGTAAAATTTAAATTTGATTTCCTCGGATACAAAAAGCCATGTTATTTTTGCTAAATAATAAGTTAACAGATGGCGCCTCATATGCTTTAGCCATATTTTATTCCATGACACCAGCATATTACATTTAAGTTCAAAGTAATTTTATTGTCAATAATACAACAGGTAAAATTGAAAAATTTCCTCGGATACACAAAAAAGACAAAATACACAATCAAGAAAGACATCAAAAAAGACAAAAAATAGATCAATAACAAGAGCAAAAACACAGAAAAATTTGAAAATCTGTACAGAGATAAATTACATCCGAGAGTTAACATAATTAAAATATAGCAGTTAAAATATCAACTGTTTAATTCTATTCTTAATTTAATTTACAAAATAAATTCCAGAGTATGACAGCATAGTTAAAATAAGAAAAAAACCCCTTAATAATAATAAAAATAATAATAATAATAATGATAAGAATAATAATAATTATAATTTAATAATTTTAAAATTGCAATTTAAATATCATTAGTTCAATTTCTTAATTTTATAAAACTATATACAGAATATTCCAAAGTAAGACATTCAACTATAAAAAAAAAATCAATCAATAAATCAATAAAGTATTACAGTTTGAAAATGATTAGAAATACCCCCGGTATTGCAGCTTAAAAAATTGCAGCTTAAATATTTATTAAAATTGAAAATTACACAGCCCGCCTCATGAAAAATATAAAAAGTACAAGAATGCAATTAGTAAAAAAATTAGTCCAAATCTGAAAGCATTCGTGTAAAACATACTGGTAAATAATAGAGTTTCCAGATGTTATTGATTATTCTATTGCATATGGTTTTCAGATTAAAAACAAAATAACAATCGTTGCGGGGGTGGGGGGTCTTGCATTGACTTCGGGTGACGAAATAACCAATCAGCATTCAATTACTTAGCTGTGAGCGAGCGTACGTTTCACGAGCAATGTTTTGAAACACGTTTGCTGGTTGCGGTTCATTATTATGAAAATTTTCGCCTGGCTAAACCCACTAGTCTGAACGCCCGGAAATGTTAAGCCGGGCTTAACTCAAGCCTGGCTATCTCCAAGTCTGAACTAGGCCTTAAGTTTTAACATCCAAGGGGCGGGACTTAGCGGAAAAGTCCATTCCACCAGAAACACTTGAAATGAAATTTTCTTTTAAGGGCTATGCTTGATACGATTACAACATGTGCCTATTTGAGCACTGTTACCTTATACATTTTTTTACACGCCATTTTTCTTTTCTTTCTTTTATTTGGCATTACCATGACACATACAATACATACAATATAAAATACATTAAAAACCGTTAAGAAGCAAACATTTAAGAGACGGGAACTATGAAAATAAATAAAAATCAGGTGTTAAAGATGCCAGGGATAACATAACAAGTTAGGCCTATTTAAAATGAAACGTTCAAAAGTGGTCCCTTGTAGATTATAAAGGCTAAAGACAAAACAAAATTAGGGATAATAATAGAGAATCTAATGGAAATAGAAGGAATATATTTTTACATTACATACATTGTGCTTGTGTTAATTTCCTGAAACTGAAATTCACCGAAGTGATCCGGCAGCGGAAACAATCTAATTGCTCATTTTCACTTTGTCGCTGTTCAATCGTTGTTATAGTGTGTCGTGGGTTTAATAACCGGGTCTTTTAAAATAGACTGCCTGTGTATTAAAAATATAATAATCATAATAATAATAATAGTAATAATAATAATAATAATAATAATAATAATAATAATAATAATAATAATAATAATAATAATAACTATTCAATACTAACAATTATTGTAATAAAATACTAAACATCAAGAACTGAAGAAGTGTACAGCACAATAGGCCTACACAGGTCCTTGAGTACAAAACATATAATTAAAATTATTTAACATTTTGTGTCAATTATTATTATTATTATTATTATTATTATTATTATTATTATTATTATTATTATTATTATTATTATTATTATTATTATTAACAACAATAATAATAATGATTAATAATAATAATAATAATGATAATAAT
>NW_022716829.1:1659335-1661148 GCF_011630105.1 Anneissia japonica
TCCATTGTCATGACAGTCCTTGTACACCCAGATTTCTTACCGTCTGTGAGGATCAAACAGAAACCTGTCCCACGGTGATGTTAACAGGATCTGGTAGTAATGGGCGAGTTTTGGAAGAAAATGTGATGAAATCAGTCTTGCTGCCATAATATGAGGAAAAGCTATAACAAATCAATAAAAAAAAAAGAAGAATTATTCTTTAAATATGTCACTAACTTCCACTGAAACATATAAAAAAACAATTCATTTCATTTACAGGGACCCTTTAAAGTCAGGCTCAGGAAGAAAAGTATTTTGATATGTTGTACTACTGGCTTAAACATCCTTTGCATGCGATACCCTTTTCCACCAGTTTTTAAATATTCAAAAATTCTGTATTCCATTAACCGTTCCCGAGTGCTTCGTCAAATATGCTTTTTGTGTCTTGTGAAAAATCAGGCTTTTAGTGTTATAGTATTTTGTACTGTGGAACGAAGCATAAAATATTTTTAAATAGATCTTACTTCTTTGGAGACACGTTTTAAGAATATTTTAAAACCATTTCACGCTAGAGGCTTAACGCACATTGGCTGGCAGGCGGTTCCATAATTTAGGATTCATTACCTATCTCCAAACGAATTTGTTACGGGGTGGAGAGATGAGTCTTGAGATGATCTCAGCGGATGGCGACCAGAGTCATATTTTTTTAACTAGATCTTGCAGGTAACCGGGCGAGTCGAGTGGCCGAGGGGTAAGGCAGGCCGGGGCGCCGCTGACTCCAGCCTTAACATCGGTGGTTCGAGCCGCTCCTCGCCCAGGGTTCAGGTGGTAGAACCAAGTCTTCTCAGATAAGGACTTAAAACGGAAGTCCAGTGTACACATCTGGCTCGTGTGCACTTTAACGAATCCATTGCACCTTTCCGAATTGTTGGTGGTTACCCCGATAATTTCAACCACTCTCGTGGAATTATGTGATGTACGGTACCGTACTAGAAGCGCCTCCCTTACGGCGGCTGAGGTAGTCACGGACCACGCCCATACGCAAGTCAGCACAATGACACTGCATGTTATGGGTTATTGTCCTACCTTTACCTTTTGCATTTAAACCATGAAAGTAGTTGTACACATGCACTAAGATCTTAAACTCTGATTCTCTACTGGACAGGCAACCAATGCAACTCACGTGTTAGAGAAGGAGACGTAGGCTTGATAAATAAGACGCGCCGCAAGATTTTGCAGACGCCAGACATTATGAAATGGCTAAACCGCCCAGAAAACGTTGGCCAAAAAGGGTCACAACATTTTCAGAATATTAAATAAGTCGGCCGTCGGAATTGCACCGTCTGTGATTCTCAATTCTATTAATCATTAAAATATGGCTATGTTCTCACAACGCTGCTAATGCGCCGTGCGTCCATACGAGAAAATCCCGATCTGGATACCAAAAATATGATGATCGAATCACTGGCCAATAAGAAACTGGACATTGTAAACGCGTACGTGTGATTGGTTGATGATAGAAACGCGCTCAACTTGGTAACCGGTAGCGCTTGCTAACCGTTAGCGGTATCCGGATAGTGCTAACGGTTAGCGCTAACCGATCGGGCGTTCTCACGCAGGTGCTAACGGTTAGCTCCCGATCCGGATACGGGCTCTCGTGAGAACCAGGCTTGTATCTATATACTGGTACTTATAATAATTGTATCAATTATTGTTTTTTGGCAGCAGGGCCGTCGGAAACACACCGGCCACATCGACTATGGCCGGACCACTTTTTTTTTACTTAATTACTTTTGAACATACACAGAGGCGGACAGGGACGTAGCCAGGATTT
>NW_022716829.1:1661153-1662197 GCF_011630105.1 Anneissia japonica
GGTGGGGGGAGCCGTTATGCGAATTACGTATGACCCCGGCGGGGTCAAGGGGCGGGCGAATCCCCCTGTGAAGTAGCGCACTCTGAACGTTCTTAGGACTGTTTGAGAGGATAAAGTGAAAATTGCAATAGACGCATTTTAAATAAGGGCAAAAATAATTATATAATAAATCAACAGTGGCAGATCCAGGAATTCGAAAGAGAGGTGTACCATGGAGGGACTTTCACAGACCGAGGAAGCACCTACCTCAGCCCCACCATGGTTGAGGCTGAGGTAAGAAAATTTATGATTATGCATCTCTAGATGGCCGGAAATTACACTCTCGCACTCAATTTGAATATATTTTTCCTTTTTTTTTGGGCTTTGAATCGACCTCTGCTCAAAACATTCTTTATCCAGAATAGTCATAATCACGAAAAATGTACATGAAAAACCAGATCACATCCTAAAAACAAACAGCAGTCACTAAGACATACATCAGGAGCCGACTCGATGGAGTTAAAAGGGCACAGATCTGTTTTGAAAGGTGGAGGGGGAAGGCATTTTGTGAGTCGACACCCACCTCAGCCCCACAATGGTTGGAGCTGAGGTGAGAAAATTTGAGGAAATAGTACCTCTAGATGGCCATAAATTACACTTTTAGTAAAATTCATCACCATCACATCACCATTAGTCAAAATGAAGCGCCAAAAAAAAATTCTCATGATCTTTTATCAGCGATTTTTGACAACCATAGAGATCTTATTAATGTATGTGTGTATCCCATAGAAAACAAAGCTTAAAAACATTGTCTTTGAGTACCGATATGTACTTTACATAGGCCTACTTAAAAAACGTGATTTCACAACCACCTCAGCCCCACCATGGCTGGGGCTGAGGTGAGAAAATTTGAGGAAATAGTACCTCTCGATATGGCTGGAAATGACACTTTTATATAGTAAAATTCATCATCATCACATTACCATTATAGTCAAAATGAAACGCCAACAAATTTCTCATGCAGGGATCTACTTAATATCCAGGACAACTTAGGCCTAATTATAG
>NW_022716829.1:1662711-1664941 GCF_011630105.1 Anneissia japonica
GCCTAGCCTATATTTTTTGGCCTAGTAGATGCAAATGAATAACACTCCGGGGAGCTTTGCCTGTGTAGTCCAGTCACTGTCTCTTATACACATCTAGATGTGTATAAGAGACAGGGCCCAGTGAGGGCATTTTCATAGATAGAAGATCTATACTAACTCAGCCCCACCATGGTTGGGGTGGTCGAAAATTGCACTATCAGACAAAAAAATTGAATATAATTATCTTTATATTTTTTAATGAACAATTTAGGGGGGAGGGGGTGGGGGCGGGCCGACTGGGTCCCTTTGAATCCGCCACTGGGTACATCAGCAGATGGAGAATCTATACCACCTCAGCCCCACCATGGTTGGGGCTGAGGTAAGACAATTTGTTATTATGGTCCGAAGTCGAGATTGCTTCCACGACCTCAATGAATTATTTATCATGAGTGTTATCCTTGATATGGGCTCCCCGACGAAAACTTCACTTCACTTCAAGAAGGCGATGATGATCCCAGCCCTCACAAGGGGAAGGGGCCCAGAAGGGAACTCTGACAATCTAGAGATTTGAGAGGCTTTAAACGAGTCTCACACCACGTAAATTAATTTTTTCCTCCCCAAATTTCGTTTTTTTTTCTCCCCGGCTGGGGAGCTCCCCTTGACGGGGGAGGGGAGGGGGATGTAGCCAAGAAGGGGAAGGGGGCCAGAAGGGAACGGGGCCCAGAAGGGAACTCTGACAATCTAGAGATTTAAAAGGCTTTAAACGAGTCTCACACCACGTAAATTAATTTTTTCCTCCCCAAATTTCGGTTTTTTTTCTCCTTGACGGGGAAGGGGAGGGGGATGTACCCACTCAGACTCCACTGGCACCACCTCTGATTTGGTCAACAGTGTTTTACTCAACATAACAATATAAATGAAATTTTTTCTTGATTATTATGGGTATCGGTATTATAGGCTCACAGTGTGTTTTACCTTGATGATAAACTGATTGGATTTTTTTTTTCTGCGTACTGTCATAATGCGAATTGACTGGGATTGACTCTTAAACATGGGATAGTATTTTTTCCATTGGGCTTCTACTATGTAATCCCAACCCTGAGTCCGGGAAAGGTGGAAGAAGTAAAACAGTGTTTGGTGTAATTATTGGCACACGACAAAGGTGGCCAAAAAATGTGAATGAGACATAACTATAGTTACAGTTATACAGGTATGCCCCAAAACAGGCACACCCTATGTGGTTGGCATCCGAATCCGCCAAAATGGAAAAATTCTATGACCAGATGAGTAGTGCCAAAGTGCGAGCCAGCGAGTCATGCGAGCCAACGTGCGAGTCATGCGAGCCAGCGAGCCATGCGAGCCATAAATTTATTTTTTTTTTTTTTTCAGGTTATCCAATTTTGCAAACACGTAGGCCTATAGTCTATATTCTTTGGCCTAGTAGATGCAAATGAATAACACACCGGGGCAGTGTGAATGACCACTCACAATTTTTGATATACCCAATGTCTGGGTCGAAATTACCCAAGATTCAGCAAAAATTGCCCAAAATTACCCAAGCTTCATGAAAATGCATTAAAATTTGAAAAATACGTGTTTTTCGCATGCCATGTATGATACTCAGAATATTAATAACCGGTCTTTAGGCAACTTAGGTCCAGAGGGCGGTATACCACTTATTTAGTGGTTAACATAGTAGCCCTACAGTTTCCCTTTTTTTCAATTTATAAACCAATTTTTTATTGTAATTGTTTGTGTTAATTATTAAAATTAATATTCATGAGGTGATAATACAGATAGAAAAATACGCCCTCAGTCGGCCAGTGTTATCAGTAGATCAGTGATCAAGTTTTATGCATTAATTAGGTAAGATCAATGGCAACACAAATCACAAATAAAAAATTCTGAACCCATGTTTATAGCAATTAACAGTCACTTAACGATGTTATGTGCACTTCGTTGAGTTTTGCTTACTTGAATGGACTGAAATATACTTTGTTACTTCTTAATTCTTTCTCTATGACAAAAATATTTAATTTTCTTAGTAAAAATAAAATTCCCAAGGGTTTGAACGGAATACCCAAGAACCCAAGATCAAGTCAAAATACCCAAGATCTTGGGTAAATACCCAAGCAGTGGTCACGCTGCACCGGGGAGCTTTGCCTGTGTAGTCCAGTCATGAGAAGTACATATACTTTTGGACTTGCAGCTCTGATAAATGTTGTTAAAATACAGATATACAGATACATAC
>NW_022716829.1:1674159-1705213 GCF_011630105.1 Anneissia japonica
TTAAAATTTGTAATTTTCACACTCAAAAGGAGAGGGGAGGAAACGCAGAAATATCTCTCTGGATTAACCACAAGAATTGAACAAAACCAAGGTCAGGCTAGCTGGGTTCCCCTTCAATACACCCCAGCTATATATAAAGACGATAAAAACAAAACAAACATAATGAACTGCTGCAGATTCTGTGCACCTTCACCTAAAACTAGCATACCACTAAGGTTCACTGCACTGAACAATCATCCACCTCGTAGAACCCCATTAAAAATTCAACATGCTAAATCTGTGAGATTTTGTATCCATAATGAAGACCAGCACACGATTGAGACAAAATAAATTAGCTGCTTTTGTGCCCGGCCTGCCAAGCTTGCTACTCACTGAGGCTAGATGGTTAAATAAGTCTGCATGTGTGCAGTCATTTCACACTTAGTGAACACTCTCTGTAGCGTGATAGTTGACGCAACAGCCCTGTACCTAAGAACAGTGTAAATTGTTTCCTTGTTTTGAATCTCCTAAATCTCCTAACCAGACGAGGTCTATTAAGCACCGTTAACTACTGATTTTAATCAGTGTAATCCTTGGTGGCCTGCTTAATTTATCGGGGATTAGCAGATCTTGGGTGTATTGGCAAAAAGCCTCTATGCAGTTGTACACATAATGTGACTAAAAATTACGGTACACTTTTATTGCAAATATGGCAAGATGCTATCAGACTGGACTGATAGCATCCTAGTTTGAAAACTGTTGACTACTGCTGTTGCTTGTGATCTTGGGTAAGTCGCTCACTTACTCATTACTTAGTCCTTCATGTGGGATGTTAAACCGTTAGTGCTTAAGTACTGGTTCCAATGTAATGACCGATTTGTAGATGATGCTCCCTGGCTTCTGTGGCCCACAGGGTTCTAATCTAAATACCCTTACCCTGATTTGATTATTTTCAGCAAAAGAGCATACAATATACATCATTAATTTACATCATGATTAAAGGTTGTACTAAATTCTACATTCATGATTGTTATATATACTCTAATGCTTAGACTTTTTTTAAACTAAAATTCTAATCTTGAATAATCTTCATTTAGAATGTGCATTTTTACAAACATTTTACATTACTACCAGCATTATTTTACCAAGATTTACAATCTATTGTCCTCTCAACATGAAACAAAATTAGTTAATGCTTACTACCCGTAGACAATGGCTTCTCAATTAAATAGTGAGGTAATGCCAACACAAATGGAATCACTGAACCAATTAACCACACACTGTTAATTAGAGTTCATTAATTGAATTTAAGCATTTCCTCATACAACCCGTTGCAGTGATGCTGCAAGACATGATTTAAGCATTAAAAAAAATCAGTAAAATGAACAACTCACTGTACGATTGTTACTCAGTGGCACCATGTAGTTTGCCATGTCAACAAACTGATGGATAAAATCTACTGGTCCACTAACATTCACTTTTGCAGTGTCATATAATTCCTAAAATAGAAATTCAAAAAAAGAATACACAGAAGTTGTGAGTTTGGTAATTCCCTACCATTAAGTTGTTGGTCAAATTCTTGCAACCAACAAACAATAGTATGTTTAATGTGACAAATGATTAAAACAACTTATAAAGCTAACAATTACAAGGTTACCATGGTAATCAATCTTCCATCAACTCTTCGCTTCCTGATATAGTTTAGTGGCAGTAAGGGAACAATTTTCGACAACAGACAAACTGTCATTCAACTTTTCTATTAGTATATAGAAAAGTTGAATGACAGTTTGTCATTCAACTTTTCTGTAAGTATATAAAGTGATAAAACCCCAGATTTTAGGTTTAATATTTGTTTATTATAGTAAATTGTTATAATTGGTCAATTTTGACTTTTGACCCAATGGTAGATTTTTCTCCTATCTTAATGTTGGTTTATTGCAAATGCTAAACACAATGGTGCAACTTTCTCCCCATGAATTTTATGTTGGAGATTTGAAACTTACCAAAGCTTTGTTGAACTGACGTTTACCAATAATCTCAGTATTCTCAAACATATCATTGCCTGGTCCAGCTGCTTTACATAACTGAACCTACAAAATGAATGTAAACTTCATGAAAACAAAAATATGAGAAATGCAGGAAATGATATATCCATGCTTCAGTCTCAATTACTTAGCATCAAAACATTTACATTTTTCTCTAATCCTTCTTAGCTTAATGGCAGGTCACAAATGAATATATGTTTTCATCAATTATAAAATTGAACCTTCCTCCCCTTCATGTATGTTCATCCGATGTTTATTAGTATTTTTTTTTTGTGTTTTAAAAGTGACTTGAGCCAATAAAAGGCACTTTCATTGAGGAAGGTGCTATAAAAATGCTTGACCACTGACCATTGAAGCTGTGAATACACTACCTTGCCATTACAGGTGCTAGTTAACAGGTCACATGGTTTCCCTGTGTCCACACAAGATGCACCTTTGATGTTTGGTGAAACATCACCAAGGTTACTGCTGGAAAAACCTGCCACAAATTCACCCTAACAAAAGTAGTGAAATATTAAAAAAATAATCTAAATAGTTATTTACAATACACATGCATATTAATGTGTATTAATATGCATGTGTATTGTAAATAGTTATTTACAATACACATGCATATTAATGTGTATTAATATGCATGTGTATTGTAAATAGTTATTTACAATACACATGCATATTAATTCACATTAATATTATATAAGTGTTGATTGGTTCATATAGATATTTGGTTAATTTTTAAAGGGTGAACCTTCCAGCTTATCCTAAGGTAAGCTGATATTTAGTTGTCCTCTAAAATAAAGGAAAATAATTAACTCATTATTGCCTTTCTCTGGGATCAAAACCTTTATAATGATGGTTCACAACATCTTCTATCAACAGCTAACATTTACTGGTAACAAATAACTTTACTAAAGGCATTAAAAATGAATCCACACATTCAAAGTTCGTGACTTTCACTCCCTTTTAGGATCTACCCCTGCTTGTGGGGTTTATTAATTTGTTTGAATGAGCAGTTACCTGGCCAGGAAAATTATCAAAGTTGAACTCCTTTTCCATCAGATAGGCTGCATATCCTTTGTTGTCACCGCTGATCAGACGATTTGAGCTGTTCATACTCACAGGGTGCACAGCAAACCAACTTAAAGAAAATGGAAGTAAATATATACATGAAGTAATACATTTAATAATAATAATATATTGTTTGCGATAAAATCTAATCCACTTTAAAAAAAAATCAATTAAACCACTGAATTTGTTGATTGAAAAAGATCAAGTTGTTAACTTTCAATGTTCTAATGAACGTATTTTAGTTTATTCACACACATTCACTTATAATAACTATTCTTTTGGTTTAGCTTATTGTACAGTTTAATATAATTCCAATTACAATGTTGGTTTTTATCTTGTATATTTTAGGCATCCAGTCATTTTGAGTATTGTATTCAAATGATTTTTGTGTCTGTGTATGTGAAAATTCTTTCACATTAAAGTTTTATTTAATTAATGATTTTTCTGCATTAACTCATGTCTTAATTTGCATTAGCAATCTTAATGTTTTTAAGCATTATTAATCACAATTGTATTCCACTTTTTAAATAAAATTTTTACCTATTTTGTATGATTCAAATTTTTAAACATTTCAATTGTAGTAAAGAATATCAGGTTATCAGTTGCACCACACAGTATATGAAACTGCGTTAAAATAAAATCAATTGATCTTACTTAATACTTCCAACATCAGAATTGTTTTTGCCAATGAGTTTTAACAGGAACATCTCTTTATCAACATCATATTGATACCTGTGAAAAGATCAATAATAGCAATAATAAAATAATAATAATAATAATAATAATAATAATAATAATAATAACAATAATAACAACAACAATAAAATAATAACAATAAAAAAAATAACAATGAAATATTAATAATAATATTAACAACAAAAAAATAACAATAAGAATAACAATAGGAAACAATAACAGCAATAGCAACAATAACAACAGTAACAACAACAATAACAATAAAATTACAATAACAACAACAACAAAAATAAAAATAGTTCACAATTATAACAAAAAAGCAATAACAACAATAATAATAGCAATCACAGTAATACATTATTCTTGAGTGTTTTTAGCTTCTCCTATACATTCAACTTACTTTTGCCTTTCTTCTTCTGGGTTATTCTGGTAGGCTGCTGGACTGCGGTTGATGTTACTTTCAAGTAGCTCCCCCTCGTTTAGCATCAAGGCACCATCAGCAAGATTCTCATGGGCTTGCTCAATACTCTGAGGATTTCAATTGATACAATTGATTAGTTTATGTTACATTTCCTCAATAAAACAGTGGTGTATCTAGGAGTCTAGAAATGGCTAATGGGAGGGCAAGAAGATGAGACATTGGGGGAACATGTGTCTCCCATGCACCCCTGGATACATTATTGAATAGCAAAACTATAACATAAATATAAAAGAACAGCAGCATTAAGGAGAAGAATGAGAATGAGAAGTAGAAAGGAGGATGAGGAAGTGAAGAAAAAAGAAAGACAAGAAAAGTATGAAGAAGGGGAAAATAGAAGGAAATTTACAAACTATATAAATCTATAAATTAAAGCAAGATAATAGACACCGACCTCAACAATGCCATCAACGATGATGTCAATATTAGCATCTACATTCCCTAGAGAGGTCAAGGTGAACAACAGATACTGCTGATAGCCTCCCGGTCCAGAGTGTGTGTGAGTTCCACTGATCACTGTATTACTGACATTATACTGCCCCAGACCATTTTCAGATAGTTTTTTGAAAACCTAAATAGAGTTGAATAAAACAATTATAATAATTTAAAATCTATAATATATGTTAATTTTTTAATGTGAAAATATTTTATACATTTTAGGCGTGTTGGATGGCCAATCGATGAAGACACGGGTGCTGCAACGTACAGCTATAATATCGGTGCTGGCTCGAATGGCACGCTCGCCCATGGTTCTGGTGGTGGAACAAGACTTCTCGGATAAGAACTATACCATAGGCCCAGTGTACATAATTTGGCTCATATGCACTTTAAAGAACCCAGTACATCTTTCGAGACGAGTAGGGGATTACCCCTGTGAACTGGTCCATTCAGCCCCTGCTGTGGACAGATGAGAGTAGATGGTACCGGTTTACTGGGTAGCTCAGACAAGAAAAGACCCTTAGGAGAGAAGACAGTTACAGTAAAAGCCAGTCCACACATTGAGTGCTTTAAGCCCATTTTGGTATAAAGCGATATATAAATCTAGCTACATTACATTACATGCATTACCTTCTCATTTATTAACTGAGATCCCATACCGAGGTCGACTGTGACAAACACATTACACTTGTCCTGACAGAAGATGAACGCTCTACTAAAAAGCCGGAGATGAATGCCCCCTGTAATCTGAACTGGGTTGGCATAACCCATCTGAAACAGCAAATTAATCATTCAATTAGTGCATCCATCAGTCAATCAATCTATTGGTAACAGTTGCAGCACCAGAACTGATAAATAGGGGGAGGAAGAGAAAAGGCTGAGATAAAGAAAATAATATTTGACTAATGCATCGGCCAAGAACAATAGACAGTTTTGAGCTTTACTACACAGAAAGCAAAAGTGTGAAAATATGAAATATCTTCCATTCAAATGCTAAATAACATTAATACATTAAGTTAAATAGGAATCTAATTATCTAAATTATATTTACATTATTCATCAATGCTTTAAACTAATAATCTAAGGTGGAGTTTCATTAAAAATGTTTTTATTATGAGAGTGAATTATACCTAATTCACCTAAACCCAACTGAAATTATTTTCGCTATGAATGGGATATACCTGAAATCTCTGCTGTAGGTAACAGAATGATACTATAAGTGACCGGCAAAACCAGCCATTTGTAGCAAAAATTTAAAATTGACATTTTGGTGTTTTTAGAATCTGCATGAATTCTTTACATTTGATGGAAATTAGTTAAGTAACTATTAGCGAATTTATGAATATTTATATTCATTCATTAAATATCAGCCATGTAGGTTTAGAGAAAACAGCTTCCAAATATTCCGAAATTAATACTTTATTATTAAGATTTGTATATTTAAAATAATCTTAATATAGGGTGCTTCAGGGAAACTAGAAATTGCGACAAATGGTAGGTTTTGCCAGAGACTGTCAGTGTCACATATTGAATATGTATTATGAACTACTCTTCCATCATTCACTCTCCATTGTTGATGGATGAACTTATTAATGTAAAGATTTACTGTAGTTATATATTGTTACTTTATAGGCCTCTGTTATTAACTAATTTTTGAGCTATGGAGAATATTGAACTGCGAAATAAAAGATGAAACAAATGAATGAATAATAGTCAGGTGTTTACACTGTGTTTATTAATAAACAAACTCAATAAATAATAAATAACATTATTACAAATAATTATCCTTCATTACAGGTTTCAAATTTGATAATTGCTGAAAACTTAGCAACAGCAAACATGATGATAGATTTAATGAGCACTGTATCTACATTAAAGTACCGCATAACTCAAAGCTTATCTACATTGTACAGACACAGCTAATAGATACAAAGGTCAAGTAAAGAGTTGATGAACTTAGTACTATGTATTCAAGTAGTGAATGGTAGTTTTACAAAGGTTTTTTTCTTACTAAATGTAGTTTCTCCTTTCTTAAACTAAAATATGTTTATAATTGTTTTAAACATTTTTGAAACAGAAAAAAAAACAGAAACATGTATTTCTTTTGAAATCCTCAAAAATATAAAGTTGAATTGAAACTTGTCTTTCTTTTTTCAGCAACTATATTTTAAATTCAAACACAGTCCAACTAGGAAATTAATGAATCAGGATTTTAAAATAATTCACAACAATATCTTCTTTTTTGTTTTCAGCACAACTACAGTACTCTAAGTTCTTCAAAAAGATGTTTTTCAAGGGAGAGCACAAGTTTGAACCAAAGTTCATCAAATTCTCTATCTCCCAGTAATTGGGTGCTGTTTTCACATCTCAATAGAAATTATTATGCATTATTAGTGCTTACTAACAAGATATTCTGTATAGAAATTGTTCAATTCCCGAAGGCCGTTCATAAATAGGCTAGGCCTAATACTAGGCCTATGCGTCAAGGGAAAGTATCCTACTGCTGTGCTAGTTACTAGGCCAGTTAAAGTAACTCAGGATGGATGAGCCCAGGCCCTGGTCGTTCTAATTTTATCTCGTTTGCTTACCATGTTTACGTCAGATGCAGGGCCTGTAACATCTGCAATCCCTGCACCTATTTTATATTGATCATCCTGTGCAAAGCCACCGCGAAATAACCAGAGAAATCTTAAAATTATAAATATGAAAGACCAGCTACCTAAAGAAATAAAACTCATCCTGTATATGCCGCGCCAACTATAGTATCAGATTGGTTGTAGTTGTGTGGTTGTGCAGTTGTCCAGTTTATGTACTGTCACGTGTGATTGTTTTGATATCACAGCTGACTATCGCCGAGAAGGGGAGCACTCGCTACACAGGAGGGGAAACTCGTTATTTACGGAGTCATCACCTCTCCATTGGCGTATCCAGAATTTCGAAAGAGGGAATGCTGAGTAGAAATATATAATATTCAAGACTGGAGACTGAGGGAATTAGAGATCATTGGGGCGACTGTGAGAGGCGTCCAAGGCTCTGTATTATATAATTGTGCAACAGCGCCGCCTAGCAGCGGCAAACTTTATTAATCCATTTTATTTTAGTTTCATGCCTGTTGCAATACGGCACTATATGTTTTGTTGATGTTTATTCATATTTTTTTCTAATCTGGATCTTGTATTTACCATCCATACCTATCTCCTCTTCGTATATATTGTCAACTTCGAAATCGTTCACTAAATCCACCTCCCCATCCATTATCCATTAAACCGAACTCTATTGGGTTTATCCGTCGGTTCTCCATTATGGTATAGGCCTACAAATCAGCAAAATTACTTTTCATTTTTCTCTTCTTTTTTTTCAAAATATTCAAGGCGGATATATGACCTCGAATAGTATAGTGTTGGGCACAAGAATTGGGAACAGGAAGGGGGTGGCCGCAGTTTAGCATTCTACTTTACATGGAAATATAAGTTGACAGTCAAGTCAGAGGCACCGGATGTGTCCTCTTTCTACCACAGTGCCTTGCACCACATTCTCCTGAGTTCATTACATCTTATGCCCATAATAATAGAAAGAATCGGCTCGATTAGAGTCTTATCGAGGATATAGTGAATTTCTAATATTGTCATCGTAGAGATTTAAAATATTCAAGACTGCATAACTTAGAAAAATATATTGGTATGAATTCGAACCAACTGCAATACAAACTACAAAAGCAGGCAGAAGCCTAGGTTATACCAAGGCAAGGAAATAGGCCTATAGACAATAACTTCATTGGCTAACGCGTGCCTGAATAGGCCTAATTGTTTCATGGGCCTTGCATTAAATCTATAATTATAGACACAGATACTGTTATAGAGCAGAATATGCCATGGTCAGTGATCTTATTCGAGACACAGTTGGTTCTTCGTCAGCATGCTAAGTGTAACAAGAGGGACAAGATACGGATTAAAACTGTAACCCTAATTTGATTTTGTCCTTCAAATCCACCGCTGCGTTAAACGGCCAATTTGTCATCCAACATGGTCTAAAAATGTCTCGCAGTGGGACCTATGGTTTGGGAACCGCGAGAACAAGCACGGCTAATTACCTCGGCAACCATCTTTCAAACTACAATCATACTCAGTACTATACCCGTATTAAAATGAAACAAGATTACATGATGTACCGTAAATGTTGTAAATTCCATTTACATAATTATAGGTCTCGGATTAAACCTTTGGTATAGTAAAATGAGGAGGCCTAATAATAGATGTTTGTAGTCGTATTTTGTTCATGTTGAAGAAGAGTACGTTTCTGTACAGAATAGGGAACGGCGTATAAACTGTATTGTTGTCTGTGCCAATATTAAAAGTTCGATGACTATCCAACCAACCACCTAAAGCCAAGTGTTTCAACATCAAACAAACTAACAATAGATTACGAAGAAAGGGAGCTCGGATTCGCGTGCCAGTGAGCCCACGGCCACTCCAGGAGAGAATGAGCAATAGGTGCTTAAAAAAAAAAAAAACAACCTATGTACATGCCAAAGGTAAATTCCAAAGGTTTTGAATTCCGTATAGACTAGTGGAGGAAGGATGTGGAAATACGGAATCACCCTTTAGTCACAACACTCTCTGGTACAACAATAATTGAATTAAACGAAATTACGGGAAAAGTGAGTATACGTAGTAAATAAACAGCAACCCTCCAAAGAACACTGCTGCTGCTGACAGATATTGTCACCGATTTTTCCCGACACCCCCCCCCCCCAGTGCCCCCCCCCAGTGAACATCTCTTCGTCTCCACTGTGCTCATTTGATCATTGTTTGTTGTTCCTCTTTTCGTACAAAGACCTATTTGAAAAACACACTTTCTCATTCTCTGCCTTTATTTTCTTTTGAATAAATCCCTCGCCTTTTCTTAGTAAAAATTCACCTACTCATATTTTAAAGTTAATTTAAAACCTAGGCCTATTTTTGTTGCAAACTTTGAGGGAGATGGGCAACACGGAATATGCCGGTAAAAACGTTCCCGGTCTCATACTCCGACGTATTTCAGAGTAAATTGACGAGCTTGAGACCCTTTTGCCCTTTACTTTACAATAGTTTTATTAATATCAATTAGCCAGTTCCAAGTACTTATAATAATAATAATAATAATAATAATAATAATAATAATAATAATAATGAATAATAATAATAATGATAATAATAATAATGATAACAATAATAATAATAATAATAATAACTTTATTTACAAGCTAAGAAACTTTTCTTTCACATAAAATGTGTTTTTCACAAGACCGTTTTGACTTAAATACAAATTATACAAAGTAAAAAAAAGTAACAATCATTAAAGCAAACAGAGAAATATATACAATTATAAGTCAAAATCGAAACAATTGAAATCGCATAGGCCTAATTGTAAATTTCATTAACGTAATGATATCACGGTACAATGTAAATAATTTGTTTTCAATTGACATTTCGTTTACAACCTATGTTCAACATTATAATAGCAATCATTCAAAACTTCCCTGCAAAGTATGACAGTGTTCACACAACTTGATAGTGTAGAAGGGATTAACTGTATGAGTATTTCATTGGCGTCCTATATCAAACAATAGTCTGAAGACATGCACATTCAACACAAGAAAATACGAAAAACTGTTTTTCAATTGTTTGAATATTAATTCATAAATCGGATAGTTAAAGATTCACTGTTTTTCAAGACATCGAGATAATAGTTAATAATAATGTAGTTTTATATAGCGCACATATCCATCTAATGTAAGATGCCCAGGGTGCTTGATATGTGGACTAGGAACTCGACCAATCTACCTGTGCTACCCGGTAACCAGGTGCCCCAGCAACTCTCGTCGTCGACCACATACCGTACATTACTTGATACATTTACATACGTACCTATAATTTACAAGCTGGGCTTACGATAGGTGTCGCCATTTGCTATTTTGTACAGTAAATGAAGACAAATCAAGTGAAATAAATGATTGATTGATGAAATGCGATTTGGTAAATTCTTGTTTCCAAAATAAACTAAATACAATTACTGCAGCCATACGGTAGTAACTATGTTATATCGAGTAAACTAATAGGCCTAAATGATAGTTACAATTGGAATCAAATGCAATTGAGTTGATATTGTTATACTATGTTCAGTGGCGTATCTAGAAGTTTTGAAATGGGGGTTCTGATGGGGAAGGGGCCCGAACGTGAAAGGGTGGGGGCTCGATCAGTTCAGGGGCGCGTAATTCGCAAAATAAGGTGATTTTTAACTACTTGCAAGTGATTTGGGGGGGAGTAATTTTTGGAGGGGCGTGCGCCTCCCCACCCCCGCACACCCCCCAGATACGCCACTGACTATGTTAGTGTTTTCTCGAATTTAATAGTCTGTGTTACTTCACAGTGTCCGACGCTGTACATTGTACAATTTGTTATTAATTTTCTTTGTCGATTCTCTTAGTTTATCGAGTCAATAACCAAGGGGGTAATTACCGTTATTAATAAAGTGTTTTACTTTTTGTATACGACAAAATCCAGGTTTATTTTCATAACAGAAATGACGCTTAGCTTTTTCAAAGAAGACGTTTTTTTTGAAAGTGTAAAACATTTCAAACCATTATTCATTCAAATGGTTGCCGTCGGCGTGTTTGAACCACGGTGATAGTTACGCGTGGAGTGCGTAGTGGTTGTTACGCTCCGTGGTGGGTCGTGAATAGATTTGCGAGGTCCTTGTAAAATCAAAAGACACTATGCAAACAGGTATCAGCAAGAAAGTCACGGGATGAATAGGATCAACAAAGGAATTAAGAATAGTGTTGTTTTTAATTTGATGAGAGGCATAGTTGTCTGTAATCTTTTATGAAAGCACCTACAAGGCAGAGATTATCACCAATTGCTAGGTCCTCCCCTGAGAAAAGCCCTAGGCACGCAGGCACGCGAGTCGGAGCTCTCTTTTCTTCCCAATCTGTTAGTTTTAGGTTTCTTGTTTAGAGCCTTTAGGTGGTTGATTAGATGGTCACCGAAATTGTATTTGGCACATGCAAAAGTACAAATAGCGAAGCATGTTGAGAAACAGGATTAAATTCGTTTTTGTGAACGACATATAATTAAGTATAGGATAGAAGAAGGCTAAAGGGATTAACTTCGAGTAAGTCCCACCTCTGATTTCCCAAATACACCAAAGGGGACAAATCTAAGCACCACAGATGTTCAGATTTAAATTCCATCAATACTGTGTTGCTAGGGGTATGCCGCTGCTGTTCTTCCTTAAAATTAGTAAAGATGGTCCGAAAATAATTGGTCTATGTGCTAAGTATTAACCTTATCAATAATTATCATATATAGCTAAGTTTACTACTGATAAACATTATCGATTGGTAACGCCAGTGGAGAATTGAGCATCTTCTCCCATCGAAGAGCTCAAATAACTTCGACATTGAAAAAAAAAAATCCCTATGTAATTTTACAAATTATGAGACTCTTTGAAAATTGATTGTAGTAAGCCTGTCAGGCCAATTAATTGAGCGTATGGACGTCCTCTACGAGTGGCCCACTACACTCATCTCCCCCTCCTCTTTCGTGCAGAAAATACTCCCAATATGGAGTAGAGAAATACAAACATCAAAACATCTAAAGCTCACGTTTAATTTGGCATCAAAATATAAACTATAAAAACACACATCCAGAATTAAGCATAAACATGGTTAATTAGAAGATTCTTCTAATAATTGTATTAATGATTATTATAAATGTAATACTTTACCTGTCACAAATTCCATGATTGGCACATTAATAGACCTTTCCGGAGTGTCAATCAAACTTAACAACTGACCAATCAGAACCGCGCTAGGAATGCGCGCGCGTCTTACAAACACATGTGTTGTCCCACAAACGCACGTGTTCGCGTATGTGTACTGCCGTCTTATGGGACCTTAGCAACAATATCCAAGGGGCGGAGCTTAGCGTCGGAAAGGTCCATTGCATTATGTATCAGTCTTTTAAACGTTTGATATAAGGTACTACTGAAAATGTAACGTTTCTATTTTAAGTCATTCTTCTGAGAGTATGAATACTTCTACTCGCCCTAATCTTCCCAGTGCTTCGCAATTAAGAAGATGAAAATATAATACTCTATAGTTTGGATCGTTAGCAATTAGATGACATATTTTGGTAAATTTAAAGCATTAAGTAGTGGTGTCAAACTAAAGTACTTAGAAACACATAAGGCTCAATAAAAACAAATCCACCGTATTAGTTTATCACCCTCTCTTGCATGTCTTGAAAAAATATAACTTTGAAGAAAAAAAAATTGTTTTCAAAAGCAATTTTTGTCTTCATTTTTTTTAATTAAATAGTTAGTAGATATTGTTTATATTATCTCAATCATGTTTTACTTTGAATGTCAATGCACCAGCAAACAACCCAAGGGTGATATTTAGCTTTAGGCGAGACTTTTTAAATACTTTTTTAGCGAACCCGCCGTCTGCAAATATTTATGATTTCGAATAAAAATAACATTTGATTTTTGGCCAATTAACGCACGCGCCGCCATGAAAAAGTGAAAATTTTAGAAAAAAAAGTTTTCTTTACTTATAGTACGTACTCCGCTGCATTGAAAATCTCCAAAGATAGGATATGCATATTTCTTCCCAATTATATAAATTTGAAGCATTTAACCATCCTATTTTACATTCACCAATAAAAATTGTATTTATATTTTCTCTTCCGTCTCGATGATTTTTGCAAAACTATTCAGTATATGAATTTACCTTTTTCACTATTTGCTAAATAAGAAAACGAAATTTTATTTTTATATTTATTCTGCCCTCCTCCTAATTAAAAAAAAAAGTACGCGAAACAAGGAATAAAAAAAAGTCTCGCCTTAGCAAAATAAATAAAATTTAAAAAAGGCCTCCCTCATCACTTTTACAGTCTTGATAGTGTGAACTAATAATACTTTTTAGGGCCTAATACTGCCTTGAATAATTTACTTTGTACCGGTACTATTCAGTGGCGGATCCAGAATTTTCCAAACGGGAGGCACTACAGTCTCAGATTAGGTAAGTGAGTAGCACATAACATTGATTTGCATTGAAAATTTTAAAATTTGGTGCCCATACTCGATCCGCCCCTGCTATATACTGCTGCTATGCTACTGCTGCTTCTTCTGCTATTGCTATACTACTACTGTAAAATGCAAAGGCCTCAATTCAAATATGTATTTGTAAGTACAGTAAGGGTATATCTCACTATCAATTAGAAACCAGAAGGGGTTGTTCCACTGTAAAAATCACTAATATATATAGATACGAATTCGTGTTGTATTAAAATGCAATAGTGAACGTGTTTTTCGATTATAATCATCATTAATTTAAAATTAATATCCCACGAGCCGGTTATTAAAAAGGGCAGTGGCTCCATGCACAAAAAAGAAGTGTATTGCACACCTCACGGTCATTACTGTTATTACTAATTATGATTGAGAATAATAATACAATACATGATAATAATAATAATAATAAATAAATAAATAATATTATATTGTATTAATAATATAATTAATGATATTATTAATAATGATAATAATACTAATAATAGCAATAGTAACAATGATAATAGCAATAACGACGACAACAACTAATAACAAGTCCACAACAGCAATAGCTATCACCAACAATAACAACAACAGCACAATAATAAAACAGCAATAACAATAACACCAACAATAACAATAGTAATAGTTACATAGTAATTATAAATTCAGTAAACATAATATAAATAATGTATAATAATTAATAATAATATTAATAACAAATATATAGAGATTATGAGGATAATTATTAGAAAACAATATTTATGATAGAAGGAGTCTGTGCCTACTTTTCCCTGATCACTGGCTGTATATTTGTATATTTATACTTTTTTTTCTATTCTAGTTGTAATTCTTTCTTTTCTATGTGTAGAATTTAAATTGTTTAGTCCCAGTATGTATAAGCCACTGCGACTTCTGTACAGGCTGCTATTGTACAAATGTTGTTTTTGTTGTTGACTAAACATTGAGTATATAGAAATAGCGAAAGAAAGAATATATCAATAATAATAACAATAACAATAATAATATAACAGTGACGTAACTAATGATGTTTGTTATACTGAAATGAAATGAAAACAGTGTTCTTTCTAAACAGAACGTGTTGCGGTCATAATATAATATAATATAATATTTATTGACATTACACTTTTACATCAGTGGCAGCACACAAGAAAGTGGCGCAGTCAAACTTAAACTAATGAACAAATAGTAAAAACAACAACTTAAAGCTAAACAAATGAAAGAACTTATGAACAAAGAGTAAAACAACAACTTAAAGCTAAACAAATGAAAGAACTTAACTAAAGAAAAGATCTAAAATAAATCATGAACATCCCTCACCCTCCCCACACAAATAATGTACATAATACACATTACGTGCATACAGTACCCCACCCAAATATGTGTGTATATATATATACATATATATACATACATATATATACATATATACACTCATATAAATATACATACACACACATACACATACATACACATATATACATATATATATATACATACATACACACATACATACACATATATACATGTATACATACATACACACACATACACATATATACATAATCTCTTAGACCATTTGCAGGTCTTGCCATCAAGGGGTAATAGTGAATAACCATCTAAATCAAATCAAATTGTTATAACAGTGATAAAGAAAATTGAGGCAATTACGAGAATATCAAATACATATAACAATGCAGTGATTGTTGCTGAACGAATTAATGAAGCAGTTTGTTTGTGACTGGCAACAAAACAAGCGGTTACACTTGGCTGCTTAACTTCATATTGGCCCATCGTTTTGCAGGTGAAACGTAATCTTTTAATGAGACCACAGACACTTGCCTAGGACGAAGCGAGGCCTCAGTTAACAATCGTGTTAATTTAAGCAGAAGATGGTCTAGCAGAGCATTACTCACGTCACCTCAATAGGCAGCATTTAAATAAACCTCATTCTTAATACTTTGGTAAAATCTAAATTAAGCGGAATAATTTAAAAGCAATTTGAAACCTATTTTAACTCGATAATACAGTTTCAGCGGATTAATAGCCACTTGAAATCGGTCAGAGGCACTTATTAACACAATGAACACTAAGATAATGATAAAATCACGAGATGTGAAGACATACAATGTGTTTTGATCATTCTTTATTGATATTCAATATAAAATATAAATGATAATACAGTAAAATAAAAATGTTTATAAACAAAATATGGTATTTCATTTTATTTTAACTATGAATGCCTGTGTCTAACTATTCTTCTTTAAATCGTAGATATAGTAAAGTGTATCAAATTATTTATTTATTCATAAGAAAAGTTCATATGGTTAACCCTTACACTTGGTTCTACAAAATGGAAATTTCTAATTTAACTTATTTATTTATTTGTTTGTTTATTTATTTATTTATTTATTTATTATTCATTCATTCATTCATTCATTCATTCATTCATTCATTCATTCATTCATTCATTTATTTATTTATTTATTGAAATTCCAGTGAATCGCATATAAATATGTACTGTGGTAATGATTCTGACGTAATTTTAATTACAGCTGCTCATTTATAATAAATTGTATCCACAGTAATCTATGTATAAATGTATATACAGTGACAAAACAATGTAGGTTGGTGAATTAACATGACGTATGAAATAAAACGCGTTGTCCCCAATTGTATTCAAAGGAATATCTTAAGAATGAATAGTTTTTTTTTTCAAATACTAGGCCTATAATGTTTAAAATTTTTTACGTACAATCTAATATAACATTATATATGAAGCCGGTGAACAATTTCAAAATTAAGTAAGCTTTAGTAAGTAATTAGGTAATTAAATAGGCCTAAGTAGTTAATATGAACAAAATAATGTAAGTTGGTGAGTATCATCAACATGACGTCATACATATGCCGTGTTGTCACCAATTCCATTATTAATATAAATGTTTGTTTGTTTTTTTTTTGTTTTTTTTTAATGAAATATTAGATGAATATCTTGAATGACTTTATAACTTACAATATAATTTAACAAGCAACTAAATGTTTTAAATTATGTAAGTAATCAAGTAGGCTTAAGTAGTAGTAATTACCGTAGTAAGTAGTATGCCTATTCAATTACGCAGTTTTAATTGATACTGTACCATATTATTTTTAAAATATTACACCATAACCAGATGCAGAAAAGATGCTTAGACTTATTTCTGAAAAAAATCTGCCAATATTTTGTATGATACAGTAACTATAGAGATGGAATGGACAGGCTGAATAAGAGATGTTTATGATTTCGATCATTCACAAATCTGGGTGATCAATAATTAAAAACAGAATAGGGCACAATTCGATTTGGTGATGGCGACTTGCTGGAGACATCAACAAAAGGCGTCAGACGATTAAGAGTATTGATGTTGATTCATCTCCTCCTTAATAAAATACTTACTTAATGTCACTTTGAAGAATTACATTGAAACGTAATGTAAAACCAATAAACGACAATAGAATTTCCGGCATCCCGCGGATTTTTAGGTCCGTACGGCGGATTTCCACAAGAGCTTTGTCATCGAGTCAACGATAATTACTCTCTAACAATGACAGTATCCAAAGATTTGCTTAGAGTTCGCGTGTCGTTCGTTTTCCAAGCCATTCCACGCCCGTGCCTCCAGATAAAAGACACAGTGACGAATGGAAACGCAAACTTAAGTTTTGTTCTCTCGTGTATAAGTGTGAACGCAACCTTTGTACCCATCAACGTGAAATGTTACACTTATGAAACTCCTTAATACAACGTAAGGAGTAACTGGGATTAAGACAATCAAATATCAGGCCTACACTTATTGAAACTTCTTAACACAACGTGAGGGATACAGTACTGTAACTGGATTATAGGACAACTCGTTGGCACGTGTAAGGGGTTGAAAGTGTGTGGATCAAAATATAGAACACAATATAATGTAATAAGTGGGCTATTGCTCGAGACCTCCTTCAGATCGCTATTATCTACAAACGATTTTGTTGTCCAAAATGGTACGTTTTTTTCTGTACAGAAAACTCTCATCTAGAAAAGTATCACTGATGGAGGTCACTTCGTCCGTCACGTGCTACATCGGGCAGAGTGTGCGCCCGGTTTTAGGTGTAAAACACAGAACAAGTCCAAAGATTTATTTATATTGTAGTGGTAAAATAAAGACATCAGGAGACAATCCCCGCAGCTCTTTTCAGAAGAGTGTACTGCGTTCTTTAATGCGCACAGGGGCCATATTGTTCAGAAGAACCAACGGCTTCCGAAAGTCGTGCTCCAAGCTATTGTAGCTTGCATGTCATTACTGTTTTAATATATTTCTTATCGTATATATATATATATATATATCTGTCTCTTATACACATCTCTTACACTTGGTTCTACAATTGTTATATTGCCAGCTGAAGATGCTTTTATTATTCCTTTTAATGGACAATATAGAGATTTCGCAACCTTAAGAAAACGATAACGAATGCCTCATATTTATTATCGTTGTACTTATACGAGCTGAATACGATCGTTAATGCATCTGAAAGGCATGAATGACCAACGTTGTGACAGGTATGTTACTGTAGGGGATGGGGGTCACTAAATATTTCATTACGTAATCGCATTCGTTGCCGTTATCGAAGCTTGCGAAACCTCGATAATAAAGTTCATTCGTATATCATCAATTAATTATATATGTTTGTGGTGTCGTAGATCATTCTTACGGCCAACTCAGACAGCGTCGTACGACGCAGCCCGACGTGATTTGTTGTTGCGTCGGGTCTGTGTGAGTTAAACGCAGACGCGATGGTGTGCGTCGGGGGTAGTCGCGTCGTAGAATATTAAATTTAATATTTCTCACGACGGCTTAAGACTGTCCCCGACGATAAATCGGGTCGGGCTGCGTTGGCCGACGCTGTCTGAGTTGGCCTTAATTATGTGTTATGTCAATATAAATTTTATGGTGCAGACTATCAAGTTTCTCTTTTGTTTTTAATATTATTTATTAAACGAATATTTTTTTACATTAATATTATTAAATGGTTCTGAAAGTAAAGTTGAATAGCAGTTCTCGATATCATTTTTAAATGTCATTCTTCACTGTAACTACTTTGAATAATATTTATTATTGAACTTAATAAAATATTCAAAGCTAATAGGCCTACGAGAAGACACAAAAATATCATAAAAATGAAGACACAAACAACTAACATATTTCAATTGGTTATTAAACTATTTATTGCAATCAATACGAAGTTCGATTAAAAACCCAATGGAATCAATTATAAAATAGACTATATAAAGCACTTCGTAACAACGAATGTTGTGGAAAAAACAACGAATGAAAAAAAAAATCACTTTAGACCGAAACCACTATTATATCTTATTTACAAATAGTTCATTATCGGTTATAAAATATTATTAGATATAAACATTAAATGGAAATGGAATGGATGCCAGTGTGCCACGGCCTTGGTGGTTAGAGCCATGATTCTCCTTGTGTCATTCAAAAAAGTTCTCGCATTTGAGTTCACATGACAATTGGTTTGTGGTCAAAATGCCTCAATTAGTTAACAAAACCAGGCGGCCGTTGTTTCCTTTAAGTGCAGCCGTTATCTCGACCAGCGAGTAGGGCAGTAGTTGAAGAATGGATTCAGCATTGATGTAGTGGATTGCAATGCGCACGATGGCCTCACAATTTGAGACTCATCGTAACAAGGCGATGGCATTGACCGTGGCTCTGGAGATGCTGCCCACCAATCGTCCTGGCCCGATGATGAGAATGAGTACGCAGATGACGTCGATACAGGACTAGGTATCCCAGAATCCTCCTCGTATTTCGATACCGATAAGGCATCATTATCGTCCATTTTTAACATTTCTCGAAGAGCCCATATATAATTATGTGCAAAACGAAGAGTCTCTATTTTTGTCATTTTGGTTTCGTCTGGGAATGCTGGTAAAACTCCTCGTAGGCCTTCCAACGCGTCGTTTAACGAATGCATCCTGTTGCGCTCACGATCGTTCGCTTTCACACGCCTCGATCTCTTGATTCGTAGAATCTGGCCAGGACTTCTGTTACGACGGCGACGGGTGCGACTTCGTCGTTTACGGCCTGTAGCCCTGCCTTTGTCATCCTTATCTCCGGTTAAATCGTTCGTATTTTCTTTAGCCTTCTCTGATTTCGATGTTTCAACTTGTGTGAGGTTCAATTTTTTATTTTGGTTCAATACAACATCATTGACAGGTTTCTTCTCTGCGGTTTTATATTCATCAAATGAAACCTAATAAATAGAAACAATGAATCAATAAATTGATTGGTGTCGATATTTTGGCATAATTTTCATACGCATGCGAAATTACAAGCTTGAACTGAATAGAGATAGCCTATAAAAAAAACTTTCATAGATTCATAGATGCCAAATTTAATTAGAAAATAATTAAATAATTTGTTTATATATCAATGAGGAATTTACTAGTAATAATAAAACAACACATTCAATTAATCAGGAAAACAAAACTAATAATTACAATTTTAAGTAACTACGCACTGCTTTCGTTTACTTCCAAGTAATTTATCTCAATCAATAATATATTTTTTTAGTCTTGTTTAACAGTCGACTTCGATCGCTGCTAATTTTGGACTTGTTAAAGTTGAAGAAAAATGATAACACCAATAAAATGAAATAAACTATTAAATTAAACTTGCATTTCTAACAAATATCAAATTATACTTTCATTCATTCGTATATTTTTAATTTATGAAATATAAGAAATTAGAAAAAGTATAAAAACATTTTAAAAATCCAATAAAAATAATAATAAAACATAGATAAAATACGCTTGTAAATGCTTAAAAATCCTAAATAATTAAAAACTATAAATCTCTACATATTATTTTACATAAATGTATATAAACAAATAAATAAATAATAACAGTGCTCTAAGGAACATATATATATTATACACATATATAACGAAATTGATAAAAATAGAAACTTCAGTCATCTAACAAGTTAAAAATTCGTATTACTAACCTCCATTTTGTGCAGAATCAACAATAAATACGGTAGTAGCTGAACCGATATGAACGATTGAGGCCAGGCTTGACGTGTGGTTGAGGATACTTAGTTACAGGTTCACTTGCTAAGTGCTTGTGGTAGTCGTTCTCAATTGCGGTTCAATTTATTGCAAAGTACAACAATGATGACTGGTGACTGACACAAAACTCAGGACTGCCTACCAATTAGTTACGCTCTGATTTCCCCTTTTGAGTCTGCGCATTGTGTTCGGACGTTAACTCTTTACACTACATTAGATCGCCTTAATTAGACCGTTCGCTCAGCTTCATCGAATCGCAGCCAATCAGTGGCTCGTACCAATTCTAGTCTAAAACTTCTCGCGTGTGAGCCAACCAATCAAATCGCTATAAATTTCGTCACATATGTCGTCTGGCTACTTGATTCCTAAACGTCCACGTGTGTTTTGATTTTTAATTTATGTTTTCAATCAACACATATGTCATATTTTAACGCATCCAACAGGTCAGTCGGTTAGAGAAGGTGAAATGGATAGTTTTAGTTAAGCTTACCAAACGTGACCTACCTACGCGTACGATAAAAGTGTTTGTTTTGTTTTTCTTTTCGGGGTGGAGAAATCGCCACACATATGTCACAAGTTAGTCCTAACTTTGTTCCTTTGTTACAATTATAGCTCTTATTAGCTGAGAGTAACTTAACTTTGATTTTAAGCCAATTTCTTATTCCATTATGTTTACAAATCACAACTGATTTAGAATACATAATTGAATCATATTTCTGAATTCAAATTAATACTTTTGTACCCAATAAGGGCAAATTATTGTTTTATACTTACTTATTGGACATGAATTATGGTCTAGATTAATTTTATATCGCTATCGTTATAACAATACATATTACACAACTGGTCTGTTTATCTTTTTCATTTGTCATTAAAATACTCAGATTTAGCCCATCATCGCCTGATTAACACACTAATTAGCGGCGTACTTAATGAATTAAAAGAGCATAACTTGGAATGAATCAGCAGCCACTTAACAAGTACAAAGACAAAAATGTATTGCTGTTTTATTATTTAGCAACGGAGGATCTATTCTGAAACAAACTGACAGATCAATAAAAGTAATCGTCTTATAAAATCCCTGTCAAGACTATCACATTCTATTTGATAAAACATGTGAACATACATTAATATGGTAATGATGACATCACATCATGACCATATATAGGCAATCCTGACTAAATATGGGCATACGACAGTTTTTGCCAAAGAAAATCTGATAGTGTGGACTAACATTTAAGAGATCGCTTTATCGATGTTGTCCTGATATAATTAACATGGGATCTAAGAATATTGGCGATCCAGATTCCCTAGCACAACCGTTACTACCCTTAATAAAAAAAATAATTATTTATCGGTAGCAAATAATATTTAGTAAAAATCAATATCAAAGACATCAATATCAATATAAAACAAAATTTCACTTAAAGAATCTCCATTCATGAATTATTATTTGGTTGGTTTCGTCCGCGACTATATACGCCCCCTTTTTGTGCGGTCCTCACCAAAAGCTTGCCTAATCAGAAACTAGGAATGGGAATAATGTGCTGTTTGAGTTGTCGTAAGTGAAAACAATGCTATAGTATTATGGATGCAATGGCCTAAGCTAGGGTGGTCAGAACTGAGAGACAGGAGAATGGCTCTTGTTTCCAATCGAATGTTCAGGGGTCTGGTTGTGGTGGGTAAAGTCGATTTCCTAAGGACACCAAAAGTGGAAACAGGAGGGGTTGATCGAGTCTGGGTCTGGTGTCGTTGGACAAGGCAGTTTGTCTGCATTTGTTTCTTTCCACCCAAGATTTAAATAGTACCCTGATGGATGCTATTGCTCTGAATACTGCTACAAGTAGAACCTGGTGTTTTTAACAATGACCATGGGATAATAAGTCACTGCGCACTCTCAGTGTGGTCTATATCAGTGTGCCCAAATCAGCATCAGTTTATCACTGAGTCTATATTAGTATATCACTCAGCATGGCATATATCAGTACATCGGTAACTCACTCAGCAGGGCCTATATCAGTACATCAGTAAATCACTTAGTAGGGCCTATATCAGTACATCGGTAAATCACTCAGTACGACCTATCAGTACACCGGTTAATCACTCAGTAGGGCCTATATCAGTACATCGGTAAATCACTTAGTAGGGCGTATCAGTACATCGGTAAATCACTTAGTAGGGCCTATATCAGTACATCGGTAAATCACTTAGTAGGGCCTATATCAGTACATCGGTAAATCACTTAGTAGGGCCTATACATCGGTAAATCACTCAATAGGGCCTATATCAGTACATCGGTAAATCACTTAGTAGGGCCTATATCAGTACATCGGTAAATCACTCAATAGGGCCTATCAGGACATCGGTAAATCACTCAGTAGAAGATTATCTGTATTACAGGAAATTGCTTAATAGGTCTATAAGTATAACAGTGAATCTCTCAGTAGGGCCTATTCCGTATTATTATGTACATTTACATCCGATGTCCAACATTTATATACATCTGTATACCTGTTCGTAGGGCCTATAACAGTACATCAGAATACCATTAAGTAGGCCCTATACAGTACATCACTCAATAGGGTCTATAAACAGTACTTAGGCTAAGTATACCAGTCCGTGGGACTAATTTCAGTACATTTGTTAATTGTTCAAGAATTTTATTCAATTAACAACAACATCCATACATAGCAGCAAATTATTTAATTTGCGAAGGTATTAACAAAAATTCAAATAAAACTTTTTCCAAACAAAATTAAACCATCACAAAACCAACCATTTACAAATCAACGAAATGTCCTCAAATAACCCACAAGAAATATTAATGATGGATAAAGTGTTATTCATTTAGTGCTAATTGTTACGTACTTACAGACAGTCGGGAATACATCAAAATCTCTCATCGATTCATCGATATATTCTGTTCAGTACATTTATGATTTCTTGATATAAACTCTTCTAAAAAATAGGTTACGTAGTGGCCAGGATACATAAAACGGCGCCTTTATAGTGTACTATAGGCTAAGATAAAGCGATCTTCCTTCACAAGACGCGGGTTGAATGCACAACTTTTTGTTATATGTTATCTTCGTGGTCATCTTGCTTTTGTATTTTGTATTGTTGCGGTGTCGTGGCTATAAAACATTAAAAATAGATTTTATGTGCGTGTCTATAAAATAGAAATATGGTTTATGCAACATGAGTAATAGTTTAAAGCAGCGTATATTAAGTGATTTATATACCAGGTGTACGCTTGATGGTTTACATGTAATAGACTGATGTTTTGTATTAAAATAATACATTCTATTTTCATCATTTGTATGTATATTTTAGTTTTATCCTAGTTCTGTTTCGTATCCCTATCCGTATTTCTCAACTTACATTAAATTTGTGCCGTTATTCAATTGGCCAGTAAGTTGTGAACGATTGCTGATCCGTAGTTGTAAGTGGATTTGACCCCTGTAAGGAGGACGGGTTCACGTGTTTTACGCACCAAATCCTGACGACGATGACAAGTTGGGCACAAACGCACCCAAAACGACAGCCCTTATATCCCGTAATTGTTTGACGCACGTGCGGAGTACTCGAACAAGTGGACCAAGTTCCATTAAGTAACAGCAGCCATAGATTAGCATGGACTTACCATATTCTTTAGTTTCTCGGGTAACAGCATAAAGAAATAGAGCGGAAAGAGGAAACACTATAAAAAGATTATAAAACTTGGGTTGGGATCCAGAAATACTGATCCGCACGGTAAGCACTTGCTTCTTCCTTTATAGCATCTCTGGTGGTATACATCGATAAGTCATAACTACAATTGAAGTGTGTCGCCGAGCGGACAATGTTTTTAAAACATAGTGATTTAAACACAAAAGACTATATCAAACGCTGTTCTGTTTTTAAAATGCTGTAAACCGACAGATGTCTCAAGGGACATTTAATAAGAAAATAATAGTCTTGCACCATCTATCTGAAGTATGTGCTGATACATTAATTGATAAACAGTAGAGAATACAGGTAATTTATTACCTACAGTATGTATGACTTCTTGCAAGATTAAAATTAAAACATTTCAATTTTCGATTTTTTTCCATCCTGAATTTGGTGATATATATTACAATAAATAATATTTAAAAATATTATGAAAGAAATGAAGAAAAATTAAATAGGAATCAGAATCAAATTTGTTTGTCCTCACTAAAAATTAGATTTGTTGTTCAAAGCTCCTAATATTCGTATAGGGCTACAATATAATACAGCTGTGACAATCATACATATAAAGACAAAAACACTGTAACCTACCTATTTATATAAACATACGGATATAGACTACGGTTAAATAAGTTTTTAAAATCGTGATGAATAAATGATTATATGACGTTACTCAATTTTAGCATATTATTTTGAACCCGTGTTAAATATTCTACTGTTAACAATACTAACTACTCTAAAACTACAGTATATTTATTTTATTTTATTTATCCATTTGGCCTCACTATCCGGGATGCGCAAAAGCAGAAAATCCGCTGTCGCCAGAATGTAAGCTTATGTCTATAAAGTCCTAGTAAGAGAGGCCTCTATAATATGAGTAGGCATAGGCCTATAACAAATTGAGAGGCAAAAGAGTACCGTATGGGCAGGCTTACAGAATATTGCCTGTAGACAGAATATAAGTGGAGTATACCTCTCTTTAAAAATTACTGCCACCTAAATCATTGGAAAAATTAAAAATATTAATCTATAACTTTGAAATGCCCATTTAAAAAACTTACATACGTTATCAACTTTCAATAAGTCACACAAATAAGTTTGTAATTATTTAAGTCATCAATACGGAAAATAGTTAAATTTGCTACCAGAAACAGAAGGTGTACTATATCACTGTTTTTAAATGATTCAAAGGTAAAATTAATCTGTTTTATGAAAAGCGTTAAAGTGACGTAGAAGGGTTTATACAAAGATTATAGGAATAGAATTATTGAACAATTCAAAGAGAATTTTTCTCGTTCTCATTTTTAGTTACAAGATACAAGTCAACTTTATTGTCAAAATAATAAAATTCTGAGATATTTGTTGTACTTAATAAGGAATCATTCATAAATAAACATGTGATAACTTGTTAAATAAAATTTCTTAGTAAAAAAGTACGCAATTAAATTTATTTGTTTTTTGTTTATAGGTTTGATAATGATAATGATAATGATGATGAAGATGAAGAAGAAGAAGAAGAAGAAGAAGATGATGATGATGATGATAATAATAATGATGATGATGATGATGATAATGATGATGATGATGATAATGATAATGATGATGATAATGATGATGATGATGATGATGATGATGATAATGATGATAATAATGATGATGATGACGATGATGATGATGATTAGGATGAGACGATGGTGAGTCCATTACGATCACAATTATGATGACGATGATGACGGCGATGACGATGACAGTGACAATGATAATGGTAATAATAATAATAATAAACTAATGGATGTCGAGGTATAATATCGAGTTTTATCAACAACAGTCAAACAACAAACAACGATGACCACAATGAGAATATCCACTTAGTACTAAATAGTAATAATAACAAAATAACAGCTGCAATGACAGCAACAACAATAATAATAATACAAATATATTAAAATTGTATTTGCTGCGTAGCACCATAAACACATTAAAACAAATAGGTAAATAGTGATAACAGTGTGTTATAATGTAATCAAACATTGCGGTTTGGCGCAGTGTTGCGGTTTGCTTTTCAACCTTGAGGTCGGAGGTTCAATCCTTCGCTGTTGGTTTCGCTTGTGTCCTAAGGTTGTCTCTCTCCACCCGCGAGTACACGTGAGTAAGTTCAAACACAAAATGCGCAAACTAAGGTTCGGGTTCTGCTTCTCAACCTTGAGGTTGAAAGGTCAATCCCTCCCTGTTTATTTGGCTTGTGTCCTTAGGCAAGGCACTTTACCTACGATTTTTTTCTCTCCTCCAAGGTGTACAAGTGGGTACATGGTAGGTTGAAGCACAAAATGCGCTGATTGCAGCTGCAACATTATGGAATTCTCCCCTAGGGACCTGAGTATGACCGGGGGTTATGATGTCAAGTGCATAGAGGTCTCCACAATATGCTCGCTATAAGTCGGGAACTGGGGAATTAATGAAATGTATCAAATTATGTAAAGGTGTCTGGCGCTGTTTTTACAACTGATATATTATTGGTATACCGGTACATTATACATTTATATATAGGCCTACATAAGTTATTACAACAAGACGGTATATGGTTTATCGCTTTACTTCTGACATTATATACATAGTAAATTATTTAAAGTCAAAACATATAAGAAAATAGCCACAATGTGATAATTTATGGCGTCCGCCTTTTCTTGGATGGTTAAAAAGAAGATGGTGGTCAATGTACATGACAATTTTTTGTAGATTCATAAAAGAAAAGACTGATTTTCTAAGTAATTCATAAAAAAAGACAAGAAGCTAACATTTCAAATATAAATTACATTATAAATTACATTATATTATTATATTAAATCATATTAGAAATTAATTATTATTGTAATCATCTACAATTAGCAACCAAAGGGAAGTACAGCTGGCACAGGTTAACAAACCAATCTATATTTAGAACAAACGAATGAATAGCTTAATTATACCGAACGGCGTAGGGTCGATTACAGTACTTGTGCGCATGTGCAGCTAAAGTTTGTTGCCGCGTCTTTTCAAAAACTTTTTTCTCGATGTAGTGGCTTGTTTTCTGTCTGTTTGGAGTCGCATTTTGACGATTTAAATCATTTTTTTTACAAATACAACTTATCAACTAATCTCAACTACTAGATAATATATAACATGCTCTTGTTTGCTAAGTTGTGGCTACTTTTAGAGCAACCTGCCGCTTTCTAACCACTTGGCTTCCACCTGTAGTCTGCTAGAACGCAGCCGCAACGGCAATACTAACCAATTCTATAGCTAATTAACGATACTTTGAAAGCATTAATCATTCATTTGTCGAATGGTGTACGTCCTCAAGTTTCACCTGTCACTCTGATATTGTTGGTTATTGTTTTCAAGACGCGTGTCTATCGGAGAGATTGGTTTGCGATGATAATTTCGTCCATGTACTTACACCAAGCGTTCTTGGTTGTTTACCATTCATAGCAGTCTGTGCATTGATAAAATCAGAAGCTGTTCACTTTTTACAGCCGAACACGTGTCAGCGACGATGTGCATATATTTGTTGTTTTCTCTCCCTGTGTCCTGCACCCGGCGGTTTACTTTTCTAGTCCAGATTTTAGCGCCGTGTGCTCGACAAGCCTTTCCGGCGTCGGCTATTTGCTTTATTTGTAGGCTGTTGGCATCTGCAAGATTTTTTGCATACGTTCTTGTCATTGTCTATATAGATTTGATGTAAAAACAATGACAAAATGGACAGAGTCCGATTGAGGGTTGCCTAAGTTCAGGCGTGCTGCTCTATATTGTGCACTAAGTCTATTAGACACATGAGTCTGTCTACGCTTTCACTGGCGATTCATCGATAAAACATACTAAGGGACAAGAACTAAGCTCTCCTATCAAACATATGCCACCGAGTGAGCACCAGGCCTTGGCCAACATAGCGCTTCACATACTTTGTCGCCCATATGTCACAAGAAATTCGTTTCAAAGATGTGTCGAGGTACAAAGTGTTTGACAAAGTGGACTAGAAGACGTATACAATGTGTATGCTTTGGAAATTGATTTATGTCAATTTACTGTTCATAAAGGAGGTTTTAATTGTAAAAACATGATCAGAAACGCAGTCAAACCTATCAAACACGCATAGGGCTCTCATAACAAATTATCTCTGAAAAATACACATGTGTCAATTTGGAATAGGATAAATGTCAAAAGGTGCGGCAAAATGAGAAAACAGACAAATTGTACAACAAAGACTTAGACAATGACACCACTTTTTAGCCCTTGTCAAACGTATATCTAAAAGAGTCATAACATATTTAATTAGCAAAAGATTTATATGTTAAAACGTTTTTGAGTGCTCTGGAAACAAAGACAATTTCTCCACCTGTTGGAATTGACAAATTCGTTGCGACTTTTCACTCAGAAGCTTTTGCTACTTTAGAAACAGTTGCCATCTTATTTAATGTTTCTATACTGAATAGAAGCAACGCTAGGACGGCTGGGAGGGCTACCCTGAGTGTTGGTTTCACCACAGCGGACAAAAGCTACTAAGCCCTTGGGAATCCAGTAAAGACTATGTACTGACGCATACGAGTTAGCCTGCATCATGACCGATTAATATGATGTTTCGGGTACATTTGTAATTACTTTTGTATGGACTCAATGCCATTTTAAAATATACTAGCCTTCTATAAAGTTCACCAAGATAGTTTGAGAGGTCGTTTACTTTATGGGGCTTAAAAACGCATTTATATATACTAAGTGTCCAACCTTAAAATCAAGTTAGTACCTAATACAGAAAAAATGATTACAAAAAGAAATATTGTTTGCATAATTGAAATGCAAGACATACACATTTTATTATCCACGGCATTGTGGATAGTTGTTGAGTGGTTTAAGCTCCTCCGTCTGGTCGAAAAATTGTTCTCTTAATATAAACTTCTTAATGTGGTCATGTGGCAATCAACAGTAATTAAACAATTGATTTGACTAAATTACAATTAGTGCATTAATTTTTATTTCATACTCACGTCACTCAATCAATTATATTTTTGGTCAAGAATAAACGAGAAATCGTTTGTAAATAACTGTTAGAATTTCTACATTAAATATATGATAAAAATGTAATTTAATGATATTTCATGAGCACAATTCACATAGAAGACAAAATAATTTTCGCAGAAAAATCATGCTTAAAATCTTTAAAAATCTTTAGAGAATCGAAATACATAAATTTAGGCTTGGGTTTACCGTCTAGTCATTGAGGAATTGGCCGGTGACGAATCGGCAGTATTTCGGTATCGCTCATCTCGTTCGTCTAAAATTACGCTAGATCGGGTCAACGGACGCGTGGCTGTGTGTTCGAATTTGTTTGCGACAAAGCAATCAAATGCATATCGAATGCGATAGAAAGTTCAATTTGAATGAGTTTAAAATCCATATTTATCATATGAATGAATGTTCTGAGCAGAGTTATCGTCTGTTTTATCTTTGCTTCCCCTCATTTATACGTCATCATGACATGTCGTCACCGTCATATATCTATCAATATAGTAAAAACAAAGGAAGTCAGTACCGACCACATAAGGTCCAATTAAAAACTGTAAATGCCATATTATCAACAATAGACAGGTGGATGTTTTAATATCAAAGAAATATTATCTTCAATATATTTTTGTTTTTGTATTATTTTAACCAACCATTTTATTAAATTAAGACATATACCGGTATATAACGGTAATATCGTTTTTAAATTGGTGGAAAGTAAAAGTAAATGTAACGTACAACAACATTAGAAAATTATCGTTAAAATCCCATCATTCATCAATGTATTTCCCCAGTTATCCCGGTCTGATATGAATTACCGTACTGTTCCGTCATATAATATAAATAGCCGAATTTACATTAAAATTAAATGTTAAGACCTCAGGAAAACTATGAAAACGGCAATAGTAATATGATGTTAGCTTTAACTGATTTATATAATTAAGTACAATAATATCTGGATTACACAATTTAAGTCTAATACATTCTTGCTGTCTGTATAACATACAGCTCTATATTATAGTAAAATGACGGATAGATCCGTACACAAAATACCGTAGCTGTCGGCCGTAGGCTCATAACTGTATTTTGAACTGCTGGATTGGATTGGATTGGATTTATTCGGTGTAAACACCAAGGATAGCCTACGAAAGTCTAGAAGAAGACTTATTTCCGGTGGGGTCCTTCTGGTGGTGATTGGGCAGTACACCGGGAGACAATCCCCTACTCTTTTCCGAAGAGTGTACACATGGGCCATAATGCACACAGGACCAACGGCTTAAACGTCTCATCCGAAAGACGGTACGCTATTATAACTTGTATTTTCAGCCCTCCAGCTGAAACACAAGGAGCGACAGCGATGGGAATTGAACCGGGGACCTAGAGATCTCC
>NW_022716829.1:1705277-1708175 GCF_011630105.1 Anneissia japonica
ATATATATATATATATATATATATATATATATATAAAGCTAATTGTCCTTTGTATATGGCAGTTATGTAGGCCTAATGACAATCAAAGACATGTAATTATGACCAGTTCATTCCATGTTTGGCACAATCAGTTCACTCACGGTGCAATCGCTTATAATATTAAATTAATATCGCTTAAAAAGGGGAGGACATAATCAAATCATCAAATCAGTCAAATACTCACGCATCCTTAGATGAGATCCACCACCTTCCTCTGACATTTGCATTTGCAATGCACAACAATGAAATCTTTTCTTCCTCCTGCCATCATCAAACTTCAATGAATTTCCAACTTCATCCGCTTCCATATACAGGAATTCTCTATGCACAGGATATTTTTTGAATTGTCGCCGTCTTACTCTTACAGGATGTAATAGGACCTCAATAAATTCCCGAAAAATCTTCCTCCTCCAGATGCAAATGACCTCAACGAATTTCCGCTATGTGCTTTGTTTACTTCTACAATTTTATAAAAACCTTCTTATAAAAAAGAAATCCCGCTATCTTTCTTATAAAGATGCATAGGACTCAAAAAATTCTCGCCACGTTAATCGGATAGATCCATCTGACCTCAACAAAACTCGTAATTGTATACAGATGCATATGTGAGCTTCCGCCATCGTTCTCTTACAAGATCCATAGAACCTCAAAGAATTCCACAATCAATCGTGCAAATGTTTCTTTATATATAATAATATAATTTTCTTGTTTAAAAACTATGTGAATATAATCTAGTGACTGCCAATTTAGATAAGACAGTTGGCTCAGGAACAAATATAAGAGTCTTTAGAAAAATATATATATTTTGTTTGCATTTCTTTTGAGTAGAACGTTGACTTTTTGCATAGATATCAAGATATTGATAGAACCCCAATGATACATAACTCGTTGAATGTCTGTAACTTCTGTAAACACCATCTCTTTCATCATATTAATTTTCATTGTTCTTGACCACGTCTCTCTCGGTTTTCAATGAGTTTGTGAGTAAATCCTTCATCAACTTCTTAAAATGATGTCCTAAGCACCTCCATGACAGCCTTAAAAAACCAGTCAAGTTTAAACATGTAAACATAAGGATACATCAATAATATTGTTTATGTACGTATTTCAGAATTTGATACTTACCACATCATTAAAGCTAATTAATTAAGATTAAACAATATAGCATCGTCAATGAGATTCATAAGCGACTGTAAATAAATCCACTGATACATAAATATTGATTCGCTACTTCAGTGCTTGAGGTGTTGGCAAACAAACGAGATTTTTACAGATAAAGCTGAAAATGATAGTTATACAGCAGGATAAGCAACAGTCAGAAGAAATGGTTTACTAGACACAAAGGCCATTTGAATATACCGAAGATGAAGATATATATAGAGCTATATCAGTAATGCCTAAAGTCAAGGTTGGGAAAAGTGCGCGACCAGACGAACGGTAGTCGGAGGTATTGGGATTTTTCAGGCGATTGTAGGGGAGGTGAGGTGGGGGGAATCGCTTTGTAGTGTACAGATAACATTTGGAGATTGAGGCATTATATTTATATAATTGTTATGGTCGAGCAAATCTGCCAATTGCTGATGCACAGTAACCTAGCTTACTATATGAAGAATTCGACGACTGTACCTGTCGTGGATAGTGTCGTTTTAAAGAACACTGCATTACACATCTGCCCAGGTCTCTACTCTACTTCCACTTTTTGTATCAAATTTTTTTATTTCCGCATTTAAATATGTTATAGTATAAACTGTTTTGTACATGCGAATCTTTTGTTAAAGATGGGGAGCATACATAGACATGTTCCTGTTCAAGCACTGTTAATATATATCTATGTTGTGTTATATTGTGTTCACGGTGCTACTCTAATTTAAATATACATAGATAGATCGTAGAAAAACGTAGCTATTATATCGTAATTTATATATACATATATATATATATACATATATATATATATTATATTGTTATTGTTATTGTTATTTGTATATATATATATATATACATATGAATATGATGTTATATATATATATATATGACTGGCCTTATTCAGAACAATTATGAGCATAATTATCGCGCACAAATTGAACAACTAATTGAGTGGTGTAATTACAACAATCTTAAACTAAAATTAATGTCGCCAAAACTAAGGAAATAATTGTTGACTTTCGGAAAACAAAATATAAAAGAACCACTAATCATCCAGAATTCTACAGTTGAAATACTTAATTCCTTCAAATTTTTGGGTACATATATCACAAATTACTTCAAATGGGGTGGGGGGGGGAGCGTTTATCAGTTTGTGAAAAAAGGCACAGCAGCGACTTCATTTTATGCATATAGAATGAGGTCCTTCAGGGTTAGTCCCCCGTGATGGGTCAATTCTATAAGTCAGTGACAGAGAGCGTTCACACTCTCTTTGTTATTATCTGGTACGGGTACACCTAGGAGAAGGAAAAGAAGGACCTCAATTGTGTAGTTAAGTCTGCCTCCCGCATCATTAGAATCGAGCAGCCTTCGGTAGATGTAATCTATCATGACTGTATGGTTAAAAAGGCAATGGCGATCGCTGGGGACAGAAATCACCCGGCCAACCTGTTCACTTTGACGCGGAGTGGTCGTCGATATCAATCACTAGTGACCGGGAGTTGTAGATCTCTACGTAGTTTCTATCCCTCCACCATTAGGGCATTGAACAAGTCACTAGTTTGAAATGTTCGTATTATATGCTTGTTTTTGTTAAGGAACCAGATCGAATTTCATTGTATGTGTATTGTACATGTACAATTTTGTAAAAATGTTGCCTTTGACCTATTTTGGTGAATATCTCAATATGATTTCACCAACGATGCGTCTCATTTC
>NW_022716829.1:1708262-1709793 GCF_011630105.1 Anneissia japonica
TATATTAATATATATATATATATATATATATATATATATATATATATATATTATTTAATCATTCAATCAACTGTTTCAAATTACAGAGCGGTTGTTGGTATAACAGGTGCCCTCATTAATTGTATTGGCAAATCATAAATCTGTCTTTTTAATGGCATGTGTCAATTACACGCTTGATTGCTTTTCAATCATTCAAATTCCGCGCGAATTATTGATCGCAGTTGATTTCATTTCAAAACAAAAAGTCATCAGATGACACCGTACACTTTCGGTCAAACAACTCAGGAGTTTTATCCGACTTTAATCGATAACAAGCCATTCAAGATCCGTGAGTAAATCTGACTTGATCAAACCCATAGCGAGGCTGGTCACGTGCTTGTCCTTACAGCCTATCGTGGTCATTGTCTAAAAAGTGTGCGCAGACAATCATTTCCTTCTTTCGAACCATTCTCTTGTTTCACTTGGAAAAATACAAATTCTATCGAACTGACCAAACGAAACGAAAGTTCAGCAATTAGATGAATCAATGAGAGGTTTAGAATAATGGGTGCACGCGTTCCAATGTATCTCCAATTATACTTATTCCATGAGAAATGAATTTTGCACGACATTGCGACGTCAGTGTATATCATATCTGATACATAATTCGCTGGTGAATATGTGAAAATAATTATTCTCATGTGTTCTATGATTGTGGCCTGATCCAGCTGCATGACCATTCGGACATTAGCGGACATTACACCGTCGATATCATGGCAAATCTTTTGTGTAAATGTAATTACCTATTCATTATTATCTCTTTGATCAATAAGGTAATTAATCTGATGAATGACCGCCAAATATACATTATCAGACTAATTAATATATTACGTATTTGAGTGTAATTATCGGAAATTAGTTTGGGGTTTTTGTATACATTGTTGCAATTTATTGTGTTTCCCATCATTGTTGGATGTTAGGTCTATGCATAATTCGGAATCATAATAGATAAATTAACTTCCATGATTCTTCAAATAAAAAACGGTGAGTTTTATGCGTTACATTTGTAGAGAATGTTACTTCGCTCTCGTGTTGTTACTTCTTCTCACTCTCACCTGATATCGTATTTTATTTTATACTAGATGGCCTCTTCAATAATAGGGACTGTTCTCTCCTTTATTGTTATTAGATACCATGGTACAATAACATTTATGGAACACACAGTAAAAATGTTATACTGTATACAAATACATATAGCATAGGCCCAAGATTCATTGATACATAATGAAATTGAAATTATGAACGGATACTTACAAGTGAGGGGATCAGAGAATATTAGAGCACTTCGAACAGTTTAAAAAAGACAAGATGGAAAATTGGTATGTTTGAATTAATTATTAAGATGAGTCCATATTCGTTTTACAATAAGATTAATAAAGAACCAGATAATTCAATTTATATATATAAAAACACCACACAATATAAATAAAATATGCAAATGCATAAAACATGGGATTCATTGAATTATATATATGTATATATATATATATAT
>NW_022716829.1:1711040-1711362 GCF_011630105.1 Anneissia japonica
ATATGAAATATTCCTTTCCTATAGGCCTATATCTTTGCAATTACTTGACCGTGGGTTCTGGTTGGTGGATTCACACTTTCTTGAGGGGGTGGGAAAGCAAACTCTGACCTACCAACAGGAAGTCAGCTGTATATGTCTTCCATAGGTTTTCGGATCTTTATCGTTTATTCTTTTTCTTGTATTTTTATTGGCGGTTTCAGTGAGATGGGAAAATTGAAATCCTTCCAGACACACATGAACCCTTTGTTGTCGACGTCACTCAGATGTTTTCGGAATAGAAATGTTAAGTTTTGTAAAAATTCAACCAATGTATGATATATAT
>NW_022716829.1:1711556-1713766 GCF_011630105.1 Anneissia japonica
TATATATATTGGCCCCTTTCCGTCTCCGTCAGACGATAGGTGACTAGCGAAAAAGTGTAGGCCTAACACTTCATGTATTTTCTTTTATGAATAATCATTCCAATTTTGGAGCCACAAATCCTTTAGAACTTCAGGTAAAAAGTGGTGAGAAGTTTGATTTTGGTGAATTACGTAAGTTTTTGATTAGATCAGTTATTTCATTAACATATTATTGGGACACTTAATTGTTATTTGCGTTATACATGTATCTGTATCTAGTTAAACCATTGCTACATTTTAAAATGTCAATACATACAATGCCATGGATTGAAATAAGAAATATAATACAAATATAAAAGGATTCAATAGGGTCTACGGTCCCTTCGCTGTCACTGATATTCAATTACACGATGTTGTTCATTTCTGTTTGTATCTTTCAAACACAGTAATGGTTTAACTAGTTATAGATACATGTATAACGCAAATAATACCAAAGTGTCCCACTACTGCGCTCGTCAGGTTTCTATTACGATAAGTTGGCGGCCCCGTCTGAAAAATCTTGGATCCCCACCTAAATATTCCAAATACACTTTTATGTTATTGTTAATAACCTTGTTGAATTTCAAATAGATTGCATATACGAATCAAACACAATGCCTGAGCAGGTTATGAGACAACGGAAATTGACCCCGGATATGTCCTCTCGAGCAATTATGAGCCCTGGTATTGAATTGACTTTAAACAGAAGAGATACCTGAAGCTTCAATTGCTTTGACGTTCTCAAAACAGTTGTTTTTGGAAGGGGATTTTAAAGATTACGGTACTGCCACGCGTAATATACCCCACTGGATTTTAAGGGCACGCGTTATGCTGCCAATAGCTATTTGCGCAAGTTCTCAAACCAGGAAAATAAGTTTGCCAGCAATATAATGAACTCAATTGAAGTCGGTTTAATCTGCGGTAAAGTTTTCTTTTTTAAGAACGTATTAAGATTAAAAGAGAGTTATTATTTCTGTGAACAAAAACATCAGAATCTCATAACAGAAATCCATGTCAAGTGTGTGTTTCGCATTTTCTTTCATATTCATGATCGTTTGGTAACAAAGTGATGTATGTATTTAAGAAATGATGCTGCACCCAGCCATGCGGAATGCCTCGAGCCCAAAGGCTGAAACCACTGTGAGAAAAAATAATACCTTCTACAAGGCTAAAAGCAAACCTATTTTGACTCAAGATCAACATATAAATCGTCTAATTTTCCACCTCAGTTCTTTTGCGTAGCGGCAAGGTAAATTAATAAATCTAATGTTTTGATATCAACGAGTATTACAACTTCAATACAACAAAGTCATGGATTTTCGACAAGGAGTTACAATGTTTTCGTTACTTCTACAATAAATCCATTTTACACTCTGAACAAATGGTCTTGTAATGATACGTCTAACGACACAACAGCTACTTAACTTGGCTGCCAATGCAGGTACGCTGATCTGTTTTCGTTGCACAAACTCTACAATTGGAACACATGCCCATGCTTAACAACCACAATATTTTATGGCGTCTCCTGGAAGGTTAATAACCACGGTTGACAACAAACTGGACCCATAAAATAAATCACCAACCGACTTCTTACATAACACATTGTATAAGAACACCGAGCTGAAATTCTGGGCATAAAAGAAAAAAAAAAAAAGAAAAGAAAAACCAACGAATCACAGCGTTTCAAACATTTAACGCATAATGTTTGAAACGGTTATACTTTCAAATTCTCTTTATCTTATCTTTACCTTATGTGCAGTAGGTGTGACTATGTACGGTCCCTAATTCCGTGCAGTTACTGCTGTACAATAATAATTTTCTATCTTTGAAACGTGTGTAAAATAAGAACAAAATTAGAATATTTGAGCCTGAAATTGGCCAAAAAATAAGAACACTGACTCTGGGCAAAACTTTACTGGTTCTTATTTAAAAAAATGTGTACTGTAGGTCTATATATATGGATTATGTTTAATTACAACTATTATTTAAATTTCATTCTATTCTTTTATAGATTGTATTTATAGGCATATAGGCATAGTATATGAAACTATTATGCCCTTGAATGGAGCAAATTAATAACAGGCCTAACATTAATAGGCCTAATAATACCTTGCAATTCAATTGTATAGATCGACTGACTGGGAGCTTAATTTTATAGCTCCACTGACTCACCTCTAAGTTAACGCTTAAAT
>NW_022716829.1:1713825-1723410 GCF_011630105.1 Anneissia japonica
GGTCAGACGCGTTTTATTGAACGTTATTCACAATTTTATGTATGTTATTGCATCAACTTAGGACTATAAAATAAACTAGATATAGTCAAAAATTAAGACTAACAATAAAGACGATTTATATGCATACACCATCCTGGCAAACATAAGAATTGGAAGCGTATTGAAAAAAAAATAATGTAAATAGGACGTTTTCAAGTAACGAACAGATACAATACACATATTATTATTATTGTATAATATATTAAATTTAAAGTACCTTTGACAATCATTTACATAACATGGAACTTTTACATACATGTAGAGGGCGCTATACCCACTTCAGAAATATTTTCAGGCATTTGAACCGATTAAACAACAACGACTACAACTATTTTCAACATTTTGGTTTGTGCATTACTTAATGAAATGGTCGACTTGGACGACAAAATAAATATTTTTTAATTAACATTACTCTTTGCTTACGAACACCTGTCTCTTATACACATCTAGATGTGTATAAGAGACAGGTGTCGATATGCAATGCGGATTATACAGTATTTGGAATCATTTACGATTTAAATAAAAATGAATTCTAGAGTTAACATCAAGATCAAACATCAGGTTTAAATGAAAATTCACTTGATTATAGAGGCAATTTTATATACTTTCCCTTTTTCATAAATATAACTATATATACACAATGCCAATCAACTTCAAAATGCCAATCATTGTTTGCTATACAATTAATTTAATTATCATAAATTGGCAACACAAATTGTATACTTTAAAAAATGTACCAATCGAATATAAATACTGTAGTATATAATCGAATATAAATAGTAGGCCTATCTATACAGTAATAACAAATAATATTGTTTATAAAGTCACAATATGATTAAAACAACAATGTAGCATAGCAATAATAATAAACCAATTATGAAAATCATAACCATAATATTTGTATTCATATCATATTAATAATAAATAATTAAAATATAGATAACCCTGAACAATTCAAGTAAAATAATAAATAGGCATAGCTAATTTAAAAGAAAAAATTAAATACTACTGGTTATATGATGTTGTTTTCAAATTTACACACCTTATACTACAATACTTAAAACTGATTATCAACCAATTTATTGTTCTATTCAAAAAAAATAATTATTTGTTCATCAGTTCTCTAAAAACCTAATTTTGAACAGAAATCTAAAAACTTCAATATACAAAGTAAGTATTCTAATTATGTTAGCTTCACACACAGACAATAAATATTTAAAAGAAACCATTATTATAATAATGACCAATAAGAATAAAATAAATATTGATTAATTAAATAAATAAACTGTACAAACCTAATAAAAAATATATACCCAAATGATACCAGTATTTTTATAATTATTAATACTTCAATGCCTGTAACTGTACAAACATGATCACACCAAAAATGTTACAAAGAATTTTTAGTTAATTAAACAATAATTGTCATTAAGACCATGTAAAAAATAATTGTTGATTAACTATTTTTGATCAAAATCTTTAATAGTGAGAGTTTATAAATTATTTTCTAAAACCAGAACACAGTCTAATTATTATCTTATTTATTAAACGTAATTATCATTGAACATCCAATCATAAATATTCATGATCTCACAATATTACAAATAAAAAATGAACTCTTTACTTGGAGTAATTATTAACAATAGCACCAAGGATAAATCAATGCATTGCCTGGATATAATCAAGTTTGTGATGGCTTAATTTAACCAGGCAGTAACCATACCTTCATCTCAATATCCCCATGTCATGGCTTTTGATGTTAATATCACCATGGAGATGGGATGATGTCAATATTGCCATGGGAATGGATTGATTCCATATCACCATGGTAATGACTTAATGTAAAAATATATACATTGGTCTTGCACAGTGTAAGACAGTTTTTTTTTGACATTCTGAAAACAACCATGTAAATGAGGTAAAGATAGTATTCCAGACGGCCATTAGAATCTTGCAATTCTAAAGCAGTGTGAGACTGTAGATTAACTACCATGATTTGAGAGATGATATTTCCAGAAGTCACAATTTGCGGAGTGTCTCCGGGAAATCGGGACAGCCTCTCGAATTCCAGCAAGCAAGCAAGAATCTTCCAGAAAATAACCAATTTCCCACAAATTCATTTTAATTGCATGTTTTCACTGCTTCACTATAAATTGCCTCATAAGTCAGTGCCGATGGGTATCACTATGTGTAGCAAAATGGAATTAGATGATTTAAGAACTAATTGAACCAGAAATGACTTCTTCAATCTTGGGAACCCTGTATTTTATGGTCTAGAGATCTGGCATGGCCTCAGAAGTCAGCATCCCATCCAGATAGTTCCTCTGATGGAATATCTCTGTCCTTCGGAAACTGATCAAAGTTACTGGTGTCTGTGCAGCCATTCAGCTAAAAAGAAACAAACATACAACACATTTATTCTAATCACATAGACAAAAGTCAAACCATGGGCCTACAATTTGCAGAGCCGTAGATAGAGAGAGTTTGCCAACTCTGTTTCACGGGATTTGATATATGCACGTGTGATTGGGTGGATCGCAATCACATGACTTACACCGGCCATGTTGTCACCAAAACAAAACATTAAACCTAACCGCGCGCATGCGTCTGGGCTGTTTGGTAACGACATGGCGTCCATGCGCCAAGTTGGCCAAACTCTCTATATCTATGGCTCTGACAATTTGATAGTTAGAGCTCCCTCTATGATAAGATATATTTATAACTTCAAATGAGAATAAAGCAATTTGTAGTTTGAACCATATTGGGGTCAATTGACATCAACAAACATAAAACAGAGTTATATGTTGATTCACCTTGGATACAGGCATGAACATTTCAAACTATGTATTGGCCTGTTATGAGCAATAATTATTGTTACACCATGAGTGTCATGTGATCACTATTACCTTTGGAATTATAGGTGGTACAACTCTCTGCATTTTTAAACCTTCCCAATCAAAGCCCTGGAACCATCTAGAAATAAAGAAAACCAATGAATTAGAGCCACAGTGAATGGTGTCATTCTCACACCACCACAATGCTATCCATTGTTTAGTGTATTTAAATACTGTTGAAATGTGAAAACATAATAATAATAATTCATTAATTCATTAATTTAAAACAATATTTAAAGATTGTGGTTCATCCAGCAAGGTTGATCAACTTAATAACAATAAAATTTGATAAAACCATGGAAGAAAATAGGTAAATAGCATAAAATAGATATGAACTATTTAAAAAATGATAGAAATAACATTAATAACAATACTACAAAAATAACGATAAAAAAAAGAATAATAATAAGAATAATAATAATAATAATAATAATAATAATAATAATAATAATAATAATAATAATAATAATAATAATAATAATAATAATAATATGCGCTAAGTCAGACTTAAGGGGAATATCTTTTGTGTTTTTTTCCCCTTAACATTGTTTTTTCAAATGCTCTCTAATTTCTCTATTGTCCAAGTTCCCCTTAAGGTAAGTTTTAATAACATAGACCTAATAATAAAATTAATAAAAAATACCATCTTCATATTATATTTAGGATGCACAACATGCTGTAGCTTTTACACACTTTGTTCTGGAATATTCTGTATCTTTTCTTATTAATTTCCACAGACTGAGTGTTTTATTTGCTGTTAACTAAATTAAGAAATGCCACTTTCTGCTGTTGCTAGGCAATATTCAATACAATTAAGTTGATTACTTAAGTAATAAGCAGTTCAGTGTCTATGTTGAGAAAAAATCACACGGCTTGAACTGCATTTTCCTAGTGTTCAAGATTCAAGATTTTATTTGCTGAAAAAGCCAACAAATGGTAATATCTGCATAATATTACAAGACACACAAATGATCATTATTTACAAATATTTTGTTCACCTTTAGGAATTACAGTAGTAGCCAAATACAGCAAACAAATCTTACAATTTATTTAATTAATAAAAATCATGCAGAGTATGATACACATCGTAAGATTTCTGCTTATACTCCCTCACTTTCGGTATAGACATGCACAATTAAAACTACATGATGACTTATTAACAGGAGGTCACGGAGGGTCATTGCCTCTCGCTGTTGGACATGTATGGACCCCAGTCGTTGGACAGAAATATTAAATTGCCGATCTAAACAAAGTTACTGTGATCATCAATACCTAATATTGTGGTCTAAAGAATAAAATCTCTATAAACATACCACCAAGGATTTTATTTTGGGACCCTGGTTTCCGAGTCCCTGTTGGACTGATTGAACTTCTCTTATTAAAAGCAATATTGTATCAGAATTCCTAGTTATATTTATATATTATTTAAACCATACAGTCTGAGTAATACGTGTCCACAGTACAAATATACAAACAAAAGTAATGATTTTTAGTGTTCAAACAATAAATGTTTTTGATCAATAGACATATAAATTTTTACTTGTGTTTTCTGATGTCATCAATGCCATTCTTTTGGTAGCCTATCCTCTCGGACGGGTTGTCTCGACAGAGTCGTTTGATCAAGATTCCTGCAGTCTTTGTTATTCTCCTTGGAAACTCCACCATATCGATACCTTTTAGAATGATAGTGTAGGTTTTCATTGGGTCGGATCCTGAGAAAGGGGGGCTGGGGGAAAAATTTCAACAAGAAATAAATCAATATCAATTGATGACCATAATATGCAAAATGTCTTGTTATTATCATAAGTTTTATTTTTATCATTATTATATCTATACGGTGTGTTTCAATAATGCACTCATCAGGTCAGTGAGAGTGACCTATATAAAATGTTTTTGGTCAAACTGACTAAGTACATGGTCAGTTTGACCAAGTACATGGTCCATTTGACCTGGTACATGGTTAGTTTGATCAGGTACATGGTTATTCTGAACCAAATACATGGTCAAACAGACCAAGTACACTGTTACTGTAGTTTGAACATGTACCTGGTCAGTTTGACCAGGTTCAGGGCTAGTTTGAACCATGTACCTATCAGTCTGACCACCTGGTTAATTTTAACAAAAAATGTCAAGCAGGGCTTTAGTCCACATAGTATCATAAATGACAGAGCAGGAATTTGGGACTTTGACTATTCTCTGGTTCATGACTAAACTATATCATCTGTGTTTTCAAGGACAAACAGCAAATTAGAAATAAATAGTAACAAATGTACATACTATCCAGTTAGGAGTTCATATATGAGAATGCCAAGAGACCAGTAATCAGCCGAGACGTCATGACCTTTGTTAAGAATGATCTCCGGTGCAACGTATTCAGGTGTCCCGCAAAATGTCCATGTTTTCCGTCCGAAACCGATTTTTTTTGCAAAACCGAAATCAACCTGTTTGAAGAAGATATCAAGAGAATGTGTGAATTTATACAACGGGAATAGCAATAGTGTATTAGTAGTCAAGCCAAAAAAAAAAACAAACATTAAGCCACTGCCAAGAATGCCTGTACAGTAGGTAAACCAACAGTGACTCGAGTGAGCAAAGTAAAAAAAAAAAACTCATTATACAGCCATAGCCTGAATGTGGTTGAAAAAAATATGCCTCCATGGAAGTGTGCAATGCCTCTGACCACAAGTTGCAGACATTTTCAGCCTTATTAGGGCATTCAGTACTTACCAGTTTACAGTACCCTCTTGTATCAAGCAGCAAATTCTCAGGTTTTAGGTCTCTATAAATGATTCCTTTCCCATGAAGATAGGAAAATGCCTCAACAACACATCCAGTATAGAACTTGGAAGTAAAGTCATCAAATGAAGATCTATAAATTAAGCAAAACACCAAATGAAGCTCTATCAATTTATGTGACAAACACCTGTGATTTGCCCATACACGGGTATTATATGACATAATCATGCCCTTATATGGATATGATATGACATCATCATGCCCATATATAGGTATGATATGACATCATCATGTCCATATATGGGTATAATATATCATTGCCATGCCCATATATGGATGTAACTTTGCCCATGTGATATACTGGAAATTTACACAAATTTGTATATTATTACAATGTCTTTGTATAATATTACAAAGACATTGTGCACTTATTAGGATAATGATGAACAACTATGTTTCAGGTGATGCTGATAGCAACCGTGATGAATTCAGATGCAAGACCTGAAGGGATGATGAAGGAAATGTGCTAAAAATAAACCATTCATTATATTAAGTGTTTATAGCCGTGTCTCCTCGTAAGACTTTAAATAAAGTGAATTTGGACAAAGTAATCCTTATTGACATACACTGCAGCAGCTACCTCATAAGCAATAGGTTCATCTGCAATATTATTTTCTATTTTTTTATTGTCGCTGTCCTGCTGACTTCTCTGTCCTCATCTTTGTCTCCACTCCATTACTACAATAAATTACCTGTCTAGTGGGATGTTTTATCAGTAATAATGTATAATTTTTTATTCTGCCTTATCCAGGGGTGGTGCCGGAGTTTGCCCAACAGGGGGGGGGGGGGTTGGCCATATCCATGACTTACCTATCTCTCAAGATAGTCCATAGTTCACCTCCTAGGCATGCCTCTATCAGCATATACACATATCTATTATCTTTGTATGTTTTGTAAAGTCTGAAATAAACATACCAATGGTTTAAAGACATGAAAAATATAATATTGCATTAGTATGATATATATTAAATAAAGAATTCTGTCTAAATATATTTTCTATAGTAGCATGGTTAAATGCTAGGTCACAAAATTATGTGAAAAACATGTTAATACCATGAGGGCATCATGTGATTTATCATGTGAAACTGCCACATCAGCCTCTTCACACGAGAGGTATAAGTTTAAAAAATTCAGGTAATGTATTTTGGTTGTTATAATCCAATACATAATGAGCCTGCTAACGATCTTGATTAATTACTCTGACCTGACCCAGTGAAGGTCAAGCTATAGATTAGATAAAAGGTTTTTATTTATGATAAATTATGAGAAGCAGGTATGGCTACTGTTGCAACGAACAATGTGATTATTTCTGTAGCATGCAATAAAACCCTGAAGAAGAGAATTGTGCAATATTAAAACAAAGTAGAATAAAAAATATTTATAACAAGGGGTCATCTGAACTCATACATGTACAGTATATATGCTCCACCTCCCTCATTTTGCTCATATACAACTTTGAACAAATGGCTGTGATAGTGATGAGGCCATCAACGACAGTCCTCCAACATGCCTACTGCAGCTTTATATCATCCAGTGACAGCAAAACCGTGAGAGACCGAATATGTACACTATTCCTCTCCAAACTACAACAATTTGCAGGCTTCCATTCAGATGTAGCATCATAATGGTAATATAATATGTCGTTTCAAACATCCATTCTATTTGCTGACTGGTGTTTATCAGCATTAATCAGCCTATCAAAATTTTGTATGGTAATAATATAGTAATTTACGGATAATGAAAATTGTAGTATTAGCATACCTATATGAAATTGGAAACACAAGACTTACTTAGAAATGAAGGGAGATTTACAAGCCATCATAATGTTCTTCTCTGAGTAAACATGGTCTTGTTGCCTTGTCTCAACAATGTGGCTCTTTTTAAGACATTTCAGTGCATACGTCTTCTTGTCATTAATGTTTTGTACCTAAAATAAAGACAATTAAGAAATGCACTCATTTACATAGTTAAAAAAAAGTTAAAAAAATACATTAAATATATATGACAAAGGTGGTATTAATATTTGCAGGTTACTAGATGTATCCTTGAGCATACTATAAGGGATGTAGGTAAAAATGGCTCCGGTAAAAATGGCCCTGGAAAAAAGGGCCCAGGAAAAAATGGCCCCGGTAAAAATGGCCCCAGTAAAAATGGCCCCAAAGGTAAGTAGGTAAAAATGGCCCCAATGAAAAAATTCAGTAATAGAAATGATAATTTTTTTTTAATCTTCAAATATTTAAATACTGTAATAAGCAAGAATTGAATCAATAAATAAAAAATGGCCCTCAATTATGAAATTCAAAAAAACAAGTTAAAAATCGTAAATTATAAATAAGTTTTATTTTTTCCTTTGAAAATAAGATCAATTTATGTGATTTTTAAAAACAATTTCTCTAAAAGTATTTGTTTTTTAACAAATACAGTTACACAACAGATGAAAATAATGTACTGAGAGATTATCAGAAAACAATGGCCATTGAATAACATTTTTTGATAGTAGAAATAAAAGTTTAAAAAACGTTATTTCACTAACAAAGTAGAGGAATGACATACATACAGTACTCCCAACTACCAAAATATGCAACTCATAGATAAACAGAAAATTCACTTTTGTTAAGTATCAAATGAAATAACTTTATATTTTATAAACAATGCAAAAAAACAGTAGTTAAAGCATGTGGATCAATTGTGTGTTTGAATCACAAGTTCATGTATGGAAACAGGGAGAGGCTTAATTTCTCACAAACTTAGCAATAAATGTTCTGCTTAGAGTTACTCAAAGAAGTATTTGTTAATCAAATATTGTTTTTAAAGTAAACTGAATAATTAGGAATACATTTATTTAAGCAACTTATTTAATTGCATACTTGGTTTTTACTCCCCGCCAACTAAATTTAAATGCCTAAAACTAAACTAAATAATGCAAACTGAGATACTATACATAGTTATGTAAATATGGCAATTATGCTAAGAATTAAAATGGCGTGTAATTGTGAAGGTAGGGTAATTATGGTAGGATTAAATGGTATTGCTAAATCCCACAAACCTCCCAAAACACACTGTAGAAAACCAAACAATTCAATTGTGATTGACTCACTTGGTATATCAATAAGAAAATTAAAAATTCATAAGAACCTATTTTTTGGTTAAAATGTTGAATTTTTTGGTGAAAAAATACTTGCAAATACACCACAAACTTCCAACACACTGCGAACCCCATCCAAACCCTTTAATTATGATTGTAGAACTCTCTCTTTCTTTAAAAAAAAAAAATAAATTGATGTTTATATCATGGAGGTATTATTGAGAAGGAGATCACTCGAAAAATCTATGCGCACGCAGTGCTATGCAAATGAACCAAGATCAAAGCTGCCGTAGCGCGTGAAGAACGTTTGCGCGATGCCTTTGAAGTCCGATGTGTTCCCCGCCATCAAATTTTCAGCAGGCATAGTTTACCAAAAATTTGACATGGCGAAATGGAGAGCACCTTCTTTTGTCGATGCGCACTACATACAGTCAATCACTATTTCTGCGCAATCATTTCCATTTTGAAGCTGATACATTTATCTCTCATAGAATATCAAACATATTAATATTTTCCACCAAAAAAAGTTTCAAATTTAATGGAACATTCACATGACCTTTAAAAGTATAGTATATTTCAACTTCAATTTTCATAAATTGGCCAAAATTCGCTAATTCTAATTTTAACGATATTAATTAATAAATGATTGAGGATTATAATAAACTAAGTCATTTTAGGGTTAACGAGGGTTAACTATTCGAAAAATCAATCCAAAATCTGAGTATTTTTCAGTTTTACGCTGACTTAGCTTTATAGTCGAACCAGTCAATC
>NW_022716829.1:1723445-1738458 GCF_011630105.1 Anneissia japonica
GAGTGATCTCCTTCTCAATAATACCTCCATGTTTATATCAACCCATTGTTTGTGGGGTTTACCAATACCTGGATTGAATTCCTGGAAAATTGTGATTCCGCATCAGTGAAATTGGACACAAATAAATTATTTTAGTATTAATAAATGCATGATTTATGTTGATTTATTGATTATGTTGTTGATATTTTTAACATTTAAATGGAAAAAAAATAAAAAGTGTTATTGATGGCTTTTTTTATCTTTTTTATTTTATCATTTAATATGTAATTCCTGCAAAAAGAGAAATGTAAATGGCAATTTATTTGATGTTTGATTTGATTCCTTTTAAAAACTAAATTATTTCAGTTTAAAAAAATGCATATAATGATTTTTAAAAAAATCAGTTTTAATGCAGAATTTTATTATTGGGGCCATTTTTACCTACCTTTCATTTGGGGCCATTTTTACCGGCACCATTTTTTCCGGGGCCATTTTTTCCTGGGTCATGTTCACCGGGGCCATTCATGCCGTACACCTTACTTTATCTACATTGTCTTTCTGCAAACATGGTTTAAATGGGTACCTATTAAGTTATAGCAATATTATGTTAAACTTATATAGCGCTTAATGCCAACAAGACCAAACGCTTCACGTTATTACCCCGGTCATTGGTTCAAGCACATATGGAACACATACTCAGCTCCCTGGGGAGCTGTACTCAGTGCATTTTTGTGTTTGAACCTACCAGGTACCCACTTGCACTCCTGGGTGGAGAGAGACAACAACCGTAGGTAAATAATTTGCTTAAGGACACAAGTGATATGCACAGCGAGGGATTGAACCTCCGATCACAAGGAAGCAGAACAACTACCGCACCAAACTGCTCCTAATGCAGCAATATTACGGAACGTTCCTCAGGGACCTGAGTATGTGTTCCATAGATGTTTGATCCAGTTACTGGGGCAATGAAATATACAGAGGCCTGGCACTACAAATGCTATAGAATCTAAGGCTGCTTAGGTGTTAATAGTGAGTGAAGCAAAAAAGAACTTACAAGCTCGACACGACCGAAGCCACCCATACCCAAGGTAGCAATGCCTTCCAGATCACTCATCAGAATATGGGCATACTCATTTTTATCTTGTAGACTTTCACAGCTGGAGGCAGCACTAGCATGGCTAAAAAAAAATCATGTTAAGAGTTTCAAACTCATCAGGATAAAAGCAATATTTAATAAATTAATGCTGACATAGGGTATGACGTTATTGTAGATAATCAAAAACACTGCTCAGAGCAGTAGCTCTCTTCTCCCTGACTTACAGCTAATTTATTATTTCTGAATAATAATAATAAGAGAAGCCTACCTTTATTGGATATAGAACAAATTAAATTAACAAGCTTCATGTGATTTTTAATAAATAAACACTAGATTTAGATAGACTTAGATTAAAAACCAGACTAATCAAGCCTACAACAAACACTCATCCATATATTTTCTTAAACTTGTTTAAATATACATTGCTACAATATTAAATAACATCTCATTATTTTCAGCTATATCTCATCCTTAATAGTAGAATTATGTATTTAGATTTTAGCTGGTGGCCATGTTTGGTTTCCATACATTTGTGTGTAAAAAATAATAAAATTAACAAACATATATGTTTTGCTACTTTGGACACATCACCATGATGTCATGGTAACAGATGTGCAATGTTTTCAATGAAAATAAAATAAAATGGCAAATCTCATGTTCTGTTTATCTTGCCTAAAGAGCATGCAGGATTGTTAAGGTTAAAGTAATCCATTAAAATAAATATAAACCAAGGTAATCTTTTAGTAATCAAGTCAAAACTTAATTTCAGAATCAATATTATATTGAATAACAGTATAAGTAACAAAATCAAATATTATAAAATAATTTAATTTAAATTAAATCATACACAATCCCACAAAAATATATCCACCGTATGATAAAAATGTTCCATTAGAAAATCCCAATAAACAATTACATAAATTTTTATATTATTTTTTATATTATTTTTTATATTGTATATTTTTTAAACAACTTACAGGGCTTTAAGCCAAACACTCCCTACGTTGTACGACGGTCGTACGATAAATCCACATTTGCTTCCGGCGAGCTGCTGATTGTCAGTGGCAATCTGAACAGATCCTCATTAAAAAAACGATCCGTTGGGTCCGCGTCTTCGCATGCGTTCTTTGTCACGTCGCCGTCGCGTCGCACTTAGTGAGTAACTGGCTTTACATGTGTAATAACATGTTTAAAGCTCTATCCACACTATCATGTTTTATGCAAACAAATTTGAATGAGCTGCCCATATATTGGCATATGATGATGTCATACCACATCCATATATGGGCATGATGCCATGGACATCCGGGAGGTGATGTCATCTGTTCAAATCACAGGTAATGTGCAATAAAAATAAAACATAATAGTATGAACAGAATTGTGATACACCATTTAATATTTGCCTGTCAGATTGTTGATCAAAATTTAGATGCTGATGTAGAATGTGTATAAATAGATGGTGTATATATATGGTTAACTTTTATGGAGCAATAATGTTCAGATCCAGACTGAATTTATTGATGCCGTATACTATAAATGTGTTTGCATAAATGACACATACCGTGAAATTTATGGACGAATGAAATTTAGATTTTGACGTAAAATGTGTTTCAATGAAAGTTATTTTTATGAACAATACAATCCAGATGTTAATGTACAGTGTTTGAACAAATGGTGCATGAACGGTAACACTTATACACCATTGAAATCTATATTTTGATGAGTTTTTGAATAAACAATGCATAAAATGACTAAATTTATTGACCAATGAAATTTAGACGTTGATGAGTAATTGAATAAACGGTGCATAATATGGTTAAATTTATAGACTAATGAAATGTAGACGTTGATGAGTAATTGTATAAATGGTGCATAATATGGTTAAATTTAAAGACAGATGAAAAGTGTGATTGTATAAGAGTGTAATGTATAGATGAAATCTTATTGAAGTAAAGTATGTTTAGATAAATGACACAAATTGAATGATGAAATTTATTGATAAATGAAAAGTAGATGACAAATGTGAATGTAATAATTTGTAGAGACCCAAGACTAAAAGCACATCCAAATAAACTCCACTATAACATAACTACATTAACAGATAACAACAAAAAAAATCCAAAACAAAAGAAGTTGTTATGTCAATAAAATATCCAAACTTAGAATAAAACTAGGCATAGATAGTGGATGATTGGTTAGTTAGTTAAAGAAACAGCAAATGTGAGAGGGTGGACCATGTATGGCCCACCCACTTACTCAGCTGGCTTCATGATTGGCAGTCTATTGAATGTGGAGGGGGTTGGCACAGGGTCTACTTGCACTGTGCCAATCTGCTTCTTCTCCAACGAAAGCCTAATTAAGAGTCCAACATTGGATACATTTACTTTCATTATAAAATACCTGAATGTATTTAGATTTTTCTTTATATTTGTTTTAAAATCATATATATATATATATATATATATATATAGTGTATATGTGTATATAAATATTAGATTAGATTAGATTAGATACTTACTTCAGAACTGTTCTTAATTTATTTTATATAATGATGATGGTTGAGGAAATATATATGAATACAACACACAATCTACATGAGCACAAAAGTAAGTAAACTTATATTTTAGCAATACAGAAAAAAAAATAAAGTACTTGAAAATGTAACAACTTTTCTGTGTCAAAACACATACATTTACATTTTGAGATCCATTAAATAAATTCACTGCCTGAAGCTGCAAAAAGCTTGCATACAAATTAAACTAGTCAAAAGGAAAATAAAGGAGTAAGCTGACATACCTAGAAGCCCCTCGTTCTTCATCCCCGTAGTCCTTGTTCTGTATTTCCTGTATCTGTCCTAGAAGCTCGTTGAAAACCCTATCAATAAGTATAATCATTATTAATCATACAATATATCAGCCTCAAAACCATTATCAGACATTGTGGTGCTTTTCAGAACGTTCTGTTTTCTTAATGACAGCTACAGTACTTTACACTCTCACATAAAATTAATACTGTGGAACAGATACATGAAGAAATAATAGTCTTGTTTTTTATGGTAAGTCATCTTATATATAATTTTAATGAATATGTTTAAGCTATGCTCCAGAGGAAAACATTTTGTTGATACAAATGAATTTCTATTTTTTAAGAGACTGAAGTGGTGTTTGACGAAAATACTTAATAAGATTCTGGTTTTTGAACTTTATTTAAAAACTGTGGAAAAATGGCACATAAACACTCTTTTCCCTTACTTTTTCAATAATAAAAAATCTGTATCTTATTACCCGTTCGCAAGTTTGTTATTGAACACCCCTTTAGTGTGTCTTCAAACTGTCTTTAACATAATGGTAATAGATGACTTTTAATGGATCTGCATTAATGATTTCCATAAATCTTGAACTTTTTAGATTACAATATTATATTACTACATTATTAATAACACATTATTTTATGTACATTTATATAACTATTTTATTAATTTTAATTTTTGAGCTTAGGGTCTACATTTATATTATTGTACAGTGTTAATCAGGTCAATCACTAGATACTTTCTTAAGGAATAATACATAGCAGAGTAATACATAGATCCAAATTTTAATTTGATCCAAGAAATGTTTGAGGCATATTTTGGATTTTATGCAAGCCATCGACTGATCGATCAAATCAAATCAATCAATGAATCAATCAATAATTTATGTGCATCAAAAACATCATCAACAGATCCAGGACTGACAGCGCAAAATACTGTATTCAAACAAGATTCTGTAGGATGGGACTCTTTATAGATGGAAGTTAAAGATGCACTAATATTTAAAAAGTTGGAACATGTTCCGAAAGGAAGTTAAAAATTATCTTTTTAGATAATTAATCTATAGAGGCCATGCTATTCAATTGAATTCAATAGAAATTGCGACTGATATAACTATTTATGACCCTTATCATGTTAGTCACTGACGTGTATATAAAATTTTGAATTTTTTCTAATATTGCCAATTAATTTACGATATTTACTTTCGTATTTGCTATCGTATTTGGCAATCTTTAAATAATGTGTGTGCTATTGTCTATTAATTTCAATCTTTTTGTAAGTATAAATTGTAGGTGGAGGTTCACATCATTGCTGATGATAATGACATTTTGTTGCGGTTGAATCTTCCTAGGAACTCACTCTTTATTTCTTTAGTAAATTGTATTTTTGTTTTGTTTTGTTATTGTGTTCCTGAATAAATAATAAATAAATAAATAAACTGTATACAAAAAAAATGAATATACTAACATTCTGTCTATGACTAGGCATTCACATCCACCTACATCTGCAATAACATTGGCTGTCCGAACATCTTCACTAAAACATAAAATAATATGTAATTACTGAGTGTTTCAACGTCCACACGAACAAATAAATCAAGTATATGTAATGAACATATGTTATATTTAAACGTCCTCACTAAAATATAAAACAGGCATATGTCATTATTTCAGTCATCTACTTTGGCTTTTTAAAAATTTTATTATAAGAATACAAAAGAAGAAAGTCATTCTATCCCTCAAGGGCCTGGCAGGAGTATGAGAAAACAATTATGTGTAATTAATGTGTATTATTTATTCATCTATTCTAAAATATAAAACAATCATACATAATTGATATGTCCCAATATCCTCACTAAAAATTAAACAATTTTACATAATTAATGTGTGAATTATAACATCATCACAATTATTTGAAATTAATATGTGTTCTGTAGTCATCTAACCCAAAATACATACACAAGGATATACTGTACATGATTCTCTATATTCAAACATCCTCACTAAAAACATAAAACAATTACATGTGATTTATGTATGCTTTGCAACATCATTGCTGGCATTATGAACATTTTAATAGGAAACTTCAAGATGAAAATAAAGTATTATAATGATACCTCAGTAATGCTTTTTCCCCAAAGTAGTCGCCCGTGGTTAGTGATCGGACCTCTTGTGGTTCGGTGAAACCCGACACAAACTGGCTAACGCGAACCTGAAAATGTATTATGAATATTAACACCGCAGACAAATTTTACGGAACTTACGTAAAGCTATCAATTACATAAAACCTTTAGACTCAATGATGTATAGATTATATTCATGAAAAATAATTCAGCACAAGATTCTATTACTTTAAAAATATATCTTATAGTGTACATTTCTATATTCAAATATCGAGGACGACTATAAATAATCATATGACTTATGCAATGTATTTTGTACTGTATTTTAACAGGTTTGTATTTACATAAGTGAAAATTACATAAATATTATTTACTATAAAAACAACACACACACACACACACACCCACACACACACACACGCACACACACACACACACACACACACACATACATACATACATACATACATACATACATACATACATATATATATATATATATACATATATATATATATATATATACCAAGTTGCAAAAAAAGAAAACCATAACATTTATACCTTCAATGCAAGCTTTAACCAATAGTACATTCACCATTTACAAAACTTTTTTTTGTTTAGATTTTTCATTTTATATTTAACTATTCAATTTAGTTTTATTGTTTGCAGTGACAGGCCCAGGAAGGGCCTTTGTCTAACAAATTCAACTTGTATCTTTTTTACACTGTACATAAAAGAATATGGTACCTTTTAGTGTATGATACAAAATATTCATGTAAATGTACCTCTTCGTAATTGATGTTAACATACTGGTGGGTATTGCTTACCTTTCCATTGGATATTATGTAGAATGTGTCTCCCTTTGTGCCCTCTCGTATAATGTATTCTTTTTCCGGGAAGAAATCAACATCAAGGGAGTCAGCTAACTTCATCAGATATTCCGAGGAGAGATTCTTAAGTAATGGGATACTGAAAGACAAAAAATTGAAAAAAGTATTGAAACTTCATATATTTATTTACAGTATTTTTATCCAACAGCGAGTGTTTTGCAACTTACAGTGGAAGTTATGCTTTATATAAACCAGAGTAAACCATGAGTAAACTAAGTCTAGTTATGCGGCTTTGAGAGTGGAGTTGTTTTTAGCTTTGAAATTCACAGGATTTAAACTGCGGATTATGGGATTAGGAAGCATCTTAACACCAAGCCGTAGGTTCACTCTGTGATGATATTCATGAACACATTAAATCAACGTTGTCCGTAGAATTTAATTAATGTCGCGTCTGAGATTACTTATCTCCAATCATCTTGTTTATATCTATACTTGCCTATAAATTATTCAGGACATGTATAGATAGATTATTTTTCATCATCATCATTACCACTACAGGCCACTTACAAGATTGAATAAATTAATAATTATATGATGTAATACTATATATGTCAAGTCTGATCCCATCCCATATCTGTCTGTTGACTGAACAAAAAATTTTATAGATGTAATTATGTTTACTAATTATGTTTTCCCCTATAGTTTTAAAGAATCTATAATTGCATGCTACATTTACTGATATACAGAGCAGTATATCAAAATTAAAATAAATCTAATGAGTAACAAATTTCTTTTCCAATTTCTTTAAAAGTAACAAATTAAATTTCTTTTAAATGAGTTAAAATTGAATGGTTGTTTAAACAAAATAATACATCTGTTAGAAATCAGACAACCCTCTACTCCTTCAAAGCTGGATTAAATAGAAAAATGATAGTTTATATTTGGTTTGGGGTAAAGGTTTTATTTTAAGTCAGTGATGGATACAGATTTTTCAAATGGGGGGGGGGGTTTGTTTTTTTTTTCTTACTTCAATACATAACATTGATATGCACTAAAATTTAAAAATTTAGTATCAAAACAGGGGACACGTTTCCCCATGCCCCCTACTGGATCCGCACCTGTAATTTGTGAAAAATCAATCTTGGTAATTTTAAAATACTACACAATTATATATTGTTTTTAAAAATTATTATTTGCTTCACCTTTTCAGGAACTGAATGTGCTCTTTTTGCCTTTGCATTCCTGTTTTCATCATGATAACCTGGAAAACGCTTCTGTCAATTGCCCATATTTCAGCATCACTAACAGCTATAAAAAGAAAATCTTTGTTAAAACCTAAGCAGAGCAACCCTTACTTAAACCGCCATATTGACATGGGAATGAAGGGTGAAGGGGAAAAAGTTGAGTGAGGGGAAATTATAAGTTATTTTTAACTACTTTTGAGGCAGGAGGGGAAACAGGGGGAAATTCCCCTGGTTTTTCCACTGCCACCTTCCATGTTTTAACAGAAAAATACAAAATGGCATACAAATACTAAATGCTACAATATTTCTTAACAGCATTTACTGGGCATGAATCATACCATTTATTGGATATTTATTTATCTGTTTAATTTTATCACATCTACGATTATATGAAATATGTGCCATTCTTTTATAAGTATTTTGAATCCGCTGGTGGAGTCATAATAATACATAAACCATCCTTACCTTTGACGGTAGCTGTTCTTTTACAGTTATATAAAATTGCCAGCTCCCCAAACACCTTGCCTGCTCCCATTGTCCCCAAAACGTCATCATTTTGACTCACTTCAAGCTCACCAACTATCATGGATGATAAAAATAATAAAGATAATGATTATGATGATAATGATTAAAAAGAAGAAGATGATGATAATGATAATTAATATTAGAGTAGATGACGATTTTTGGTGGGATATCATATCATATCATTTATTTTGCCTTAACAATAAATACAAAACAAAAATACAAGTAGTAAATCTGTGACGCAATAGAATTGGCAGCTGCCTGTACCCAGTGGTGGCACCATGATTTGCCCAAAGGCGAATGTCCCCAATAGAAGCATAAGTAGGCGAGAGCAGGATGCCACCCAGAAATTGGAAAGGATATTAGCTTTAAATAAAATGGTAGATAACATGCCCTGTCTCTTATACACATCTATTAGGAAGCATCTTAACACCAAGCCGTAGGTTCACTCTGTGATGATATTCATGAACACATTAAATCAACGTTGTCCGTAGAATTTAATTAATGTCGCGTCTGAGATTACATATCTCCAATCATCTTGTTTATATCTATACTTGCCTATAAATTATTCAGGACATGTATAGATAGATTATTTTTCATCATCATCATTACCACTACAGGCCACTTACAAGATTGAATAAATTAATAATTATATGATGTAATACTATATATGTCAAGTCTGATCCCATCCCATATCTGTCTGTTGACTGAACAAAAAATTTTATAGATGTAATTATGTTTACTAATTATGTTTTCCCCTATAGTTTTAAAGAATCTATAATTGCATGCTACATTTACTGATATACAGAGCAGTATATCAAAATTAAAATAAATCTAATGAGTAACAAATTTCTTTTCCAATTTCTTTAAAAGTAACAAATTAAATTTCTTTTAAATGAGTTAAAATTGAATGGTTGTTTAAACAAAATAATACATCTGTTAGAAATCAGACAACCCTCTACTCCTTCAAAGCTGGATTAAATAGAAAAATGATAACATAATTCAATTGTACATAAATCAGTAATTTTAAATAATATTGCTTTTAATTCAATGTATTTTTATATTTTCGACTTGTATCTCTAATGTATTTTTGTAATTTTATTGTAATTCTGTTTTAATACCATTAGTCTCCAATTCAATTTTATATTGCTATTGACTTTTGCTTTGTGAATTTTTGTACCTGTTCTCCTTTTTGTGATTTGAATTTGAATAAATAAACCTGAATATATATAATATAAGGCTGAAACGAAATAATTGGCAGAACAAAAAGAATCGTGCCGCTGAGCCGTTTCAATGCGTTTTATTTGTTCTGTTCACTGTGTCGTTTACGTCAAGTCGTACTTAATTTTAAAATGTCCTATTATTCATTGAATAATAATTACATTTTATTGCACTTGTTGATGCAATACAATGCAATGTCTATGAATGAAATGGGATATGGGACCTCTAAAATCCTAAACAGGGCTTTGGTGATTAGAAAGCTGCAGCGCTCTCGATCCCTACTACTACAAAGTTCCTTATTGTAGTTGTGGGAAAAAGAGGTCTCTCTAGTGAGAATCTGCCATTTAACAGTATTTCGTTGATGAACTAGCCTATGTTTAAATTGTTTATATTCCCAGCGTTACACAGAACACGTATGACTTATAACTATATACAATAGGCCTTATGTACATTTTTCAAAGCATTCGAGAAAGAATACAGTCACTGTCAGTAACTTTTTGGTCGGTGCAGAGACAGGTAAAAATCTTGTGATGATTCCATAACTATGCTAGGCTAACGGCATATGCTGATTTTTGCTCCTGCAAAAACTATTATAAGTCAATCGTGACGTCATCACTGTAACTCCCAATCTTATTTGCCTATTCCCCAGCGTCCACTAATTTTTCTATTAGTGGACGTTTGGCTTGATTTTTTTTAGGTTCGTGTGCAAAAAAAATTCTTCATTCTTCAAAATTTAATTGTAATTGAACATTACTTTCGTAAAACAAGCTTATTTAGAACCCGAAGAAATTTACTTCAAATTCAATATTAAGTACGAACAATTAAGGAATTCATTGAATCAATGGACCCTCATAAACACAACAAATTGAACGTTTAATAGGAATAATTATTCTAGACCTATTTTAAAGACTCAAGGAACAAATTCAGATGTAGGCCTACGGCCAGAAGGCCGCCCGGGCCTACTTCTACTGTACTACTACTAGGCCGTAGCCTAGCCTAGTTATGAAATCATCGCACGAATTTACCTGTCTGCATGCGCCGACCAAAAAGACGTCAGTGACTGTATTCTCTCTCGAATGCTGAAATGTTTCTTTCTATCAAAATTACAAACAAGTTCTTTCTAACACAATAGTTATTCATCATATCTACTGCAGGGGTGGCGCCAGGACCTGGCCGACGGATGAGGCAAAAGGTGGGGCTAGTGGAGCGAATCGAGTCTCACTTGGCTGGGGGCCAGGGGGCCGCCCAGGGCCCCGCCCAGGGCCCCCGGTGGGGGTCCAGGGGACGACGCCCCCTGGAAGCCACGGGTATTAGATGAATTATGGCGAATTTTTATTACTTATTTGATAGGCATCGAGTTACTATAATATGACTTCATGTAGACTATGCTTTCTAATGTTGAAATCAGCTCCCAAAACCAAAACATTTTGAATAAAGCAAGAAACAAAGAGTATGCAATGTAACCATCTAATTTATTTTCAAATCCTCATTCTTGAAAGTGAAATTTTATATTTTGGAAATTTTGCATGAAATCTGTCAACCATGGCCTGTCATGGTCGAGGTTGCTTCACCTATCACGATGTATTCCAACCATCATGAGGCTATCTAAATGAGCATTTGTCATAACAGAACGCAAATTATTAATTAGTCTCATTGAATTATTATTATTATTATTATTATTATTATTATTATTATTATTATTATTATTATTGTTGTTGTTGTTGTGATGAAAAGTTAACACAAACAATAAGGTGGCTAAACGAATAATATTACCTGTAAATATTTTTTTTATTTGTTTGTTCCCCGACAACATTTATCGTCTTCCCCGGCGGTGGGGGGGGGGGCTATTTCCCCCAGCCCCCTCTGGCGCCACCACTGCGGCCAAATTGTAAATTGTAAAGGCTGGCAGCGGCACTCAAACACAGACCACTGACCGCTGACCAGATCTTGGTCAATTTGGGTTTCACGAACCATTTTGGAAATCAGTGGTTTGCATTGAATCGTTTAAACAAAACGCACATTACATAAATAAACCACGCAACCTCGGATATAAATTTATTACATCCTATATACAAAGTAAATTATAAGGTAAATAGTGTTGTAAAATAGAATTACAGTAGAGTATTTTGAAGATTCTTATGCAGACTACCGATGACGTGCAAACAATAGGCAAACTACATGGTTTCGTATTCTTATCCATTCAGATCTGAAAAAAATCCAAGTACTAAAGGTAAAACAAGTACAGACACGTTATACGTCGCTGACGAAATGATTATAAAATATCCGGGGAAAGTACTATTTTGTGCCGTTTGTGGGCCAATATTTTTTCTCTTATTTTCAATTGAAAAGCTCATAACCTAAGCCTACTACACAAAAAGTACGCAATTCAAACATTACTGCATGTAAAGGTAAACAAGATGTCAAATTGTACAACCATTATGTTTTTATAGTCGGTGGCTTTATTAGATATAAGTCTACATGACGTCTGGCTGATTCTTCTCTCAAATTTAATTCTGTAATCAGTCGGGACTAAAGCCGGATTCTAATTTACGCGTTATCAAGCTACGGAAGCAGTGAGTGGCCACGACATCGTGCACTAATAGATGTTAAACAAAATACGTAAGATCAACGTTGATGCGAAATTAGAACACATGTGCGCAAATTTACGCTGTTATTCAAAGCATGGACCTATATGGTCAAAGCAAACAAGCAAAACAAATGTCGGAAGCTTCGAGAGCCCTCACAAGACCAACGTTCTACACATTTAAGAAGAAATAGGCCTCTAGGCGACATCTAATTTTAGTTTATTGTATCACAGATCCTAATAGGATCTGTGATTGTATCAACAGGAAGCCATATTATATATTTTCAGGCTTCATTTTCATTTGTACTTTTGCTGTTGCATCATAGAGAAAAATCGATTTCTATGTCAGGGACGGATTTGTGGAGGGGGCGGGCCGACCCCGGATTTTGGAAAGTCAAAAAAAAAAAAAAAAAAAAAATAGAAAGAAAGAAAGAAAGAAAAGAAAAAAATTGATCGCCTCCGATGTTATTTTCGGGCGTCAACAAAAATTTCACAGGGGCATGCCAAGGAACCCCTATGGGGTGCTATCTCGATCGGCCCCACTTTCGGACATCTCAGGATCCGCCCCTGTATGTCTCTGACAAACAATAATAACGTAGGCCATCTATACCGGTAGGTAGATCTGTACCATGAAGACTCCTTCAATCACCAAGGAAACACACGTTTGTTCATTTTAAAATACGTGTACCGTTCCTTCTTGGAAAATAAGATAATTTGTATTTGTATTTTTAAAAAGTGTATCAAAACTTAATTGATTATGCCTATCTGTAAAACGAATATACTTCGTTCTGGTTGCTTCAATTAGTATTATTTAACAAGATGTTATTCATTTATATCATTACAGAACTCGAATTAAATACCATCTCTTCGGATTTAATTATATTTATTAATAATTTTGTGCAACACAAATCAAAAACACATGTAAGCGCTAGCCCAGCTTTTTTTTTTATTCCATTCTAAACGCATTTGGGATCTACTACTAAAATGATTTCGTACCCCAAATTCTTGTTTATATTTTCCATTCATTTCAATTACCTGACGCTGCATTCAATATTTCTCATCTTCACCATTTCTCTCTAAGGCATCTTGTTTCAAATTAAAACTAGTTATCTTTTTTTTTAGTCCGCCAAGGTTTGAGTTGGTTTTTTTAAAACTTCCGCTTCGATAAACACAATAATTCACAAAATGTGATGTAAGACTAATCACTATAGATTATGTAGCGTCATCAAATGTTGAATCGACTGCTATGAAAATTCTCAAATCCGTAAAATCGAATGCGAGCATAATTTTTCAATCTCATTTGTTGTTAACATTTTTGATTTTCTGAGACCTTTTTAAAATGAATCGTGTATGCCTGTATATTGTACCATACAATTTGTCTCAGCGTTTTGTATTCTCTATATCCTGTATTTTGATACAGGCCTACTGACTTCACAATTTGGAGTTGAGGTAAAAAAAAAAGAGTAAATATATTGGACAAGCAATTTATATCCGGGCATAGCCATTATTATACTACTGGTCCCCGAAGCTGTATGTGGATTACTGGAAATACGTTTAATACGGTCATTACACTCATCATGGAGTTATACTCATCATGTTCACCATTGTCTAATTTAAGACGAGCGCTGTTTATATACCAATGACAACATTTCGATGAATTAATCAGTAGAATCAGTAAGAGCGAACATATCTACTGATGCTCGCAGACTTCTCACTTGCGCCAGTGTGATTCCTCAATAGACAATAGGCTGCAGTACGCGATTATTACTAGGCCTATTATAATAGTAAAATAATGTAATGTAAGTCTAATCAGAGCTACGTGCTATATTAATTCATGATATGAAATCCTGTAGCGATGAAACAACCAAGTAATTGTAAATCAGGTTTCGGTTAGCTCTCGTGGTTATATACAAATATGGCTATATTAAAAGCATTTCACTTAAAAACATATTAATAATAAGTGATCAGTATTAATGATAAGTAGATCATAAATATAAAAACAGTTGCGTGAAATACATGAAAATACTTTTATTTTTATGTTAGGCCTATTTTAACTTTTTAATTTGAAATTTTATGTATCTTATAAGTCTTTTATTATGTATTATTTTATTATTTTATTATTTTCCTCCATACTATATTGCAACTTTCATTTTATCCCTGCTTTACACTTATAAGGCCTATAATTATATATATATATACATATATATATATATATGTATATATATATATATACTTATAGGCCATATATATAGGCCTATATTTACATTTATATGTATATATATATATATATATATAGATTAAAAGGCAAAATACTGAAAAACAACAATGCTGTGGGAAGCTGGATCTCGGTAGAGATACAAAAATGATAAGCAACAGCTAAAAAGTAAACGTAAGTAAACAGCCAGAAATAGAACCAGAGCTTTCGGACAACACTAGTCCTTCCTCAGTGGCGAGTGAGTGAGGGTTGAAAAAGCCAGACAGTATAAAGTGAGAATTTCATGCAGGCATGATTAGAAACAATAGGCTAGGTGGGATCAGAATAAACAGCCTAAACAAGTAAACAGGAAGGCCAAAACTAAACTTTAGAGGCGTGCCTCAATAAATAA
>NW_022716829.1:1738551-1773139 GCF_011630105.1 Anneissia japonica
ATTTTATATAGAGGCTGGATATTCAGACGTTGCTGGATACGCTGATTGCAGCTTACAGTGAAGAAGTCACAAATGCACATTGGTCAACATTCCGTTTAAACATCAACAATTCTATTGATGCTGACTTAGCCCTATATTTAATTATAAGCATGCGCAGTGGTATTTAAGTCACGAGAACAACCATTTCAGTCGTGTAAACATCGTAGTGGCACTACAGAGCGACTGCTAAGATTCGTATTAACTGGAGCAGGTTTGACCCCAGTTTAAGTGTAAACGAATAAAGCAAACAAGTTGAGAAGAAACCTAAACAGACCAGGGGCATTTTCATCATAAGTGGTCAACAACCGGGCGTCTTTCATCCTAAAGAGTTTTAGTCCACATTACCATATGGCAAATACCTGTGATTTGCCCCATATATGGGTGCGATATGACACCTTTATGTCTATATTTGGGGAACATCACATGTAAATGTCACAGGAAACTTGGCGGTGTGAACAGGGCCTTACACCGACCTCTTGGTAACATAATACGCGCATGTAAACAGTGTCACAGAACAGAACAATCAAATCTAGCAACAATAGACATTCGTTATGGCTTCTCTTACCTAAAATCCTTTGGATAACGGGTCAGTTCCACGGGCTTGGCAGTTAAATGATGATCGCCACTCTCACCAGAAACACCCTGCTTTTTATTACGATCCTTTGTGGTGCCCGACCCTGCCATGCCACTTTCCTCGTGAATCGTTGATAATATATCCGGAATTCCATCTTTGCTTTCGGTGGTTAGTTTTAAGACTGATTTTAGTTTGTTGACTTCCTCGCGAAGTCGTGATATCTCATAACCCTTGTCATCGATTACCGAGTTCCTATTTCTGATTTCTGCTGCGTATAACTTTAATTGTTCCTCGTAACCCCTTACCTGTTTCTGTAGATCAATTACCTGGCTTTTAAGCTTGATTACTTCAGTATTGTCAGTAGAATGTTGATGATCAGGGTCTGTTTTCTGGGGCGTGACGCTCGCCCCGTTACCCATAGTCCGAGTAGCAAAACCCCCGATACACGACGGACAAGTGGTGTCGGCCTCCTCCTCTGGCGGCAATGGCATACTAATCGACGTCACACCACGACGACGTTTGAAAAGTCAACCTGAAAGACACAGCGAGCATTAGCAAATAAGCGAAAGGCTTCATGCGGTTGCTAAGTAACCATTCACAATTACATAATACAGTGAAAAAGTGGTTGATGAGAGTTATGATTCAGCCGAAAGAAAGTGCAAATTAAACTTATGCAAATTGTTCATACACTAAATTGAATTAGGAAGATTGAATCATCGATGTTTAACGTTTAAAAAATCAGAAATCAATACGAGGTGGCTACAACATTAATATTTAGTGATCGAAATGACTATATACGCACAGAGGATGATCAAACGGACGCTTGCAAGAATCAGATAAGTACATGTGAATCATGTATGCAGTTAGCCTACTTTTATTTTGAAAGTTCGGATCACCACTTGCGCCCAGTACTAATAGGCCTACACGCAAAAACTCAGAAATATTGTAAAATGCGAAATGAACCTAGAGTATACTCGATAAGTCTGTGCTTTGTAGTCAAATAACTAGAGCCTAGACGTTAATTACTTATAAATATGCTAAGACAGAAATGGTCGTTACGAAGGGCCTAGATGCTTGTGAACTCTCGCCGAACAAACCTGACTGAAACTCTGTGCGAGCGATCGAGTTGATAGACGTTGATAATTACTAATAATGGTGCACTGATGGACAGTTATGATAGAGGCCTACTACTAACGATATTGCCAGGGCGAGTTTTATTGCGGTTTTGTTTGCTCGTTTGATTATGAATTCTGTTCCAAATGATTGATGCTACAACCAGTTGTGTAATGAACTATGTTCTTATATTGTGGATGAGCAAAGTGGTTGGAGGGGAAAAAAAAGTGTAATGCACCTGTTAGAATTGTGAATGAAGAATTTAGACCTACATTATTATTATCTGAATACAGTAGTTCTAACCAAATGGGTTATTACGGTATCGAACCTACATCTAAGTGGGTTTTCATACTGATGAAGACAATATAATGTTTACCATAATATCCTTCTATTTTAAATACGATTTTAATTTGTTACTATATATTTTTGCAGGAATTTATATTTTTCTAAGACTTCGGCACTACCGTGGTCGACCTACAGACAGGAGGCATATTTAATTTAGAGATGTCGAGTATATTTGCCAAGCACTAAAGTGTTGTTAAAGAACAGAACTATATATTAAACTCAGATGAAGGATATGAACTTTCAAATTTCTCTATAAAATTATTCCATTTGACATTCTCATGGACGTCTCAATTGACGTCACCCGGTACATATTAATTTGGTCGATATGGTTGAGAGAAAATGTGTTTTGAGGGAACTGTGTCTGAATTACACATGCATTATTCATTCAACAGGTATTCTATAATATTCATCAATACAATATCATTGTTTGAAGGTTTGCATGGCAAAGTACAATATTGTTTTGAATTTTTAAAAAAAGTGTATACAAATCAAATAATAGTTGACTGCTACCATGGTCTTTCATCTTTGTATAATTACTAGCTATATCATGATTTTAATAAATGCATAAACAATTTGTAATATTCTGTTTCTTTTCTCTATGGCAAGCCAGGTTTACAAGTAACGTAAATTTATAATTTAACATTGAATAGATCTTGTTAACATCTGAAGTCCGACGTCGTAATAACAATTATGTTTCTAGAAATTCATTTTTACACCAGCAGCACCCTTTCAAAAGAGTGTCCGTAACTCAAAACATAAAAAAATAAAGCTAAATTTCAACACTACTTCAACGGTATTCTTTCTCTCACAAAAAATCTGCTTCCCTCTCTGTGGCAATACAGTACAGTACAACAAATTTTCGCTGTACCAATAATACCGTATTTATTCGAATAAACGTCCCGGAAGTTTATTGTTGAAAAGGGTTTTTGAGGGCGCGTTTATGTGCGAGAGAGCCGTTTAATGTACAATGGATATGTAATAGGCCTATACTCAAATAAACGCCCCTTAATTTGACTGTAAATGTGGATCTACAACACATAGGCTAATTACCGCCAAAATGTGTTATTGCGTTATCATAAAGAATTATAGATCCTAACCAGGTTAGAATAAATGTAATACCGTACTACTGGATTAGAACATGAATCGAATGTGTTGAGAGTGATGTCACTTCCATTATTTTTTGTCATTTGGCGGGGGGAAGGCGTTTATTCGAGGAAAAAATAAAGAACGCCCGGGGTGTTTATCCGAGGGAGGCATTTATTCCAAATGAGGCTCTGGAGGGGGCGTTTATTCCATTCAACGCGGGGTGTTTGTTCGAATAACACCAATACTATTGAGGCCTACTATATAATACTAATTTGGAGCAGCACAACAAAACAGTACACCATCAAAACAATAGGCCTATAAGTAATTCAAGAAACAAAAATTATAAAAACCGGGTAGGCAGGTCTAAATAACTGATAGTCTAAGAAGATAACGCACGAATCTTAGAGTCCAAGAAAGAATAGCTATAACATATACAAAATCATAAATAATATTGCTCCAAATTACCTAAATACAGCTAACCTGGCTAGACACACACGTTCATAATCACAAGGCTCGATTTTCAAGTGACAGCCTCTCACTCCAAGTGCCGATCACTGGAACTAACAACACGTGCACCTACCAAATTACAGCCATTCAAATATGGAATTCACTTCCTTTTCAGTTCAATTATTTAAAAAGAAATGTAAAGAATATTATAATGAAATGTTAAAATTAAGTGATGCTTAATTTGTTTTGTCTTTGAATTAACTATTGTATTAATGTTTGATTGATTGTTTCTTATTCTGTATTGTATATTTAATATTTTGAACCACAAATAAGTTTGTCTTTTTTGGTACTCTATTATGTTTTTAATCCTTGAATGTTATTTTGTATTCAGAATAAAGAAATAATAAATAAATAAAAAACATAGGCCTATTAGTAGCTTATATACATAAGCGCTCTTGAAGTGTTCATAGCTAATGGTTCTGGAAGCGCGCCCTCTGCAGAAAACCAATTAGCAAAACTTCACTGATAATTCACTGAGAATAAAGTCAATTATTAGTGTTCGGCGACAATTTACAAAATCACTTCAAGATCAAATCTCAAACTAAGCTTTCATCTTCTCCATAACAGAGAAATCGTAAACGAATCATTTCAATGCGATTACGCTTTTTAATCAATAGATTCAAAAGTAAGAATCGAAAAAACTGATTAAAATGAAAATGATATAGGCCCTATAACATGATATATAGCTCAGGTATTCAACCTTTTAAAGCTGGTGTCCATTTCCAATCTGTGGAGACCAATGACGGGCCGACATAGTTTGTGTACTTCTTCAATTTTAAAGGTTAGGCCTACTATAAGCCTTGGTTTTTGAGCATCAAATATTATGATACAAGTCATGTTTTGCAAAAAAAGAGGAAGAACAGCAGCTTGGGGATGGGTTTGGATCATGGGATAAACAAAATTTACACACCTAGTTTTCTTACCCTACCACTAGAAATGTATCGAGCACAAACACATGCACGTATGTACTAAAATAGATAAAACAATGCCAGCGCCAGAAATTTCCCGACGCTGAGTCCGATGCCCCCAAAAAGGGCACACATTTAACCTATTTAACATATTTTTTAAATATACACCTCTAGACTCTCGGAAATGATACTTTTGAGACTGTAAAAATAAGATTTCAAAGCAGTGTTTTCAACAGAATGACATGCGTTCCCCCCTGTCTCTTATACACATCTAGATGTGTATAAGAGACAGAGGTGTGGAAGAGGTGAACGTGCGGTACCAGCGCATAGCGCATATCGGCACTTACACTTTTTAATAATCCTGCTCCTCTCCACGTCTATATTCGCCACTCGGTGAGCTACACTCAGAAAAAGCCAGACTCTTGTTAATTATGCTACAGTAGGTGGTCGTGTTTTATTAACAGAAAAAAAAGATTTATTTTTTAGCAGTGTTGTGCGCGGGCCAGACCAAATCTTTGGCGCCGGCGGAGATGGTCTGCGGGCCGGGGGTTGAATACCGGGGAATAGGATAACAGCATGGGGGGGGGGGCTGGTATAACCTGTTTTAAACTTTACTAATGATCGGTCGTGAACTGACAAAAAATAAACATTACAATTCGCTGCAATTCGTCATGAGGGCGCCCTATCATTTTCACAAAACCATTTCATAACTTGGATTGTGTTTTAATGGACATCGCTGTTCCACGGTCAGTCTGACCATAGAGAAAATATTCTATTTTCTCTATGGTCTGACAATGGAGGTTGAAAAAAAACCTCCATGGTTTGACTGTTAATTCAAGAAAATAATTAGGGCCTATATGCATAATTCACCAATGGTACAAACGTTGTGTGTTACATAAATGGAAAAAAAGGTTAATTTGGATGAATAAACCACGATAAAGTGTAATTACCAAAAATAATGAGTCAAATTTAGCATAATGATCTGTTTCATTCCTCCACGGTCAGGACAGGCTGTATGTTATCAATCAATAAGACCATTGTCAGGATCGTCAGGTATAGGTAAAGAGACATTTTTAGTAATTAATTTGTCCACAAACAGAAGTGGAAATGGAAGTCTCTCAATCAGAAAATCCGATCAATTGGCCTAATTGTCATCCTATACGCACCCAAATAAAAATACCATTAAACAGCACTAACGAATAGATTGATGTACTGAGATATAAAATAAGTCGTAATAAATCCAAGTATGCAGATGTAAGCTACTTGCTCCAGGCGGCAGACATATTAGCTAATGAGAGTCTGTGTACCTAGAAATTGGAATACCTCCATGGCAAATCTTCTTGTCTGCTTAATGATAATATTGTAATGTACTGTGGGCTAATCTGTCTAAACCATGAGTAGGGTTTTAATAAAAATAAATGTTCGTACACCGCGTTAGAGCGACACGTTTGCATGCCTGGACCAATTTCATCTAGATCTAGTTCTTGTTTTTTTTTTTTTACTTTTCACACGCATCCAACAGAGTACCGTAATTTATCAATTAAATAATGAATAACAATATTAGTGGATGGTCAATCGTCAATGGATATGCACTTGTATAGTGCATTATGCTATTCGTCTCAATGCACTTTCTAGGACAAATGACAACAATAAACCCAGAATAAATGTTTTAGAAAAGAAAGCGGTAAGAAATAAAAGAGTACAAATTAAGGAAAGTGAAAAAAAATCTGGAGAGTGGACGAAAATTTGAGATTGTCAAATTAAATATAAGCATGATTTAAGAAGGCGCTTAAAGATCAGAAATAGGAGACTCTTGAACAGGTTGTGGCAGTGAATTCCAGAGCTTGGGTCTATCCGTGCATCTTCAAATGACAAGTAGGGTTGTAGATGCAGTAGACCTTAATATCCGTTTACTATTAAAAATAAGAAAATTATTAAACTGTGATCGGACCTAATTATGGAAGTCAATTATGAAGAAATTGTTTGTTTGTTTGTTTGTTTATTAGTATTTCTCCACATATACATAAATTAGAAGTATAATTCATATGGAAAAAAAAGTATGTGGATGGTGGTCAAAATAAGTTTGAAAACAAACTTTAAGATATGACCACCATTAAAAATAATTAATAAATCATTATTAATACGATGACAGAAAAAAAAAATAAATAAATAAATAATATGCAAAATTAAAAATTAAGTTTTAAGTAGTCTGGTTTTTATAAACAAGTAAGAATTAAACATATACAGCCACAAAAAATATGAAAAGAAAAAATATATATATATATACATATATATATATATTTATTATATTTATTTATATTTTTTTTAATTTTATTTTATTAATTAATTTTACTGTTTTTTTTTTTTTTTTTTGTGGCTGTACACCTAATCAATGTAGTCAAGAGAAGAAAGTAATGCTACAAATGTTACAAATGTGATGCTTATATTATCAAATTGAAAATATTGTTGGAATACACTTTAACTTGCACAAGTTGACTACAAAATGACATCAAAAATGTTGTTGATAATAATAATAATAATAATAATAATAATAATAATAATAATAATAATAATAATAGACTTGGGCAAGTTTCACTGTATACTAAATTATGCAGTACAAAATGAAGAGAGATGGAACAGAGCAGATGACTTACCTGCCATACACCGAGACCAGAGCCATTTTAATATTGGATTTGAAGGAAGAAAGAGTTGGTAAAGACTTAAAAGTAGTATCTAAAGAATTCCATAATTTTGGTCCATTGTAAAAAATAGATTTTTTTCTAAGGGAAGATATATTTTTTTCCAATGAGACACTACATTTTGCAAATCTAGTGGGATAATTATGTATTTCAGACTGCTGTTTTGGAAATAATAAAGAAATATGTTTAGGTAGTAAATTATTTATAAAACGATACATGAATGTGTAGGATTGAAATTTGTTAAGATCAAAGACATTAAGTACATTGAATTTGTAAAATAAAGGTTTAGTGTGAGCTATACGCGTAGACCCTGCACAGATCCTGAGAGCACGTTTTTGTAATTTAAAGATATTGTCAATATTAGTGGTCTCAGTACCTGTCCAGGGGCATAAATATAAAAATTTATCAACTGTAGTCGCCCATGCAATGTTACAATAATTAATATAGGGTAAAACTAAAGTGTTGTATAATGATAATAAAATATACTGAGGAAAATAATGTTTTAACTTATTCATGACACCAATATTTCTAGAAATAATATTAGACATTTTGTTACAATGGGGTTGCCAAGATAATTTAAAATCAAGAGTAATTCCAAGAAATTAAGGATGACGATGAACGTACGTTCGTGATGCCAAACATGGAGAAGATAAGGACTCGATCATCATGCTGGAAAAATGGCAATCTTTAAGAACTTGGAAATTGATGGTCATCACGATCGAGCGACGTTGTGCAAATTGATGACGCCATCATTTTGATCTCGTTAGATTTGGTGGATTATGAAACTGAATGTTAATTTTGGAAGATTATGCGAGTGCACACGCAAAGATGGTCACGTTGCAGTGTAATCACTGTTTATTCTAGCACCACAGTAAAAACAAATAGGCCAATGTAAAAATAAAACACTGTGATAACACTCTTCTTATCCGCGAAGCAGCCGATCATATGTGCATACGTGGGATACGACGCAAAACGATAATAGAATAATATAAAGCCTATTGTTAATTTCTCATTTTTGTACTCAGCAGTAATATCAGAATGATGTATGTTTAGATTTTAAAAAAAAGGAAGAATTGAGTAAAGCACTGATTTTTTCGTACGAAAAGTTAGGTACAACTGTAAGCCAAAATAGGATTAAGAATCTAAAAAATATGGTAGTACATACAGCCAACCAACCATGACATATTGTTGCGAATTATTTACCTTATTTAATGGGAAAAGAGGAGTCACAAGATGGAAACTAAAAATTAAGAGGTTAGCTCATGAAAAATATATTGTTCTTGTAGTAAAAAAAAAAAAAAAAACCAAAATGTGGACCCTGAATTTCGTAAAATTTGGATCGGTCTCGCGTGGCCAACAATTTTTTTATTTGGTCCAATTAAAGAAAGAGATAATAATAATACGAATGGAATCAGATAATCAGATAAAACAGTAAAGCAATTCCTTGAACGCGCATAAGTATTTATTTATATTAAGTATAAAGATAAGTTATTCATAAAATATCGCCGTGGTTTATCGATGATTATTCTCCGTTTGACGAATGGAGGGCGGTAGTAATCTCTTCAGCGGTCAGTAACATTGTTGGGATATCTTATCCAGACAGTTTGGCAATCCGACGAATATACACTTATACACAATGACAAATAGACACGATGATTCTTCCTAAAACGCGATTGCAGTGTGCGGCACAATTGGTCAGGTTTGTTTCCGACCGAGCACGAAATACGACTTGCAGTATTTACTTCATCATAACTGGCATAAACTTTATCCATTGATAAATTGACACATGAAAATGCTAAATCAGTAATCTCATAGATTAGCGGAGGACAGAGCTAAATGTGATACATCACTTTGAAGTATTGAGTGTGGAAATTTTCTTTGCAGTCGTTAATCTAGACATACTTCACTCTGTAACGTAGTATGTAATGAATCGAAATTGCATTCATCTCCTTTCTAAATGTATGCAATTTATAAGAAAATAGACTTCAAGGCAGGATAGGTCTATCAATTTATTCGCGTGGTGTAAACACTTAATAACACAAAATATTTACTCGGATTAGGAATGCACAACGTATAAAGTCCGAAAGGATGCCATCTACGAGAAATGTGTTATTAGAAAAGTAACATCTGGCCCTTAAAGAACCTAACCCACTATCTTTACATATGATTCACATGTTTAATAAAGTTAAAATATTAATATATATATATAAATATATATATATATATATATATTCATTTTACTATTTAAAAAAAAATCTTTTAGGCCTATTACGGTTACGGTATTGTAACGGTAATAGGCCCACTAAGTTTCATTCGTTTTAACGTCTGCACTCTATCTGAGAAGCTAAATACATTTCTATCAATAATCTTGAATCATGGAGATTCCTCTAAAAATATGACATTCCTTCACTAGTATTAACAATCTCATAAATATTTGAACACTATAGAAAGCCCTCCATGTTATAGTCATGATGAAATCACATCATTACCAAATCACATTTCATTATCATGAAATTATCATTACATTTATATGGACACATCAGGCCATGGGCATACAAAAATGTTTCTTTTCAATGAATATGCAGGCCCGTAGCGTGACTTGTGGGAGGTTCGTTTCAGTGGAAAGTGGACCCTTATCTCCGATATTCTGGATAACATTGTAAATATATCTACGATCGAATATCAATTTTTCGTTTTTAAATGCGGAACTTGTCCAGTTTTTAGGCGGTTCGTCGTAACCCTCTTAATCCCTCGCCCCCCACGCTGTCGAATGGATTCTTCTACTTTTTAAAACCATATTTATAGAAGGTTACCCTTCCAGCGTATCCTCCTTATGAGGATTAGGGAGATGTGCTTTTAAGCCGGGCACTCACTGCTCAGGGGCGGATCCAGAGATGTCCAAAGAGGGGGGAGGGGGCGGAAGGGGGCCGAAAGTGGGCCGATCGACAATACAATACCATAGGGGTCTGGGGGAATATGCCCCCGTAACATTTCTGTGTTCTAGATACGCCCGAAAATAACCTCTGAGGGCTTTTGGGCGATCATTTTTTTCTTTTTCTTTTTTTCGTGCGCGCGCGCAACGGATCGTTTTTAATGACTATCCGTTCAGACGACACCGACAATCAACAGACGGCGTCGCGTCGTCTAGCGCTCACAGGGAGGGGAGTTAAGCCGAAAGTGTCGGTTCATGCGCATGCGCACTCACATTCCTATCGGAGTTTTTGCGAAGCGAAAAAATGCGCAACCAATCAGAGCTCAGGAAGCGAACCGACGCTTTGATTCGCGCGAATAAATTCGCCTAGTGGAAAACCGGCTTTAGATTGGTCGTGCGACGGTCGTACGACGCAATGAGTGCCCGGCTTTAGTTGCGATAAAAAAAATCCAGCTGTCGCAGGATTTGAACCCAGGATTGACCTTGGGATTTGAAGCAAGCATGTTAACCACCAATCTAAAACTCCACTACCTAAGTTATACAGTGTATTAACAACATCGCCTACAACCAATGATTAGACTTAATGCCTAATTTTGGTAATTGCTTTTAAGTTAGTTTCTCTTCGTAGGATTACTCTTTCTTTTGTTCTAAACTTAGGCGTCATCTTTAACAAACCTCGTGATCTTGCAGCACATATTCCATCTATCAATATACATTTTATCGCCGTGATGTCCGTTCAATCACGTAATGCTACTGCTTTTCTTCATGTATTTATCACAAACCTGACTTCTTTAACACAATATACATCTGCCACTATCTATTGCATATTATCACACACTATACTACATTAACACGCTCACTTCCTAAAGCAATTTTCCACTCCTCTTCCGTTTTGAAAAATCTTCATCGACTGCTAATTCAGAATGTTAGGTCTTAAAAAACAATATGTCGATACTGATTACTCACAGTCCATGGTCATGTTTTATATAGATAGGCCTATATGTACCATTATGCATGTACTTACTAATAACAATCTTAGCATAGGCCAAATCTCGTCATACGGATATTGTTCAATTTTATCCATATTCTCATACTGTTACTAAAGCTAAAGTTGTGTGCAAAAATGAACGCGTTTGCTCTTTTGGTTTGGTTTGATTTATATACTGTAGTTCATTTATGATTGCATAAAATCGAATTGGAATGATTATTTACAGCATAAAAATAATTAAAATTTGAGGTATTTAAGATATCAAGAATGATTGCATGTCATTTTAACTTCATATTTGTATATTGTATCTTTTGCCTGAATAAATAATAATACTTACAGATTTACGATTTTAAAATTACTTATTTGGTATTTGAATAGTGGTGGCGGGTAAATAAAATTATTATAAAAAGACACATTCTTTTCATTCATTCAGTTTCATAGAGGAGATAGGCCTACCGTATTCTCTAATAACAGTTTTACTTTGAGCTTTATATTTTTACACAAATTTTTGGGAAAATATCCGACATAAGATTTCTGTTCGATGTCTTCGAAATAACTTCAAGAAGAGAACTATAACAATTCTTTTAAAATTTTTTCAATATCAAGCTGTGTGCACAGAGCACATAATGTAACTCCTCTACTTTTCCTAACTACTCATTATTTTTGGATTCTCTTAAAAAATGTGAATCTCATTAACGTTCCCAGGTTTTTTGTCGAACACTTTTTTTGTGTCTTAGAATAATCAGTTGTACAACACATTTTTTGTTCCTCCTGAACCTGTGGCTTGAAGAACGGTCCGTCTCCAACATTGACATCTTGTTTTATCATTGAATAAGCTTCTATCAAAGCGACTGTGATAGTCGGTGAAAAGATTGGCAATAACAAAATGGCGGTTAGGGAATTATTCTCAGAGGTTAAAAGCACAAATACACTGGTTGAATATTTTTTTTAAAGTTATCAGCATAATCGAATTCAATCTGGCTTATTACTGGAAATGCCTCACTCTCCCATCTATTATGCTTGTGGTTGTCCGGGGATCATACAGATATCCAGGGTATGGCAAGACTACAAATCCACCTAGAGCAATCCTTAAAGCTTCCGATCAACATGTAAAGAAACAAACATGACTTCGGTTGACAGTCTTTTGCATCCTTGCAGGAATGCACAGCGTGAATTAATGAATGCACTCCGAAATAATTATGGATAATGACCACTGCACTCAATTATTGTTTAACAGGTATTGTTTGACAAACCAATGTCACGTATACACCAAAGAAACAAATACAGTAAGGTGGAAATCAACATTTTATCTTTGTGTGGTAGGCCTACAGAAAAGGTAGGGCCTATTGGATGAACCAGGGAGTTGTTATTTAGAACAAATCATCGCTGGATGAACTAACATGCGCGGAAAATGATGTTGGAATAAAACCTACGTTAAGCAAGATTAGGCCTAATTATGATCCTAAAATATTAGTCTGGCCTTATGTCATTTATTTGTTATTGGCTTATGTTCCTCTCAATTGGTTACGGTATATTTCATATGATTCCCGCTCACACGCCAATCTCGAGGGAAATCAATGGCGATAAATTCACGTTAATATAACATTTTGTCGATGTATTAATAACTATTCAGTGGCGAATTCATGGGTGGTGGTGCCCCCTCCCCCAATTATTTGAAAATTATTTTAAAAAATATATAGAAAAAAGAAAATTATATTCAACTTTAAGTCTAAGATTGCCATTTCCGGCCTTCAGAGGTGCCATAATCATAATTTTTCTTCTCTATTTTTCACCATCTGTGAAAGTCCCCTTCTATTTTGAATTCCTGAATCCGCCACTGGTACTAATCAGGATTCGAACCCAAGACTTTCCGATTACCGTTCGGTTGTTCCACAGCACCATTGGTTTTCCCCTTTTTTGCATACGCAATTACTTGTGAATTATATTTGCCCGTTGGCAGTATCAAACATTAAAGCGTACGGTATTATTTAAAACGTCCACCAGTCTGCTAATCGGATTCTGTGTATCAATCTGTTAAAATACAGTTTTATATATACTCCAACAAACGACTTATTATTTTGTAACCGTATAGACCGTATACCTTGGGGTGTGTATGCTCTAAGTTATTATAAAATGAGGTAGGCCTAAATGAGGTAATTAAACAGACAACGACAAGATGTATATTAATGTTGGTACCTTAGGGTATACTTTGTTAGGATAAATTGATGTCTTAATGCAATGACTCCAGTAAAATCCCAGCAAATTAACGAACATGATTTAATTCATGACAGTCATTTGGTGACGCTATTTGCAATCATTTCAGGTTTTTCGCAATAATTCGAAGTGAATTGTGAGACTTAACACAAAGAATATTGGTAATTTTTTATTCCGCAGGGATAGCAATAGGCACCGAAGTAGTAGTTAATATTTAGACAGCATAATCCAAAACAATACTCTCTATGTAGATTAATCAGAAATTCTAAATGTGAGTAGGTAGATGCTATGATAGACATCAACTCTATAAATTGCGTACATCTCCTACACAAAAGTGGCCGTGCAACGTGAACTTGAAGAGTTGATTCAATAATTTTCACCTGTCTTAACTTGCATTTTATAGTGAGGAGTTTAGAATTTAAGGGCGAACTGTACATAATAACAAAAATACAAACATAATGTACACTAGAGAAAGGATTATTTAAAAAAAAAACATCAGCCAGCCAACATAGTTTTCAAAGAGAATTTATGTTTTGTATAATGGTAGCCGAATGTCCCTATAGGTGATCAACATTAGGATTTCGCTAGAGTAATCAGCTGGCGATCTTTTGTAAGAATCAATATTATCTTTTTGTTAAAACATCAACACATACTTTCTGTCGACATAGGCCTACCATTAACATGGTTACCAGCCATTTAGGGTCTCTATGCAAAGAGATGTATGTTAATTCGTAATTTAATTAGCGGAAATTAATTTTCATTTGAAAGCTATTATTATCGTGCGAACAAAGTAAGCGATCTAAATAATTATTTACTTAATAAGTTTTCTTTCCTCAACAAGATGTTTAGAGTTACCCTATTTATTCGAATAAACGCCTCATTTAGAGCCTCATTTGGAATAAAAGTTCAAATAAACACCTCAAAAAGTTTGTTTTCCTTGAATAAAACGACCCACTCCCTAAATGTAAACAAAGCTAATGGAAGCAACATCATTTTCAACACATTAATGTTATATATTCTAGTATAATTACATATTTTTCTAACCTGGTTTGAGATCATCTTTATGATCACACACTAACACAGTTTGACGGTAAGTATTGTGTTGTAGTTCCACAGTGAGTATAATTATACGTGTCCATTTTACATCTAAAAAAAAAACGCCCCCAAAAGACTCTTCGCAAAAATTTATTCGAATAAATACGGTACAAAATATATTTGTACAAGTATCTATTTATTAGAAGTTTTATTTTCATTTGTATTTGTCTTAGACCATAAAGTTACTCAAATGAAAACACAAAGTTACAGGCAATATCAATACCTATGATACTTAACTCCCCACCCACTCTACCTGCGATAGATTAAGTACAATGAAAATTGCACATGATTACTTACTCCTGCTTCTGTATTAACTGAGGGTGAAAAACTTTTTCTAGGGCATGGAACCTCATGACCCCCACAGATATGCCACAGATGGTACGTGGTACATTGTGCTTGATAACCCCACGCCTGGAGTTGTGCTTATGAATCCAGTGACAGGAAATTGAGTAATATACGGGACTGATGAACATGACAATATACTTGTTGTACCTGTCCACTTGTCCACTTTTACCGGGACATTTACACATATCAAACGTGATGGAATGATTGAACAGAAAGATGGTAAACAGTTTACTACCACACATTGCTCTTTCAAGATGTCCATAAATGCAATCAATCAATCAATCACTTTGTAACGAACACGTCTTGAACCACTAAACAAACAGGCGTTATTGAGAATTTTAGAGCATACACTTAAATGTGTTTGGCCACAAACCTGGGAGATTGCATTGAAATGCTAATTTGACACCATAATTAAATCAAATTGCTGGCATCATTTTCAAGGTCTATTCAATAATTGCTTCTATAATTTCAGAATATTGCATGCTTTCACTAACAAAACAGTTGGTTATAAAGATTATATTACAGGGATATAATTTAATATTGTAATAACTTTCCATAAAATTATTCTTTCTGTATCCAATAGATACAAGCTCTCATTACTTTTTATGGGTTTCTAAACTTTCAGCACTGTGATAGGTCAATTGTTTTTCCCTTTAAATGAACTACTGCCTCTCATTTTTACAAAATTTGGCTACATTTACACTTTTTAAAAGTGAATTTTTAAAACATTTTAATGTTTTTAAAATTGTTAGCACCAACTTAAAAGTTGATGCTAAAAAATATATGAGAACTGTAGTCCTATTATTATATAAATCATGGGAAATATCCTTTTTATACATGCTGGTGTGTACTCGCTTCTGGAAAACATATTATTCTTGGGATTAAAAAAAAAGCATATGCCAGACCATTTTACACTGCCATTAGAATAAATAGTTTATACCAATACACATAATAACAGTATTTAACAATATCTATTTCTTTGCAAGTTTACCATTTACCATTTCATGTGAATTAAATTTTAATTACTGTAGATAAAATTATCAAATTGTGGTATAATCATAATTTTCTAATATCCTTTAAAAATTGGTAAATAAATAATTTAATATGTAGGCCTATTAATAATAAGCTCAAGAATAATGGATAAAATAATGGTTAAATGATGAGAGTAAGTCTTACCTAAATATCAAATTCTTCCAGAAAAATTGAAGAAACCGAACTAATGATGTGCTGAGATCAATTGAGCTATGCTTGTGAAGCAGCACTCCTAACAATCCACAATTTAACCATTCAACAACAGTCTTCTTAAAATTCTACACAAAATTTTCCAAACTGATTGGATACAAATGAAATCTGTGTTTTGATTGGTTGTTTTTGAGGGAAAGCCATTCAAGCGTGACTGTGATATTAAATTCCTTTCATCTTTTCAGAGAGCAGGTTTCCTTAGTGTATGTATACTAATGTTTAGGTTAGAGTAATTATTTATAATGAGGCCATTTATACCTTTTTTGGATAAAATACAGTAGTAGTAGTTTAGTCTTTATTTTATTTACTTCACTTTCCCTGAGAAATTATTTTACTTGCTAATTAATATGCATAAATAATACCATTTATGTACTCTTTGCATTGATAATTACCTTAAAATATTTTAATTATTTTCAATGTAGAAATTTCACATATCAAAAAAACAAGTTCTTGTAATCTCAAAAGCTCTCATAAGGGCAGTATAATAGAGGCAGTACATAATAATAATAATAATAATAATAATCATAATAATAATAATAATAATAATAATAATTATCGGAGCTAAAAAAACTATCACACAATCACAAATCAATTTGTTTTAATCAGTTTTTTATTCGAGGTTGATAAATTGTTAGATCCCTTTAAATGAGCGAATCATCCCCAATAACAGGCTGGTATTCTACCATATCACTAAATTAAATTATGGAATAAACAAAATCACAGTAAATGTAATTTTGATTAAAGGAATAAGGCCACTATTGTAAATTGTTGAATTCTTTGGTCTTGGTGTGTGATTACTCTTATTGATACGGTATCCATTAAACAAGCAAAACAGTACAACACAGATATCTCACAGTACATCCATTCATGGATGGCAAGTATGTGCACAAAAGCTGAGAGATAATCATCTTTACTCTACCAATGGAGAAAGAACCTAAAGTGGTGTTCAAATATTTGACATTGAAGAACAATATCTGCCTGCAGCAATAATAATAATAATAACAATTCATATTGCACTAACACACAAATACTCTGAAATGCCACATCAGGTTTCTAATATTCTACTATTAACTATTTAACAAGTGCCTCTCAACAAGTGCCACTCTCAAATAAATGCTGGAGCCTGAGTAGGAATATGTATTAAACCTACAAGGTGCCTTGATCATTTGTATCATCATCACTGAGAATATAACTTCTCAAGGAATTATTATTACTGTACTAATGTTGCAACACATCAATTGCCTATGTACAATTTTAACAACTAATAAATTATTTATAATTTACAGTGACACTCTAAAATAAACTCTTCTTTTAAACAGGCAGTGCGCTGAAACCTTCAAAAATTATATTAGACTTTGTGGTACACACAATTTTTTTATTAACACAGTTTATAAGAACATTAAGGCTGAAAAATAAGAACAAATTGAACCTGGATGAAAATTTAAATTATAGGGTTTTTTAAAATAAAAACCTATAATTTTTTAGGAAAAAACCAACAATCAACAGAAAGAAAGACCCTTGTATGTAAAATTCTGTTTGGTCTTCTCTGTACCTTATGTTCAGTAGATTCAATTTTTAATTTCTCATTCTTTACCCTGCATGACATGATCAGTGCAAAAAGGATTGTTATCCTCCGGGGCCCAGCAAGCCATCCAATAAAATACATCAAATGACAAAAATCGTAGTATAAAGACAATTAATGAAGGCTTGTGTAGTAATACTTACAGTCCTGTATATACCGCTGTAGGCCTACGTATTAATTTTTTATCTTTGAAAAGTGTGTAAAATAAGAACATTTTGAGCTTGAAACTGGCCAAAAAGTAGGAACATTCATAAAAACAACAATTTTACTGGTTTTTATAAAAAAAATGTGTAATTGGAAAACTTGATTGTATGTATTCAAAATAGCTTACTGTATTTGTAATTGTATTGAGGGCCTCTGGGAAAAGCAGTTGCTCTAAAGATGTCAGTAAGTAAATTAATAATAAACTTATGATGAAAAATTCATTCAAAGAGAAAATTATGTTCTTACCTTTGATGCTGCTATACTAATGCAGTACTGTACTCAAATAAGCTCATATGCTTTTAATAATAGGTACCAGTATTCTGTTGCTTGTTACACTTCAATAGATACTGGTCCTATTCAAATAAAGTCAACTAGGTGTTTAGAATGTGACCTATCACAGCACTCCACACTTATTGTCCTTCATGATACAAATATACTCTATGGCAAACATGTTTGATGGATTTGATTGTCTAAAGTGAAACTAATAGCAGCTGAGAAAATTCTTATGAAGCAGGGGTGTAGTTACGATGGGCGGGGCCACCCAGCCTTGAAGTTTTCCACCCAGTCTAAAGCTAATTTCATGGTCCTCCACCTACCCTTATTAACCCACTTTTCCATCCTTAAAATCCACTCTTATTAGAGGCCTATTTAGAGTTAACCATTGTTATTACTGTAGTGTCTGGACTACAAGACTAGCATATCTTGTGTGTTGTTCGGACATGTTGTTAAATCAGGACTGGTGGATGAATAAACAACGAATGGCTATGTAGAGCTGGAATATTGTTTATTGTGTCATTTAATTGTGTTTGTTTGAATACGATAGCAACACACAACAAACTTCTTCAACAATTAGCTGGGCCCCCTAAATTTTTTAATCTTAATTAAAAAATATATTTACAATATTAATTGTAAAAAAAAAAATGGAGAAAAAATGAAAAATCCTAATAAAATTAAGGTCTGAGTATTTCTGGCCATCTAGGAGAGGTGCCGTAATCATAAATTGTCACACCTCCTCCCCAACTAAGGTCGGGCTTACTGTAGGTGGTATGGACTCTCCATCTGTGAAAGCCCCTCCCTATCCTGGCCTCTATTTTCAAATCCTGGACCTGCTACTGGGGACAGAATCCAGGGCCACCACCTTTTGGTAGATCCCTCCAAATCCTACCCCCTCCTGAAACAATCTGACACAGTTAAAACCATTATAAAATCACCAAATTTACTTACCCATACATTAATGCTGATTTTACAGAGCCTCCAAAAACATACCAAAAAGGTCGTTTTCACTTTCATCCAAAGAGCATTATTTACTCGATTGATAACTCCCTAATTAAAACTGAACTGCAGGCTATGATTAAATTTAATGCTGATTTTACTTTAAGAACTCATGAATAATGACATGACAACAGAAAATGTGGTCATTGACCGTACCTTATTTATTAATTCAATATTCAAGTGTTCTTATCTGTGGCATTAATTAACTATAATGTACTGTACATGAATATAAATGCCAGTAATAAGTTATCTTCACAATATTTAAAGTGATGATAAAAAATCAATATAAAGAGCAAATATATCAAATATATTAATTTTATGGATACTGTATACTGAGCTCTCAGTGCACGGTCAGTGAACTAATAATAGACCTTTCCGGAGTGTCAATCAAACTTAACAACTGACTAATCAAAACAGCGCTAGGAATAAGCGCGCGTCTCACAAACCTACGTGCTGTGCCACAAACGCACGTGTTCGCGTATGTTTTAACACTGCTGACTTGTGGGACCTTAGCAACAATATCCAAGGGGCGGGGGTTAGCGGAAAGGTCTATAGTGCCAGTAGGAGGGAAAATAGTTGACTTAAGCCCCCCACCCCCTTCACCCCATTTGTTAGTCTCAAGCCCCTCCTTTGGCCATGACTCAGACTAAACATTTTTGGGGCAAAATACATACATCTCACAAAAATTGCTTAAAAATTGGCCAGTAATTTCTTATGGGCCCAGGGATGTAGTTATGGTGGGCAGAGGAGTGCAGGGCAACAAAGCCTTGAAGTTTTCCACCCAATCTAAAGCTAAACTCATGGCCCTCCACCCACCCATATTCACCCAATTTTCCATCCTTAAAAATTAAAATCCACTTTTATTATTTAGAGTTTACCAATGTTATCAGCCACCCACCCTTAAAATTTCTACTACCACCCTTAGGTTTCTACAGCTACAACCCTGTGGGCTCCCACCAGGGCACTGCTCCAGACCTAAATGGTTCCCATCCCCTTGTCGGAAAGCTTTATTTCCCCTTTTGGTGAGGCACTTTATAATTTTATTTTAGTGACTGATTCAAAGGTTATTTTTTTAACAATTTTTAAAATTTATTTATTTGAACGTACACTTTCGTTACAGTGGCACTCATCGATTGACAGTGTGTTCAAAGACAATAAAAAAATATTACAAAGTAAAAAAAAAACAGTAAACAAAATTTCAAATAGTAATTATATATTTATAATCAAATACATATATTTATATTTAAGTACAAAATATGGTAATTATTTACACTTGCACACTTACACAAATGCTAAAAACACCCAAAAAACCAGATACTGTAAAAGATGTCTTGAATTGTGAAATTTTCTTGAACTTTGCTGCAATTATTGTAATAATTACATTTTAACCAGAAATTTTCCTGATAGGTGCATGGTAAACAACTCTTTGTTTCTAAAAAATTCTGGTATTTTATCTAGCTTTAAATATAATTGTATCACAATTGAAAGTTTAAAGATTTATATTTGTAAATTTTGTGATTCTATAATTCTGTATTATAATTATAAACAACTCAGGAAAATAAATTTCATCAACAAATGTACAAATATGTAGAATCAAACAAATTTAATATGTGCGGTCATGCAGCAAAGAACATTAAGGTGAAGAGTTGAAATCACGAATGGACATGTTTACTCGAATGGAATCTAAGGTAATAATAATATTATTATTGTTATAATAAGATTAGATCTAAAAATATATTTTAACTAATCATGACTGTCTCTTCATACAATGGCAATGCTTATATTTACAGTAGATCTTCAGGCTCTGGAATGCTTGCCAATTTAAATTCGCAATTACAGTTTGATCCGTTTTCAAAAAGACTCTCAAAACTCATTTATTTCATTTGATTTTAATATGTAATTAATTGATTCTTTTTTATTTTACATTTTGTTCCTGCATTGTACTTGCCTTGCCTGAGTTTTATGTTTATTTTATGTTATGTTGTGCCTTGTTGTAAAGTTTTCATAGGGGAAGGTTTGTAGGGGGTGGGGGGTGGGGTGAGCTGTTCCCTTTTTGGAAAGTAATTAAAAAAAAAAAAGAAAAAGAATGAAAGAGAAAAAGAAAGAAAAAGAAATTATTGATCTCCCAAAATGCCTCAGAGGTTATTTTTGGGTGTCTGGATCCTCTTCTGCTTTATAGAAATGGCATATAACTTTTTAATTACTATCTTATAAAATACTAAAAAATGTGCATCTTTTGAGCATTTGAATGTTTGAATACTGTAGCACAGGGGACACTCCAAGCACTTACCACCTTTCACAAGCAGAATCACTGCAACTGATAATATCCATCTGTGATGGTACAGGTAAATCGTAATCTTACCCTGTTCCTGGTAGAAGTGTTGCCGTTGCCTCTGCCTCCTCCTCATCCTTTGAAATATCATCCTAGCTAGCCAGGGTAATTCGATCCTCACCGCCTGTCAACCAGGTGTTCTTTTGATTAAACTTATTTCAGAAATAGCTGCAGTGACCTCAGAGTCAAACCTACTGCATTCATGTATTAGCTATTGGGCTGAAGTTGATATTTGAGACTGGGAAAAAAAGTAATAAAATCATTTAGTACAATAAAATTATCAAAATGACTTACAAAATAATAGAGTGAGTGAATAAATAGAAAATATTTTACATAAAAGTCTAAAAAAAAATTATAACCCCTCCTTTGGGTTACCCCTTCCTGGAACACCACTAAGGGGACACTTTTTTGGCCACAAATCAAGGAAAAATATATAAGGCCCTATTTAACACTACAGTCAACCCATTTTGAGGGAGACACTTCTTTGTTCAGGGGCATTATAGTGGACAGCTTTTTCTGGGGTAGCCACCCCTCCCCATCCCCACTGCCAGACCCTGCTCCCACTCATAAGACCCTGCAGTGCTGGTCTAAGCTTCAATGGTATATCTAGAGTCTTGAAATGGGGGATGATGGGGGAGCAACGGTGAAGTGCATGGGCTTGATGATTAAGTGAGGGGCGATTGATAGCTTTTCCTTGCAGTTAAAAGCGCACGCCAAATCTGATAGTTCAGGCAAAAACTAAAAGCAGAATGTAATGCAGTAAAAACAGAAATCATGAGTGCCAATTAACTGTATTGTCGAAATAATTTAACAAAACAATCTGCTCCGGGACGACTAAGTGGGGACGGGAATGGAGGGGGGGGGGCGAATGGAGGCAGACTACTGGAGGGGGAGACTGGAGGGGAGTCAACCGAAGGACGCGTTTTTTTAAAGAGGGAACGCATTTCTATGGGATTCCCTCAACCTCACCCAGCCTGGGGATCCCATATCCAACAAGGGCCCTTTTAGCCTAGGCATCCTTGTACATACCGGTAAAAATTATGATACAGCTCATGTACTATCACTATCATATCAACTTGGCCTCTCTTACCTTACTTTTGTTTATTCCAGCCTGCCCATCAATCAAATGTCAATCACATTCACCGGTACCAACATTTCCGATTGACATTCCTGGGCCTGGAATCATTTCATGATTCAATGACATTTACTGTTAATTTTATACTACTTACCACTCTGACGAGGGTGTTTTCCGTTGTGGGATCATGAGAGGAAAAAAGTGAAAATGTTGTTGTGGTATCGACATTTCTTATTTTGTTTTAATTTCTTGACTCAAAATGCTGACAATCAAATCAATCAAATTTCGCTGTCACGTCAATTAGTCGTACAGGCCAAACGCTTGGTGGTGTTACAATGACTGACTTAACGTCTGGAATTGAAGGTTAATTATGCATGTGTTTTTGGTCCGTATGAATTCCACAGCACAGCTACGGCACACAAAATCTGAAAATAAACTCACTAAAAACCTGAAGTATTCTCACAGCTCGTCTTTCAAAATATGCAGTAAAGTGTAAGTACAGCATGATACAAACGAAAAGGCTCTGATGAATATTTTAGGTAGGGCTACTACTTACTAGGCCCTAGGCTATACTACTTCGTTCGAGACGAAGTACTTCTTGGCCGGGTAGGCGCCGTAGACTTTCATAAGCCTAGGCCTAGCTTGAGTTGATTAGTCAAGTACTACTAGTTACTGCTCCCTAGCCTGGGCCTAGACTCCTAGAATAGATTGGCTAGAGTAGGGAAACTACGTACTTATTACGGTACGGTAGTGGCTTAACTAGAATAGGCTCGGACACCTAAAATTAGGGTGTATTTGGCTAAAATAAAGGGATATATAGGGGCCTAGTACTAGCAAAAATAATAAATAGCAGAAGATAGAGCAGCTTCCCAAGAGAGTGGAACATCCGGTCGAAATGCATTCTGGGTACACAGAGAAAAATTTTACTGCATCCGTGCGGCGGCGCTATATAGTAATAATAAAGGCGCCGCTCTGGTTCGTTTGTTTCCTGTAGTTTCTCCACTTAGTAAAATGTTCAAATTTTGCTGCAACCGCATGAGGGCGGATGTTCCATCGTTTTTAATGCAAAAATGTGGAACAGCTCATTCTTCTGCTATTTAAGTTCTTTGGTACTAGTATGCTAACTTACTTAGGTTCCATCAAATCGGGAATGAAATTTGGTTGTTTGGCAGTATTTTTTATCCAGCCAAGGTACAAAGTTGAGTGCATGTGTCATACTGTAAAGTTTTTAATGCGTGGATGATACCTCAAAAACGAACAAAGCCATGGGGGACGCCCCACCGGGGCATCAGCCCACACTTGCTCCGAATACTCTCAGAAGGCCTCCTTAGCAGTTATACCCATTTGGGAATTACAGTCAGGTGCATGTGTATAAAAGATCAGTGTCATGAAACCAAATAAGCCAATACAGAAAATAATTAATTATTTTATCTTAGCGCGTGTTTCTGCTGAATAACGCCAAAAACACATGTTTTTTATAAACGGTTAAATTCCTCCTGAACGCATTTCTAGTGAAAGGTACAACTAATAAAAACACGGTAATGTGAGTATTAGCAAGTGGGCGGAAGTTAAATGACGGTCACCAACAGAAGTTGAAGCTGACCTTACTTCTTGCGAGAGAAATTCGTAAGCAACACACCACGAAAGTATGAAAAAAGTATGGTATGATCTTCAAGCATGTCATCCTATTGGTTTAATTTTTTTTCCCCCGAATTTCCTGCGGACAAGCGATCAAACCAACAAAGAGGTCAAACTATCACTGCCATAAAACGTATTTCTGATGATGCCTAAATATTAGTGAAACATTGAATAAAATAATATGTCGTCGTTATATAGCGCTTAATGCCTTAACAAAGCCTCTAAGCGCTTCACATTACTACCCCGGTCATTGGATCAAACACATATGGAACACATTGAACACCAAATTAAATTATTAAATTAAATTATATTATTATTCCATAATATTGCGGCTAGTAATCAGCGCAGTTGTGTTGGAACCTACCAGGTACCCACTTGTACTCCTTGGTGAAGAGAGGCAACCATAGATAAAGTGCCTTGCCCAAGGACACAAGCGATTTGCACAGCGAGAGTTTCGAACCCCCGACCTCGAGGTTGGGAGTCCAAGCCACAACCGATGCGCCAACCGCTTCTACACCAATTTGTCGTGATGATGTGATTTATAATTTCTATTAATTTGTTGAAGGTTTCAAATTATACAAAAATGGCCTTGTCAATTGGACAATATGTCAATAGTGACATTCATACTATTTATACTTAAACTCAGTGCACATCCTAATGGTATCAGGATAAGTTCTGCTTATTTTTTAAAAGGAATAAGGAAGCTTACATTCTACTATTCGGCAAGTTGGTTGGATGAGCGGTTAAGGCAGAGGTACCACAATGTATAACCATAATATCAGCACTGGTTCAAATGGTTCTGGCGGTGGACAAGTCTTCTCGGATGAGGACTATAAACCGTAGGCCCATTGTCCACAATTTGGCTCATGTGCACTTTAAAGAACCCAGTACACCTTTAGAGACGAGTAGGGGTTATTCCGGTGTACTGGTTCATACAGCCCCTGTTGTAGACAGACAAGAGTAGCTGGTACTACGTTACCGGGTAGCTCAGACACGAAGTAACCCATAGAGGGAGAAGCAAGTTACTGTTAGAGCTAGTCCACACCTCAAGCGCTTTGAGACCGGTTTGGTATAAAGCACTACCGGTATATAAATCCAACTATACAGTATTACATTACATTCTCAAGGGACGGCAAAAAGTGAGGACACCTAATGGAGTAAGTATAATTTCAAGATGCCTAATGAGCTGTATTAGTAGAGATTCATAATATATTCAAGGTCAGTATTCTGCCTTTGGTGAATTTAATATGATAAGGTGTTGTAGACCCAAAGGCATTTTCTAAGTCAAAAACATGATTATAATTAGCATCATGTTGTAATGCTGCACTTCATTCTGTTCACTGCAACCATAATGAGCATTTATGAAGGCCTTCTGATTCACTGAGGGGTTCCTAATAATTGAGTCCTTCATCTCTTTGGCTATAGACCATTTTCCCGAAAAATTTGAAATGGAAGTTTTTGATAACCTGGCAACTACCACAGAGGGACTTTTAGAGGCCTAGCATTTTGCTCTACGTAGTTACCATCATGGATTAAATCAACGATAATAATCTAAATTACTAACGAGCACAAATATTTTAAAACGGAAAAAAAAACATGAAATGTTTATATTAGAAACAAGTCTAAGTCCTGAAAAGCTATTTCAATGCTTACATATATAGTAATTACAGTAATTAGCAAGATTGTATATGTTGTCCTGCGTATATAGGTAAGGTCTAGCTGTGCTATGCGGTGCTCTATTTGTATTAACTAGCTAGCTGCTTAGGCTAGGCCGCTGGAAGTCCTCCAGTGAGTTGTGAGACATTGGCGGTGCTGTTTCAAAATAAATCTGATAAAATTGTCTATTGAGATGTAATCGTTTGCCAGTGCAAGATGATAATGCTACAGCTTCATCCTAATATCTGCAAATTTGTCTTAACTTGGAGTCTCTGGAATTAATTATTTGATTAAATTGTATGAAGATTTTAAATTTTAAATTAAATTATACTTGTTAAAATAATACTCAATATTTACTAGCAGATTATTGTTTCTAAATGTGTGTGAATGCTGATTGCAGATATTGTACAACAAAAATATTCATAATTTGAAACCTTCAACAAATTAAATCAAAATATTAATAGAAATTATAAATCACATCATCACGACAAATTGGTAATTATTTTTTGAGTCAAATAACTTTTTGAACGAAATATACTTAAAATGCATTGATTAACATTAACAAAATTATAAACATTGAAAATAATTTCAAGTTAAAGACAATTCTACTGTATCTTCAGTATCTTTGTCAATGTCAACTGGTAATATGTAGACCAGTTCAAAGTGAATTAATCCACAGATGCTTATATTTTTATTCCAATGGTATCAAGTTCCAAGCATGGCAGGCTATGTTTTATCCTTTAAAGTTGTTCATGACAGTTCTTAATACCTATATTTCTATCTAGTAGTTTTTCATAAAGCTTTTGCTAGATTGGATTAGCGTTCTGCTGTCTTGACATGTTTACATTCATTTGTTTTCAAATGTCAATTGTAGTTTATGTGGGAGGTAAGCTGCAGGTCTTGTTGTGTTAATATATGGCGCAGTATTTTCTCCGTTAACAAAGATTTAAACAAATCACCATTTTACAATTGAAGACAAACTTTACAGCTCTGTAGAAAGTAAAGTTAATGTGCTTGTCCAGACATGGTAGATTTGATTCGATATTTATAAGCCAAATCAAACTGGAGAAAAATTCTTAAATCATTCAAGAAAAAATTAAAATAACCCATATCCATGGTCAGTTTTATTCTAGTTTAAGCAGATGATTTTTTTTTTCATTTATCTTTTTATTATTTCACATTTTATTTATTGTTATTGAAATTATTATGAGAATCAATATTAATAATTCTTTTAAAATTCACAGTACATAAAGATAGTTGTAATGTTGCAGAAGCTACAGTACGTTTTTATTACAAAGCATACTATAATTAGTCTTTGTTTTATTTCTACAGGATTTTAAATATCATCAATGATGGAGGCAACCAATATGGAACCTCCAGAAGATGATTCAAAAGACAACAGTCTGTCAACTGACCAATCAGTAACATCGGCTGATGAAGCACGTCTCACAATCCCAGATGATGATGATATTGCAAAACAACAAAATTCATCTGACACATTTGATAAACCGCTGTCCAAAAATCAACTGAAAAAACAGAAGCGGCATGAAAAATGGCTGGTCAGACGATCAGAGAGAAGGTATTCCAGACCACAAATCACTCAGGTTTTTTTCAGTCATGCTGAGTGATTTATATGTCTTTTTGTTCAACTACTACTTTCCAAACAAAATTAGATTGAAAAGTAAAATGTTGAATGTATTTCATTGTCTCTTGATCGTCCCCCCCCCCCCAACCCGGGTGGAGATGTGTGCTATAAAAGCCTTTAATAGTATTATTATGTAGATAAGGATGCAAATGATGATGCAATTTTTGGTCATGTGGTAGTTCAAATTTTCCAGTCCTGTTGCTGTTGGTAATGATGATGGTATCATGTACAGCCTTCAATCAGTATAATATAAATGAAAATGATTTATTTATATGAACATTTTCAGGAAGGTGGAAAGGGAAAAACGAAAGCAGAAACGGAAGCAGATGTCTGCAGAATGCGCAACCGAAGGCTTTGGCCCACCGGTAAATAAGATACGCAAGATGGATGACCCAGAGGCAAGTGATGTTAAGGTCGTCATTGATTGTAGTTTTGATCAACTAATGAATATTTTTGTAAGTACAGTAATGCATTTCAACAAATTAGTTTTTTTTTTTTTTTTTTGGTAACTAAAAAAATCTAGAATTTTTGTAATGGACACTTGTAGGTTAATGGAAATTGAACCTCCCATGGCAGATTTGATAAAGTTCAGTTTTTAAATTCTTCAGAAAAGTCACGGTTCTGAATGGAGCATGCAGATTATATCCTTTTCCTAGCACACAATAACTCGTAGAATAAGATTTCTATTTTTTTTATGTGGGTTGACTTGTTTCACAAATTTCTATTAATTATCTTGTCTACCTCCCTGGATTTGTGCAATACAAAGAAGCCATTTTATGAATGTATTTGAAAAATAATAGAATTTTTTTATAATAACTCTTTTGGAAAACGAAAGCCAATTACTCAGAACACGAGAGCCAATTATGTTTTGAATAATATCCACTTTTAGTAATAATAATAATAATTTATTCGACATTTCATTTTGTAACAGTGGCAACACACAATTAGTGGTATAGTCAATCTTAAACAAAGAAAGATTTAAGCAGTAAATAAAAAACAAAGCTAAAAAAAAGTGCTTAAGTTAAAAAGTATACTACAAATACTAAACTAGATTCAACATAAACAAAAGGCTTAACAAGTGTACAAAAGGCTTAACGAGTATACAGTATATAGGACTGCAATATCTATTTATCTTGGGTAATAATCAGAGTTATTTATAACAAGCCTTGGAGAATGTATTTTTAAAAATTTGCTCTAGTGTTAGTGCAAGGCTATTCTTGATTATGGTTGTGTTTTAGGTAATGTTCAATTATCGTTACGTTATGAATGTGGCTCTGGACAGTATTATGAGGTGAGTGGTTGGCTTAGGGGTATTCGTGCTTTTTGAGCTGAAGACCCTTTTTCAAACCCAGACAGTGTCGGGTTTGAATTGGAGTCTGATGGCATGGCTCCTTGAATAGCCCTCATGTTGAGAGTTAGGTGGGTTAAGGACCAGGGAAATTTCATTGTTCCCTGTTAAGGACAAGTTTTGTATCCGTATATGTCCGCTATGTATAATTAAGTTGCAAAATTTTTAAGTTAGTTACTGGAATCTGTATACAGGCTTGCCTCCTAGGTTTCGGCATTTGGTAGTTGAATGGATGGGAATAAATTATTAATTAGGTAATGGTTAGGGTGTATTTAGGTAAACATTAAATTAAAAATAATGGGTTACATTGGAGTTATGTTTAAGTTTGGTAAAGGTGAGGTTAATGTAAAGTTTGAGTTAAGGTTATATTATTTTTATATTGCATTATGTTTAAATTATGTGATAGTTTGTAGTTCTATGACGTAGAGTGCTCGATATCTCAGATAGAGCTTAATAGAAATAAAACAATAGCAGATGAACTTGGTTACTTCATATCTTTAATCGCTACAAATTTGTTTCATATGACCATATGGCCCTGTGTGGTCATATGAAACAAATTTGTAGCGATTAAATTAGGATTTTCCTTGTCAAAGATAAAAACTTTTAAATTTTAAAAAAACACTCTTTTTTTTCCATAAATCTAAATTTTGTGTAGGATGTAAAAAAGCTTGTGAAACAGCTTCAGCGATGTTATGCAGAAAATAGACGAGTTGAAAAACCATTGCAATATTATGTGTGCAGTTTCAAGGACAAAACCAAAGAAGTATTTGATAGTAGCATTCAGGGGTACAAACAATGGGATGTAAGTATCTCAATATACCTCACAGTTCTTAGAAGATGTTTATACACAGAATGTTGTCTGCTGTTACATATTTTTAAAACTGACTAGTAAGAGCTTTCTTATTCACAAGCCTTGGAATTGTCTAAAAATTTCCCAGCGAAAAATGGTGAAATGCACAATGCCTGCAGTGGTTATATGCAGTACAACTGAAAGCAATTTTTATAAAGAGTTTTTGCGTTGCTTGTTTTTATGTGAGGAGGATAAAGTAACAGTCGATATTTGTTTATTGCTAGGTTAACTTTGAGGGTCTGGATCCAGAGTCTAAATTTGGAAAAGATAAGCTTGTGTTCCTGGCAGCAGAATCACCAAACGTCCTGCAGAATCTTGACCCACAGAAGGTGTACATCATCGGTGGCCTAGTGGATCACAATCACCACAAGGTAATACATACAAGTTACAGAGGAAATATTTGATACATTAATGATATGCTGTGGAGTGGACTAGTGGGTGTTACATGATGATAAATATTTGAGAAAAACATATGTCCCCATAACCAGTTATCTACATACCAAAGTTACTTTTAGTTAATTATACTCTTTGGAGTGGTTCTGAATAACTTGATGGTAAAGAACCTTGCTTTCAACCCCAGAATTTTGGGTTCAGTTCCTGTGATAGCAGACTGAACAACTTCATTCCCACAGCATCATTTAAGACTTAGACTATAACAACTTCAACAAATGAAAAATATTTCAAACCAAACAAATAATAATAATAATAATACTAATAATAATAATAATAATAATAATAATAATAATAATAATAACTGATAAAGCCTATGCAGTTTGTATTTAATGAGAGTGGATGGGCAAAAGAAGATTTTTAGTTTTATTTTTATAGCCCAACAAGACAGACGATTACCAGTGAATTGGGCTAAAAAACAATTAATTTAGGAGTTGATATCTTATTTCATCCCTTTATATGAGCTATTAAATATTGAAATTGATTATTTTTTAGGTTTATAAGGTCATAGAGTGTATATCTTAAATTGGTTTCACAGTGATATACTGATTTAAAAACATATTTTTTTAAATATTTATACAATAAATGTCTCTTGTTGATCCATATTTAATTGCACACTTGATTGATGGTTGTTTGTCAGATTACATATTTTGAAGATGGCAATATTAATGATGTTGTTTCTCAATTTCACTGTCTTCAGGGTCATAAGCATGAAATGTTTATGTAACAGGATATCTTTTTTCCCCAGGGTGTGTGTTTCCAGTATGCACTTGATAGAGGCTGGGAGCATGCTCAGTTGCCCATTGGAGATAATATCCAAATGAAGTCAAGGAAAGTTCTAGCAGTGAATCATGGTACGTTTACATGAGTTGGCCATTTTACCCCTATTTTACAGCAAGTATACTGGCCAATAATAGGAAAGAATAGATGCTCTTCACACTAAGTCTTATTAAGAAGCTTAGGCATTGGTGTTCTTTTTTAGTAATCATGAGATTTTGGTACTTTACAGGATTTGAACCAAGAATCCTGGGATTAGAATTTGAGAAACTTAATCGCCAAGCTACATCCCCACCCCAATAGAGGTTGTGTTATTGGGGAATAATTTGGGTACAGACAGCAGCATGATGTGTTATGCCACATACAGTAGATCTTAAAGCACAAGTGGGCGAAGTGCGGCCTGCGGGCCGCATGCAACCCAACAGTGATTTTTTTTGCGGCCCAACGAAAATGAATTAAAAACCCTATGTGTGCAGCCCGCCAAATATCTTTGTTAATGATGTTGATGAATGTTTATTGTTAATAATTGATTTTAATAAGTATATTTATATTTTCCATTTCAGTTTTTGAAATATTATTGCAGTTTGTACAATGTAATGACTGGCTGCAAACCATTAGCAAAGTTATTCCACTTAGGAAACAAGTGATAGAACAAGAGGAAAGCCAATCAGATCTTACAAAAAACAAAGAAGTGGCAGAAAAACAAGAGAAGAGCCAATCAGATGAAACAAAAAACAAAGAAGTAACAGAAACACAAGAGGAGAGCCAATTAGATCAGCTAAACAACAGAGGGGTATTGGCAACTGACAAAGAACTATCAGATATTCCAGGTGATGTTTTGAATTCTGCTGCTGATTCTAGGGCTGTGGGTATCCCTGAGGAATCAGATGTTGTGAAGTCACTAACTGGTCATGAAAGTAAAGACCTTAAGAGTGACCCTGCTGAAGAACCTAATGGCGGTGATGTTGAAGATGGAAGCTGATATGAAAGGTATTGTAGAGTGTGCTAACGTCTGTATTGGACGTTAATGCTTTTAGCAGTAGTAACATGCTCAGATTGTACTTTGTATGGTCAAACTTACCATATACCTTTCAGTTTGAACTAAAACATTCCAGTACAACAACTGTTGTGAACTTATTCTTGCTGAAATTGCCGAGAATAAACTTTGATTCCCCTGGTTATGGGCCTGGAATGCTATGACTAACGCCCGTATTCTTAAAACAAACTTTAGTCGAACTTCGAACTAGAACTTCATTTAGTGCTAGTTGCATCTTTAACTTCAAATTTTATTCACAAACAATGTAGTCGAAGTTTTAACTACGACTAAATCAAGTCTTAGTTTTAGTTCAACTGAAGACGACTGGCAAGCCACGACTATCAAACTAACCAATGAAAAGGGTTAAATTTTAGAGATCCAGTAACGCGGATGAATATTAAGCTGCCGTCTGTGGTTCAAAAACGTATTTCCTCATAATTCATAATAGACCATCATTTCCTTAATTAATTTTCTATAATAATAACTATATTAGTTGTTAACATATTACAATAGAGAATTTGAACAGAGACTGAAAATTTGCTTTCTTTGAAGAACTATTATAGTTGAGCCCGAGCGAAGGCGGCACCATCTTTGTTGTAGTTATTGTGAAGCTACGGGATCGCAACGTAAGGGGATTTCGTGCAAATCAGGAACTATCGCATGTGGCTAGCAAACATGTTAATTTCTCCTTCTGGAAGCTAAACTTGATGTCTCTTTTGTTTAACACACCAAAGATATATCAAACCTGCGTATACAATCGTTTTTATTCGTTTCACTTTATCGTGAGTTACAAAAAACACGTTTTTAGTGGGGTAAATATTTCAAGTCAGCGATTTAGTCTGACCCTAGGCTGACTAAAAAAATCGGTCTGCGGAGGTATCATTTTAGTCGAGGTTCACGTCATTTAGTCGTAGTGCTAGTCGAAGTTCGTTTTAAGAATACGAAATGACGTAATTTTAAAGTTTTTTTGCTCGAACTATGACTAAAGTTTGTTTTAAGAATACCAGGGTAGGTCTTATAAATTACGATTAGGGAGCAGAGAGCTAATATTTGGGACTGCAGATGCTCTATGACCAGGTCTTTGAGGTGGAGATGTTTCGTAAGAAAAAGATCATTTTAGGCGAGGATTGAATCCAAGTGAGCTTTGTTTTTTGGAGTAGCAGTACACCATTATCTGACCTTGTAAATGTTCTATATACCCAGCTTTACATCTCCTTCAATATATGATTCATTAAAAGATTAGAAAAATATGTTTAAAATATGCCAGCCCACTGCTTTATTCTTTGTTTCTATTGTATATCTATTTTTAAAACAGTAACATAACAACAAAGATCTCTCACCAACATCAATTTATTGCATACAAGAAAAACAGAAATGATTTTTAAACAATAAACAAATATTGTAAGCACACTAGCTTAGTGTGCAAAGCAATGGTATTTGGAAAATCGCACTTTTATACTGGTTTCTTATAAAATTGGTTTATTAATTGATGGTTTCAAATAAAGTGAATTTCATTAAATAGAAATGATAGTTTAACTAATGGTAACTTTCCTAAAGCCCTGTCCAAACTATCAAATTTTATTTGACAAAAACATGCAAAATGCCTAAATATGGTCATGATGACATCACATCATGACCATATATAGGCACATCATGACTATATATGGGCATACAACAATTTTTTGTCAAAGAAAACGTGATAATCTGGACAGAGCTGAAGGTAGATATTTTTAATATTATTTATTTTTATTTTTAACTTATATTTTTGAATTCACATTTTTTTTTATAGTGCATAACCTCATCATCAATTTATATTGGGATTTACTATGCAGATGAAGCCATTATTGCAGGAGGGGTGGTCGACCAACACTCATTAATATATAGCACAGCACCCTAAACTTGTTTTGTTTTTGTACATAAGTATTTCCATGTGCACACATTGAAGGCATGTAGCAAACAATCATGGCATATAACTAGTGTTTGCATATAAAGTGTCATTAATAGCAGTTTGCTTTTTCATATTGTAGCTCAATACTGTCTTGAAAATAATTAAAAACCCTAAAATGCAGGTTAAAATAAAAATGTATAATTTAGTTATGCCTTGAAATTTGACAGACATACCCACTTAGAGTTACAAGATTTTTTTTTTTCATTTTTAGACCACAATATTTTGAGCATATAATTCTGAAACTGAACATAGAGGGCATGGTACTTGTTTGAACCATTCTCTGTTATTATATGACTTATTCACACATAGTTTGTTCCTCAGATTAGCTCTTCAACCAAGAGATGTAGAGCTAATCTTTTTTTTTCTGGGTTAAATATAAGCCCACAATATTGACCCCATTACCAAAAATAATTGTGATTATTAACAAAATTGGAATGTTTATTACCACTGAAAAAAATATTTACATTGTAATACTTACAGGTGGTTTACTACTTAATTTACTGTACATGTGCTACTAATTTCAATATATTTTACATACAGTACTTGCTTGACACCAACATGCTGGTACTAGCCTCAAATGTGCCCCCTTTTTAGCCAAGGAGCACAGGCTGCACATATGTAGTAGCAATAAACCCAAACAAATTAAGCTCCTATAATCCCAATTTTTCAAATGAGTGTGTCCTGATGA
>NW_022716829.1:1773179-1831330 GCF_011630105.1 Anneissia japonica
ATATGATGGTGATGCTTCCTCAATCCCTTTAGTTCTGGTTCAGTATATTACTGTAAATACTCCATTCATATGGCAAAAACTCATCCTTTTCTACACTTGGAGCCGATTTCTTGGCAATTATAATGAAGCTTAAAACAGATTAGTGCCTTCTATAATGCCATTGAATCCAAGGTAGTGAAACCTTATACAGTAGGTCTGACCTTAACTCATTTGAGTTGCACTAAGATGTTTTAATGGGAATGGTGACCCATTTTAGTGTGGTATCACCTTAGTAAGTTATCACCTTAGTTACATATATATCATATTTCATCTTATTTTAAATTTTGATAAAATTCAATCTCAATGAATCTAAATTATTATGTTTAATAACAAACACTATGTGATTGTTACTTTCCTTCACATTGCGTTTGTTAACACAAAATAACAATTTTGAAAAAAGTTATATTTACTTGATTTCTTTAAAACTATTCTTAGAATCCTGTAATAACTTGTCAAAACTGGCCCATTTTTGGGACACAATTTTTCGGATAAAATAATGCCAAATGTACTGCTGTGAATAGATAGCATTGTTGACCTACACCCTCTAGTGTTCAAGACTGATTGATTAGTCTCCATACTGTCTACTGTTTGGTGTTCTTCATTTAGCGGCTGGATGGTTTTGGGCTACCTTTTGATGGTGATTCTGCACGTGGGGTATGAACTCTCAGAATCTCTGCTTTGGACGATTTTCCTATTTAAAATAAAAAATTGTTATTAGTTGGTTGACATTCAAATCACAAATACAATCTTTTGTATTAAGCCCTGTCTAGAATATCAAATTTGACAAATAAATGGCTAAATAATGGTCATGATGACATCACATCATTACCATATATAGGCACATAATTACTATATATGGGCATACAAAATATTTTTGTCAAATAAATTTAATAGTAAGGACAGGGCTTTAGGCATATTGGGATTTAATTTTATTTATTTATTTTATTATTTTTTTAATTTATTTATTTTTTTTATTTATTTTTTTTTTTAATTTTTTTTATTTCTATTATGAAATTTATCAATAGTATGATGGTATTTGATGCAGGGGGTAGTGTAAAGGCCAACTCAGACAGCGTCGTACGACGCAGCCCGACGCGATTTGTTGTCGCGTCGGGTCTGTGTGAGTTGAACGCAGACGTGATGGTGTGCGTCGGGGGCAGTCGCGTAGTAGAATATTAAACGTGTTTAATATTTCTCACGACGGCTTAAGACTGTCCCCGACGATAAATAGGGTCGGGCTGCGTCGGCCGACCCTGTCTGAGTTGGCCTTAAAAGGTTCATTCATTGGGTTTGTTTGTGGGGTTTTGAACCATAGAAGGCCATCTGGGAATTGGAGAGAAATAGTATACTTATAGATTAATTGTACTGATATGTTGAGACTTTTACTGTACCTTGGTTTTCCTTTGACTTTTGTGGAGAGAAGTTTTTCCGTCCGTTGTCATTATCGTAAGCATAGCGAGAGAACCTTGTGTGATCATCTTCATAGAATTTGTCTACTTCGCCATATCCATTTTGTAAATTCATATTAGATGGTGGTTGTTGGTAAGAGGCAGGATCGAACTGCTGTTTTTGAAGGCGCTCTTCTTCTGTTACCACAGCTGATCGAATCATGTCCAGCACTAAATCCTTCTCTGTATTATTTAAATTTATGAAGATGAATCAGTGCTGGTAGTTATTTTAGTCATTATAGTAAGAATTCTGACTACTTTTATTATTGTTACTTCTTTTTTATTATCGATTATATTTTAGTATTACGTTCTCTAATGCAAGACTTAGAATAAGGGATATCGTAACTGTTCTGTGGTGTCTGGTGACACTTTTGTGAATGTTATTCAGGCTAAACATTCTTCATCAATATTCAACTTTATGTCATATCTTTTATTAAAGTATTTCTTACCTCTGGAATTCGCTGAAACCAACCAAGACTGGATAGCACTAACAGAGTCTGTTTGTAGAATCTGACAAAGCATTTCCAATACCTATCAAAACAAAAATTAATAAAATTGCCCAAATATAAAAACAGCTTTAATTAACCATTAGTATATATTTGAAACCAGCTTAAATAATATTGTATATTTGATTAATAATATATATTTGATTTGAAATTTTTAACAAACTTAGCAACCACTTTTAAATCATTTGATATAATGATTGTTTAGCCTAGGTATTAATAACACAGAATAAGATTCCCCTTCCCGCTACAACCCAGATGTGCTTATGGTTTAAGGATATGGTGTTTGTGTTTGAGCTAAAGCCGATTTAAGATATAGGCTTCTATGTCTGTGATACAGATGTATTATAGAATTCTTTCTTTGGGTGGTTGGGTGAATCAATATTTTCTTAAGCACCAGTTCATGTAATTTGGGTTCTTAGACCTACGGGTAATTGATACTTACAAGGGATTCATTAGCTTGTTCAGGTTGGATATGATTAAAATGTTGCGGTTCCCGTTGTCTTTGCCTTGAGAATCCCCGCTGCATAGCCCGAGACGGTGGTGGTATTAGTCGGCCTGTGTCGGATGAGTAAACAGAAGTCCTACGAGGCTGTTCTTGTTGCTGTTCTCGTAATTCTTTTGGAAGGCCTAGCCCTGCTTTCTCAGTAAGCTCCCGTAATTCGTCACGCCATGTGTCTGTCATTGGTACTAATTAGAAAAATAGTTAATTAGTTAACAAAGTAATATGTAATCTGTTGAAATACTGTACGTTCATTTGTAAATTTACATGCATTAATAATTATTTTTGAAATATTTTTAGTTGCTCATCTCATTTTTTTGGTATGTGAAATTTTATATTAGAAAAATATTTATGAAAATTATAATGAAATTTAAAACTTAAGTGTAAAAAGTTAGGCTTAATTTGTTTTTCCTATTACAAAAGTGATCAGTTAGAATGGGAAAAAAATGAAATAAATGAATTAATATAGTCACAATTTAGTGAATCAAACCTCTGTGGGGGGTTTAGTTGTAATTGTGGAAAACATGCAAACAAATTATTAAATGTCAATTAATTTTGAAGATTTCTTGGATTCAGTAATAACTGATAAATAAAATTAATAGATTAGTTGCTCACAGACAATTTTACATGACAGTAATTTGGTTAAATATTATTATTTTGTTTGTTTTTGTAGTAATAATGTGGTTAAATATTATTATTTCTTTTGTTTTTGTAGTAAAACTATGAATATACTTACTAACACCAAACCTTGGATCAGCTTTTTCTTTGAAACCTAATGGGTATGTACTAAGCCCAGTGATTGTGTTGATTGGGAACATTTGAGAGTTAATTGTTGGGTTGAGGTTCTGAATCTTATAATTATGTCTGTTAATTGTTGGGGGAATGCTGTAAGAATATAGTCTTCGGCTCTCGGCAGTAGAAGGTTTGTTTTTCCCATATCTTGCGTTTGACAAATACCCATCATCATGTACTGAACAAATCGGGACGTCTAGCAAACCTGCAGTGTAACAAGATGCGTGCATGAGAGTGCATTTGTAGGGGTAGATCCTTCCTCATCTGACTGCCAGTAACGATCCCTTAGTTGTCCCGTTGCATAGGAATCATGTTATGTTGCTATGTGAAGTGGCCACATGCATGTTTGGTTGCCAGGAAACAATCCCCAAGTAGGTTGTTAGCATAGCTGATTAGTATTATCAATGTTTAAATTAGCTCGAGGCTGTGCGAGTTTCTTTCATGCTGCATTTGCAAAATATATTTTATGGTTTGATAAATTGATGTTGACATTCTAGATATGCAATTTTTTTCTAAGCAAAGTATTAATTAATAGCAGTGTATTCTCTATTTGATTTATAATTCTAATTTGTATTTTGATGTTAAAGATTGCAGAATGGATTGAGATTCAGGTGATCATACTTCTCATCATAGCAGTATTTTTTAGTTTGGTGATTGTAGTTTCTACAAGTAAACATACATGCTTTTCATAATGTTGTTAATATGTGCCATGAATTGTATTTTGGTTTAATTTGTGCAATTTAAAGTATTGTGAATTATATTTGATGTTTTAAACAGAAAATGTTAGTTCAATTAGTTGTTAATGGTTGTAAATAAAAAGGTAAAACTTTATTATTATACGGTAATATATATATATATATATACTGTCTCTTATACACATCTAGATGTGTATAAGAGACAGGGTGTCTCAACCAAAGTTACATGGACCACTTACTCAATCCAAATTTCTGGTTGTTTTTTTTACTCAAATTTGGTAGTAATATCTGTCGATCGAAACCCTTCTGGAAGTGGAGGGATGGTGATTTTAAACCATTGTTATAATGCATCCCAGGTACAGGCAACTGGTAGGATCTTTGTGGCATTTCAGATGTGGGTGGTCTTCTTCGGTAAACTGGGAGGGGGAGAATGCCATCATCGTGGACAGCGCAAATAGGGGCATCATTTAATCCTTGGAAGAAAACGTGCAAGATAAAAATAAAATTAACAACTTAAAACATATTTTAAAAATATTAAATTAACATTGAAGTAAATAAAAAACAGTGATACAGTATAACAACATATAATTATTAATGGTAACAAATGCAATATAATATAATTATGGAGGAGAGGAGGAAGAAGAATAGAATGAAGTGGGACAAGGAGGATGCAAACAACATCTCATTTATGATAAGCATCTGTTCAATAGAATTTGATTGACAACTTATGGAAAGATTGTATTGATCGAAATTTATAGTTCATAGTTCACTTTATTTGTCCTTTTGGAAATTCAGTGAATGCATTCCTACACAATTCAATCATGAATATCTAACACAATCTTGCCAGTGGATAATTACTACGAAAATCGATTGGGTTTATTTTTGTAACCCATATCAGTATTACGATAATAATCATTGGATACTTTATAATCCATCTCAGAAATTAATAATAATGAAAATTATATTGTTGGAAGCAGTTGACCTATATAATTAATATATATTGATTTTATGCAACCAATTTTAGTCAAATTGCAAGTATTATTTTTGTCAATCAGTATAAAGTTTGAAGTATATTGCTTGAATTTGAAGGAGATTCTCACAAGCAACCTAGATTAGTCAAATTGCCATCTATCTTTAATACTAATATTGATTACTGAGCTGTAACATGATAGCTTGTCAACTTATTTTTGGAAATAAATTTCCTTTTTTAAGACTTCTTTTCAAGTATTTAATCTCACACTAGAGAATAACACAAATATACAGGATCGCTTTCTTAAAAATTAAAGTAATAATTTTTTGAAGTATAGTTACCAGATTTGATTATTGCTATTAATAGTTTGACTGTCATCACAACAGCTTCATTAGTTAAACCAATTGATTCATGGCATGTGACCACTCAAGGTGGGGTAATCACACAATAGTGGATAATAATGATTATTATAACTATTGATTTTGTTGTAATTTTTATTACTTTTTTTATATAAATTCTGTATAAGATGCTTCATTAACTTTTTTAAATATACTAATAATGTAATTCAATTTTAAAAGAAATGATACTTTCACATTTGTAATGGATTTAGGTTGGCTGCCTTTGAGCAATCAATTGGGTTGTTTGGAAAGCACCTTATCACAAGATAATACACTTATAATTGTGCCCTGTCTGCCACTGTAGATTTAAAAAGCTAACATGTGTATGTTGCTGGGGTACTTATGAGCTTGTTGGAATGTTTATTGCCATGCTGTGTGTGGGTTGTTGATTAAGTCTCATTCAAAGGGTTCTTTAGAAGCAATCCAGTATTGATCTGCCTTTGCATTCACAAACCTATTCTGTGTCCAGCTCATATTTAACCAAATACTCCACTTCATAAATTTACTAACTTATAACACTATATTTATTTTATTATAATTATTTACGTATTACAATGACAGCATTATAGTGCAATTGTTTTATCTTATATATTTATAATGACATTTTTGCCCCTAGGGACAAAGTCTAGGGGCAAGTTTTTCAGACTGACACCATAAAAAATAGGAATATTTTTGGTCATTTTTATTTAGTCATTAACATTTTATTTATTACTCATAGAGTCATATTATTATATATTAAAACAAAGAAAATTCAGCTTATAATTTGTGTTTATCATTGGTAAAAATTATATGTTTTGCAAGTACTCTATCTGCTTTTAAAACATGTTTTTTGTTGCAAAGGGAATATTATGCATTGCAATTTTTTTTCAAATATATTTGAGATGCTGGAAACTACCTACTAACTGGCTAAACTAATATGCATCTTGTATTATTCATTTAAAGATAAAAACGTTTCAAGCCTCGAAGATGTGTTTGTTCCTACCCTTGATGTGGCGGACACGTCCTGGATGTGGGTTGTGCCTGAAGAATGGATTTTGGCTGAGTTGTCCAAACCTGGTGCCTGAGGTTGTTGCCGGCCTAGAACCTGCAAAGTCTTTTCTCGTCGTTGGTAACATACTAGTTTTCATATTGTAACCCAGTGTGTTTGGGACAACGAGTGGTTGACCATTTGATGGATTAAACACTGGCATATTTATTTCTGTTAAGAAAATAATAGTAATAATAATGAAAACTTTTAAAGTGCCGGTATCCATTTAAAGAAAACGCTCATGGCACCCCTCCACAAGAAGTAAAAAATAAAACAGACAAAAAAGTATGACAGAAAAGCAAGAAATGCAAATGTATTTTATCATAAGCAAAAGTTTTTAATAAAAAAAAAAAAGAAAAAAGAATATAACATAATAAATTTTAATTAATTACATAAGAAACAGTAAAAGAAATCACCTACATTTTAATAAGTCAATATTTAATCTTTGACAGTAAAAGAAATCACCTACACCTTTGTTATGCCACTGACTATAGGTGTAAATATAGCAGTTCAATTTTAGTCATAAAAATACCCAGAAAACAGAATTTAAAAACAACCTCTTATATGAGATATGTTGGAGAACCTATAAAACAGATTTATTATGCTATAAGTTTATTTTATTAATCTATAAGTTTAAGTTTTGTCTTATCATTTTGTCTTTTGGAGTTATGTTACTGGAATAATTTTTTTGTATAATAGAAATCCAAAATAACAGAAAATGCCCTATTGCGTTTCTTGTTGAATCTACAAGACATCATCATTTATATTTCATAAATTTGTTTCAATCTAAAGTTTAAGTTTCCAACATTTCTTGCTTTACTATTCTCTGGATATCTAAAGAGTCATAATGTTTTTTATCATTATTGCTGATGACCTAGTTACAAATAAATCTGTTTTCTTTAAGTCTCTCTGAATTTGATTATTCATGTATATACTGTCGGAACACATGCAACACTATATCTTTATCAAGAATAATAATTAATAATTATACATGTGTTTGAAACACCTAAACACATCCTCCCGGTTTCCCACCCTGCACAGAAACTCCTACATCTGGTGGACCACCTCCTATCTACTATAAAAAATTAAATGAATTTTTTATTTGGTAGTTTGCAATGGCCATTGTCTTGGTGATAGATATGGCAGAATGTCTTTGGTGATATAAACAATTATAACTCATTAGGAATGCAGAAGCAAATGCCCTCATTGTAAGCCTGCTGGAATTGACAGTAATTGCATTATTAAGAGTGATGTGCTCATTTCAATTATGTCGTTTGAATGACAATAGAGGTGACATTGTTAACCATGTTAATAGTTTACCTCCACTGCAGTTGAATCAAGGTTATTCTACCTACTGTTTTCCTGGGGTTTTGTTTTTTCCCCATGTTTCATTTTTTCAATTAATTTTATTTCCCATCATTAAAATTACGTCGTCAAAGTGACTCCACACAAAAAACAGATGGAGGAAGCACAACAAAAAGCCAGCACCACAGTGTCTTTACAATACAAGAAATATGCCCGGTTACCGGGGTAATAGTGTAAAGGGAATACAGGCTTTCAAAATCATTCATAAAAACCATAAGATGGATAAGATTATTACTATTTTTGTCATGTAGTTCACACTCACATAATAAAACACAGCACAAAGCAAAAAAATGAAGATTTGTATATTTTTATTAATTTTTATTTTTATTCGTTTATGTTTATATATACATCAATGTAATGTATTCATTTATTTAATAATGTATATTTATTTAGGTATGTGAACATAAAATGATTTGAGATGACATGAGATGAGATGTGGTATGCTTGACTTTCAAATGGACCTTTCCGCTAAGCTCCGCCCCTTGGATATTGTTGCTAAGGTCCCACAAGTCAGCGGTGTTAAAACATACGCGAACATGTGCGTTTGTGGGACAACACGTGTGTTTGTAAGACGCGCGCGTATTCCTAGCGCTGTTTTGATTAGTCAGTTGTTAAGTTTGATTGACACTCCGGAAAGGTCTATTGTACGTCTATCTACCAAACCAGCTGTGTCTACATAACTTCTGACACCTACTTAAGTTCGTGTACTCGCGTAGTGTATTCCTACTTATATTTTGTATAGTACAGTATCAGTCTGATAACTGAATGGTCTAAAATGTTTACATTTTTTATGTCAACGATCTCTTTCATGGAATGAAATTAAATTAAATTTTAAAATAATAATCTTTAATTTTACACGTGTATTTATTATATATTTTCCATAAATCCAATAGATCTACTAATACAGGCTAATATAATATTCAGATAACCTTAATTTTCTTCACACACATCAAATAGAAAATGCATACACTCGTCCCAATCATAGCATTTGAAAAGTTTAAAATAGTAGAGTTCTTCTTTGGAAGTAGGGTTGCTTAAAATACATAGTTGGAAGACGGGTACATTTTTTTAAATTTCATTTCCGAAGACCCCATTCCAAGTACGGTCTAATTGTTCTTTTAGCACTTACAGGGGGTGAGGGCTAGCATTTTGTATGTTGAGAATACCAAACCACCTCTCCGCCCACCCTCTCCTTTTCCAGTGGGAAGTGGCGTATCTGGTGTCTTGAAATGGTTGTGGGGAGGGCTGCCGCTGTGCGAAGATGAAGTTGGTGAGCTCGAGGATTAAGTGAGGGGTACGGGTGCTACCTCGCTAAATACTGTAAATTGTTTTTGCGGTCATTTTGAAATACTTGAACGTGATTTTTGGTCGGCATGGGGGGAGCGACTGGGGAATATTATATTCCCTCTCTGTGCAACCCCTTGATAACGTCACTACCTCTCCCCTTCAAGTTTTTCTAATTCCTCTTTGAAGCATGGACCTATTAATAAGTAATAATTAAGTAAATCAGGTAGCACTTTAAAGCCACTACTTACCAAACCAGCTTTCATGTACACAGTAACAAAATTCATGTGTACCCTGTACACGAAAGCTTGTCAATAGATGTTCATTATAATTAATAGAATAGTGCGGTTTAAGATTACATATAGACGATTAACGATTTTCGTAAAATCGTTTAGGAGAGTGGCAATACAAACACAATCCTCTATAGTACAGTATTTTTTCAAGTGGATTGAATTTAGAAATAAAATACAATTTAAATTCAAGTTATACCTAAAATACATACAGATCATTGTCACTCTAAGTATTATAAACGTTACTCGTCAACAAAAAATTTATTCTATGAGAAAGTATGAAACAGACTAAAGAATTCCATGACTCACCAACTTTTGCCATTGTTATTTTGGCCTACTGCTTGCAATTACTAATTCTGACAGTTCTCGGAAAATAATGGTAGTGCTTGTTGGATCAACTGTATGTCGGTTAAATCTATTGGGAGAATTTACCAGCCTAATGGGGTACCCGGTAAGCGAAGCGAAGCTCCTCCTCATACCTTGACTCGAGTAGTTTGTGTTCCATTGCTGTGACAATGATCCCGAGAACTTCTGGATCAAAGGTGATTGTTAATAAAATAAACCATGGTACGGATGACTCACAGTACGCTGGCCTGCGGTAGGCCTACAAACCTATATGTAAATTCCGAAATTAAATGCCTATGTTTATGTATTTCGGTGAATTATTATTAACGGAAAACGAAAAAAATACCTCCCTCAAATTTCAGGCGGTAAATTAAATGACTTATTCAATTGTATCAAATAAGCATATGCTGTAAACATTTATTGATACCGCTAATTTTTTTAAGGTCAAACTTATTTACTACAAAAATCATAAGCCTAAATATATTATACCTGAGATGAAAAGTCATGAACCAGTATTATTATTAATATATTTTTTTATTTGAAGGCTATAGGCTAATTAAACTTTTTTTTTTAAAACACAGACAGTATTACAAATATTGATATGAACATTACTGTGGCGTCAAGTAGAGTATAAATGTATAATATTTTTTTAGATTTTTGTTTGCTTTTGTTATCGTGTGTGGTTATCAAGACACTTCAGATTTAGAAAGTGAACTTTGTTTTGTTAAATGACATTACTATTATTTATGGCGGCCTAATTGGTTGTCAAAGTTTATATTGATAATGTTGCTTTATATATCTACTTCTATATTTTCATCAAGTTAGTTTGTGTTTCATTAGCATTAGGCTTAAATTTTCACCTGTTTTCACCTAATCGTTGTTTATGAAATACATGATAAAATCATTATAATCCTGGCATTGCGTATCTAAGGCCATGTGACATGTCTAAATATGGTCATGATGACACCACATGATGCCCATTATGTAGGCATAGGCCTAAACTATCAAACTAAACTATTTAGTTTCAAACTATCAAATTCTATTTGACAAAAACATGTGACATGCCTAAATATGGTCAGATCATGGCCATATATAGGCACCTCATGACTATATATGGGCATACAACTTTTTTTTAATAGTCTGGACAGAGTTTAAGATCTACATTGTATAACAAATATGTTTCTAAATAGTTTTCTTTGCGCAGTGTTGGACATCCATCTGCTTGGCTAAAGCCTTCATAGGCCTTTATATATATTTTTTCATTTCCACCAATGAAGGAAAACCTCTCCGAAATTGGTACCACATTATTGAATCTAGACGAAAAATCGTCAATCACGATAACATGGAAAACGATTACTGTATTGCTTTGCACGACGATGTACCGGTATTTGAAATTCGATTAGACCATCGTTTGATGTAATAATTGTGAATGATAATTAATATAAAATTATATGCTACCATGATTTGAATATGTACAAATATCCATGATTATCGTCCCAGCATTGTTATTGCCTTGAAGTTCAAAGACATACCGAACATGCTTACGTGCAGCGCTCAGTTCGCGTTCCGAGACGCGATCGTGATTTGCGTGTATTTGGCCGACCCGTGATTATACGCCGTAAACACTATAGAAATCTTTGAGGATTTCAACAACCAGAAGTTTTCCAATACATGCGAAAAGAGCCATAAATTACATCTCCTTGGAGACGATCGTGCTCTGCAAGGGGTCAACCAATGTCACATATTTGTGTAGGAAGGAATGAAATACATCATGGTTTCGATATCGAAACAACAAGGGGAACTAGCTGAGAGTCGAGAATGGCCAAGTAAAGGGCAAACGTACCCTGTTCCCCACCGCTACTGTGTTGGGTTTTTAAACATATTATTCGCTGCAGATGGTGAGCTTCCGCCAAAACAGATCAATGATCATACAATCAGCTAAAACCGTTATTCTTCTGTAAAACTGCAGTTTGTTTTATTATCCTTAATTCAACAGTCATATACTATCCGGTGAGGTAAATTGCACGAGGTCATGGAAGATTAGCACAGGAAGATCACGAAAAATAATTGTCAACGCGCACGATTTAGATGGCGAGAAACGAGATTAAAGAACTGAAAAAATGACGTCAAATATTTTCACTGGGAGGCGAAGCAATTTTGCTGAAAAGGCTTATTCCAAGGCTATATTTAATTCGAGACGAAAAAGTTTCTTTAATTTATTTTTTGAACGATGAAATCAATCTCAATCTATCAATCATAGGCCTATTTATTGTCATTGTTCAGAACATAGACATTTGAAATTTTTTTGATTAAAAAAAAAAATTGAAATCATGAAATTTAAGAAATCTATATGCCCTTGATGGGTTGTGTATCCACATGATGTACAGAAATGTATTGAGGAGGAAGTATTCCATACCATACGGTACCATTCATTCTTTCAGCTTACGTCATCTGGCCCATCTCTCAATTATTTGCATGCTTGAGATTTAGTATAGTTCCCCACAAATATTAGTCATTGAAATGGAGTTGCCACCACTGTACGGAATTTATTTGGATAGAATACCAGAGGAAGGCTGGGAAAGTAGAGTACGGGGTTCGGGCGATGGAAAATTCTTTTAAAGGTGGTTTGTAAGGGGTCGTTCACAATTATCAACATTTTCACAAGTGTATTAACGGTACGCTGGGGGATGGGGTAGACAAATTTGTACTCTTTTATATATGCATGAAAACGTTGATTATAAATAACATGCAATATTTAAAATATAGATTTTGATGACCAATTATAATGCAACCATGGATATCATATACAGTTTCATGTAGATAAGTACAGTATAACTTCACAAAAAATGGAGAAAGGTTTTACAAAATCAACATTTTTTAAGTACACTTTCAGAGGGGAACGACCCCTAAATTGGGACAATTATACTTCCTGTAGATCTAAAAATTTGATCTGGGTTTTTCTTGGCCCAAACATCAACTTAAATTCTCGACCCATACATTTTGCATCCGACCATAAAAAAAATATTTGTTTATAGATTTTCAAAATGTAATACTAACTTTAACGTAAATGATCGAGTTATTAATTAATATGACCGCTACCGTCGCCGGTTCTTTAGTTTTTGTTGTGTAAATTTACCCCGCCCGGGGGAAACGTGTAATTCATAAGATCTGACACGAACCGCAATTTAATCTAGCCTGCTGATTGCAGTAAAGAAAGGAACAAAAGTAGCCACCTGTTTCTGCTGAAACCGTCCTTGGTGTGGACAGGTTTAAGAAATATTAATAAGAACACTGACTCAGCAAGTCGCTCTACCCTAAAACCAACCCCCAAAGCAAACAGGTGTACTTAAAATAATAAAATTTTAAGAAAAAATGTAATGTGCATATAGACAGTCCTTCTGAAAGTTAAGCTATAGCAGTATAGGTTATATAAATGACTTACGTGTCTGTGTTAAAGTAGAATACTAATCGAGCTCAATCATAATTGTAGACTACGCATAGAATATGCAGTACCGGTATTTAAAATTGATTCGATAAGCCCATGATCAGACCAACGGCGAGTTATATCTGAATAGTACATCGGCATATGTCTGAATTCAAGAAGTGTAATTTGTTGATGATACGACACGAACTCTCGTATATTGGAAAGAACTTCTACACGTCACGAAAAGACGATAAAGATTCAAGAAACTATAAATGATTATTAAAAGTATGAGTTTTAAATCAAGAATGCTAGTTAAAATCGTTCTGAACATACCTTTATTTTGTATATATCTCCGTTTACTTTCTTATAGTTATTGTTGTTCGACAAGACCTTCCCTAGTTTTACAGTATAACCAAGCTTCTAAAAAGGCTGTTCTACACACACGATTACCCACAACTTCTTAATGTTTGGGGTGTCCATCCATGCAATGGACCACGCCATGTGATTGGCCAACCCGTTGCTATGGGAAGCTATTCAGACGTTTCCCACGGGACAATAGAAATGAATGATTTCTTATTGATTTGCGTAGGCTCTTGTACGATGTTTCAAACATTGGGCAAACAAAAGCGGGTTACTTCAACAAATAAACTCACAGCGAGTTTATAAAGGTCCGAGGAACAAAAAAAATATCCCAACATTTATAACCGTCTTTTTAATTTATTGTTTGCCCTTTGCCAAATGATCAAACAACTCTGTTTTGTTGAGTCTTGTGATTTTATTCTATGTATACATTTAACAGCTTTGGATGAACTCTAAATATCCATATTATGGGTTGTGTATTATGCACGATGGCGTGCATTTCAATACTTGGAGTATGTATACTTTCTTATTATGGGTTGTGTCATTTATTATTCTTGCTGTTACCATTGCTATTGCTGTGGAATTGTGGTGTGTTACTTGCTATTGTTAGTTGATAATTTTAATTGTCAATTGCTATTGTTATTGCTTGCTTGCTTTCGTTTATTAAAAATACTTTATACTATATCTAATTGTCTAAAATTCTTAATCCCTCTGCAATTGAGTACCGTAATGCTCGAATAAGCGCCGCATCAATCCTGATTTGCGCCGCGCCGCTCAATCGAGAGATAATTACCCTGTGTGTAATGAAACACTTTGAGAAACAGGGTTTGAATACATTGTATACAGTGTTAAAATGAATAAATAACACAATGAAGACACAAGATTTTTTTTATAAACGTTTATTTACCATGACTAGGACCCGGGAGGTCTATGGAAAGCCACGCCAATATTTTTTATAAGCGCCGCTCTCGAAAAGCGCCGCGCACTGACCTTAATCCAAAAACTAGAAAACCAATATTAATTCAAAATTGGCAAAAATGTTTTTGGGAGCGCCCAGAAATGTTGCTAACGAAGCATTAATTGGTGACCTAGGATGGAATCCATGGAAAATAGAATTAAATACTTTGATAGATGATAGAGGGCCAAGGCTATTAGGTCTATGTAAGGCACTTATGGAGGTTAGACCATTTACAATACAAGATGGAAATGGATTGATAATGTAAAAACAATCTTAGAAAAGTATAATCTAAATAAGAATTTTATTATATGGAAACACAAAACTACCAATACAGTAGTTAAAATCTTTTAAGGATGAAGTTTCACACAGTAATGATACATGCACGGTACTTTGAAAGCAAAGAAAAAAAAAACATTAAATAGTTAGGCCTATGTTAATTATAAGAATGCATCGAGTATGGAATACTATTTTTTAGATAAACTAAATTTTGGGTGTAAACTTAAAATTTAAACAAGAACCAATAGGGCCTACTTTATATTTAGAGGGCAAGAAACGGTCTGGTCAACATGGAGGTATCTCATTTAGATACTTTTTTCAATAATACTTCCATGCACAAACCATCCAATTTGCAAGACCAATGAGATTGAAACTAACAGGGTAGTTCATTTCCTTTTGATTGCAAAAATCTTTCTCCCATAAGAAATACATGTTTAACGACTTAAAAAATTACTTGTGTACAATTGATGAATATAACTTTTTATTAACAGTTCAACTGAATTTAAATATCATTTACTCCTTGATAATCTTTATGATATTTACCAAAATGAACGCATCTATAGAATATTTGACTACCATTGCAAAATGTACTTAGTTAAGGCTATGTCCCATAGAACCAAATTAACGGAAAGACATTACCACCCCTAATTAGTATTCATATACGGTAGGCCTACTTTAATACTTTCTATGCCTTGTTGCAGTTGTATGTATTTGTTCTGTCTTCAGTGTGATGTATAATGATATTTTCAGTTGATTTAGTTTTATATGGGTGGAACCTCTGTGGGAGTCCCTGCTTTAAAAAGAGTAACTGTACCAATAAAATCTTATTTTATCTAAGTCTTAAGAGCGACCTCTTTAGTTTGATTGCTGTTGCATTCCTGTTGAGTTGCTTGCCAACGAAACGCGGTTGTGTAGGCTAGGCCTAGTTTTTACCTTTTATTTACGTGTTTGTTTATTTCTCATTTGCTAAAATGTGAGGGTTTGTATTTAAAAACAGACTATTATAAAATTATTCTTAGCCTAGATACTAGTAACTAGTCCTGCACAGGCTAGTCTAGCTCTTTAGCCTAGGCTAGACTAGTCGCTAGCCTAGCGATCTCAGAACGGCGCAACAACTCAGCTTTAGTGCTGTCCATCTGACAGAGAATTGCCCTAGCAATAGCATACATCTTAGGCCTAACCTAGGCCTAGCAGTAGAGTAGACTTTGACATAAAATTTCTGTACTACTCAATATTATAAGATATATAAGTATAATAATTTCTTCTTTCTGTATTTTTCTGATGATTTATTTTGGCTGTGGTAGGGCCTACAGCCCAGCCAGACTGTAGTAAAGTAGGCTAGGCCTAGGCCTAGTACTTACTACTACTACTACTAGTAGACCTAGGCCTAATTTACACTAAACTAAGGCCTGCACAGGGAGTATCTTTTTGTGAAAAAAATAGAAATAGAAATCCTCCGTCTGCAAATTTCGGAAAATAATAAGGGCCGCTTTCTCCGCAGATTTTGCTGAAAATTAGGCTTTGACCTAATCTTAATAATATAACCGGGCCATTGTATTATGTAGTTGTTATGATTCAGCGCACCTATTTTTGATGTATCATCCGAGCTATAAACAATTTTACAGTATGGGCCGTGGTACATAATTGTTTTGATCATTTTGCACAAATCCATTGACTGCTGATTGTTGGAGCTGGCTTAATGCTATCTTCATGTACTCTGTCATGTCAGAAGAATATTATCCATTTTATTTTATACAAATCTGAGGTGTTGATTGATGGAGCTCGCTTGGCCCTAAGCTTAAACATTAGTCGCTGTTTCTTCCTTAAATTCTACATGTCGAACTAACCTTTGCTTACCACGTATAACACTAAATTGGCTAGAGATACAGTAGTGGATCGAACGTTTCACTTCAGATAAATAATAAAAATAACCAAGTACGATATCCAAGTGTAGATTCACACTCACAGTTAGTGGATATTGTTCACAAAATATGCAAATTTCAATTTTGCAGGAGTCGTCCAATGAGCAGCTCAGGTCGCCGTCCTACCACAGGAATGAGGCCTCCATCAGGAATGAAACAACCACCACCAGGAACGGCAATGAGAATGCCAACTGGAGCAATGGTAAGCTGTGTGGAGTCAGACTACGAAATAAAATTCAAATATAACAAAATTGGGCTGCTAAAATTTTCACAAAGATTTCAAGATGTTATTTAAGTTCAGAAGCACTCACGTAGCTGGATTAAAGGGCTGTGGGGCAGGCCTGGGGCTGTAATTGCAAGTGGGACTAAATACTCTGTGGCTAAAACATAAAACCAGATTTTCTGTGATTTTTCCCGGGGTCTGTGTGGGTATATTTTCCCCATTGGGGCCTGAGGCTGGCACCCCAAACACCCCTATGTTAATCTGGCCCTGAGCACTCACAAGCTTCAACTGGAATAATCTAAATACAAAACTGTGTCTGTAACCATGTTTAAAATAATGAATTCTAAAATGCCAACTTATTTTTAAAAAAAAAATTTCAAGAGCGCAATAAAACATATATGACCAGGTCTAATGATTTACTTGATGTACCCAAACCAAGTACTGAATAGTATAAGAAAAGAAGTTTTTCCTATCAGGGAGCCATTGTCTTGAATAACCTAAACCTCAATATGAGAATGGCACCAAATGTTCATACTTTTAAAAAACTATGCACAAATAATTGAAAGTTTCTTAAGATAATATATATTTTGTTGCTTTTTTACTTCTTTATTTCTGTTTTGTTTTTAATTATTTAAGTCTTTTCTTTTGTCTTGTAATTGATTTTGTAATTTAATTTTTTGTTAATATATACTTTTAAACAGCCTTGTCAAAAACAATTACTTTTCTGTTTTCAAATGAAGTCATTAATATTATTATTTGACACTTGCATGTTAGCTTCATTTGCCTGCTAATATCCACAACAATTTAATACATTAACAATACAAAGTATAAAAACACAATTTTTTTTCAATTAGATGAGAAAGCCATCTTTAAATACAGAAGATATGAAACTAAAATATGCATTTTGTTTGTAATATTCTGTAGAGTAGTCTAAATATGAATGATCTGAAGAGATGTTGCTCGGCAGTGCTGTTAATTACTATTTTTTTTTAATGAATTGATTAACCCTTGGTTACCCACAGGTGCTGATTGTACTTTATCAAAATTTTATGTTTTTATACAGTAGATTACCAGAAAATTGAATGAAATGAAAAACTACTGTTATAATAAAATGTAAAAAATTGTTATTTATTGACAGGTACCTGGAACTGGTAGACCAGGAACAAGAGGAGGTGGGGTACCAATGACAGGAGGGGGTGGAGGTAGGTTCGATTAATTAGTAACAGCTTGATTGTGGGTCTATTAGTTATAATAATAATTGTCATTTGATACAGCTTACTTTGCTAATGCCTCTTTGTGCTCTACGATATTAAACAATAACAAAAATTAAGAGAAAAATAATGTTTGAAAATATTAATGTATAATTTGTGAATGGTGGTAATTGTGTTAATATTGATATCTCTTGCATATTTATTTATTTATCTATATTATATGTTTATTTATTTATATTATATATATTTATTTATGTTTATTTATTTATTTAAATGTTTACATGTTTATTGTAATTGACATGAAATCTACAAACTATGATGTTATTAATAACAATGAAGTCAAGTATCAATATCCTTGCTGCTATGATGTTAATTATTTCTTTTAATATTAATTTTGTTTTCTTAATTAAGTGCTGGATTCAAAGATAAATGTTGTTGATCGACCAACAACCCAACAGGGTTTGGGAGGAATGAGAACAGCAAAGAAAGGTAAAGTCAATATTTGAAATAAAAATAAATAATTTATTTTTATAATTTGATTAAAATATTTTACAATACTGTGTCCTGGAGTTACTCCTTGTAAAAATTCCAGAACATTACACACATCCAAAAACAAGTAAATTCTCCAAGCCTCATGAAAGGTATTATTATTATTTATGTTCAGGGGTCCAAGATTATCAGCTCTCCACTGTCTAAGCCTCATAAGGAAACTTAGTTATGTAGAGCATGTCGCTTCCCAATGATGGAGTCTTATAAAGATACTTGGGTATAGAATATTAAGGGTGCCAAATGATCAGCTTTCTACTTTGAAAGCCACATAGAGAGCTTGATTATAGAGCATCAGTGTTCCCAAATGAGACTTGGTTTTCTAGCATCATATTATCAGATGCAGAATATATATATTTCATAGACAGTATATAGATTTATAACTTAAGTCCACGGCATGTGGTCATGGACAGGTCGTACTATCTTGTAGCTAAACCATTATTTTTTATATAGGCCCTCAGCGTGTGGTCATGGACAGGTCGTACTATCTTGGGTTACTTCGGACCAAGATGAGTGAGCTGTCTACAGAGAATGCCAGACTTCAAAAAGAGATTGACATAGTTAATGAAGAGAATGATAGCTTTCTATCCTATGAGAAAAGGTAACTAAATATGAGACTTAATAGCTTATTCAAAGTAACATTGGTTAAAGAAGGAAAACTTGAAGCTGTTGTTAGCCCATTGAGCAAACTAGTTATTGTACTTGGTTTTGTTAGCTCAGTTGGTAGAGCGTTGGAACGGAGTTCATTGGTTTAAATCCTGTATCAATCTTGCTTTGAGTTCTGCACATTTGTCATGCTTTTTTGATATTGTTTACAGAGCGGAACTGAAGGCAAATGAGATTCGACAATTACAAGGGCAACTGGGAGATTACAATATGGTTAGTAGGTAGCTTAGTTCAGTCACACTGGTGGTTGCCACTGTGTATGCTTAACCATGGGGATCTGTGGTCCCTGGGAAGAAATGGACCTTTCCACTAAGCCCCGCCCCTTGTATATTGTTGCTAAGGTCCCACCAAAACAACACACATGCCTGACAACCACTGATCTCTACTATAGTAGCTGGATTGCTCATTGGCTGGTTTTAGTGAGGTCACCGACGCCATGTTGGGGGGCCTAAGTGACGTACCAGTTTAGACAAATTTCTTTTGGCATTTGTTTAAATTGTTGTTAAAAATAACGATTCTTGCAAAACATTTTTAATAATAAATTTGAATTTAACTTAATGATTATTTTTCAAATCATCTATCTACCTGATGTGACTTTTTATGCGGTTTAAGAAAGCACAAGCAAAGTTATTTGCGTTGTTGGGGAGCGACGTCACTATAACAACGCGACATAGCTTGCGCTTTTAAACTGCATAAACAGTTGCGTTTAGTGGTTAAATGGTTTTTAAAAAATTCTTTTACATTCAATTTAAATTTATTATTGAAAATTATTGCAAGAATTGTTATTTTTAACTATAATTTAAACAAATGCCAAAAGAAACTTTTCTAAACTGGTACGTCACGAAGGCCCTCCAACATGGCGTCGGAGGCCTCATTTTTTTCTGTACCAGGATTGGCCGATGAGCAATCCAGCTATTATAGTAGAGATCAGTGGTGACAACACACGTATTCCTGATTGGTCAGTTTGATTGACATTCTGTAAAAGGTCTTTTCTAATTGGTGCTCTCCTTGAGTTTGAACTGGAGGGCTGAAATACAAGTTTGAGTATGCACCGTCTTTTGGATTGGATGAGACATTTAAGGTGTTGGTCCTGTGTCCCATGTGCACGTTAAAATAAGCAGTATACTCTTCAAAAAAAGTAGGGGATTGTCTCCCAGTGTATTTCCTAATTACCACCAGAAGGACCCCAATGGAAATAAGTCTTCTGATATCTCAAACTGAAAACTTCCAGTCCACTTCAAACAATGATGACTGATTTACTTCTTCTTTCGTTTCAAATTAGCTGCTTGATAAGGTAAACACAGACACAGAGATGGATGATGTTTTAGAAGACTACAATGAGGTTAGGAATCAGTATTTCATTAAATAGTTATCAATTAATATTTCATTAAATTATGTATACAATTATTCCATTAATTGATTATTCAAGTAATTGATTTTTCAACACACCTTTGAAAATTTATTGCTCAAGACCTTGTTTCTTTGAAAAAATTTTAAATTATAAAATGATATTTATTAATATAAATCAACATGATATTTATAATATTATTGGAATTTATATATAAAAACAAAATGTGTTGTTTTTCTGCAGCTGAAAGAAATGAATGATGATGAGGCAAAGCATGTAGACCAAATATTCTCAGAAAGACAAGAGTAAGTATTAGGCTTATGAATTTATATTTTGTTTTTAATAATAATGATAATATAATAGTTTGAAGACTTATAAAGCACCCAAAATATATCTGAATGAAATACATCAAATCACAAAGATTTCACGATACACTAAGGTTTTGATAACATTTGCTTTTTTTTTTTTTCCAGTAAAGAACAACAGATTCTTCAGCTTGAGCAAGAGATACAGCAGTGTCGAAGGATGGCAGACACACTTATTGAAGATATGGTAAGAAACCTCTCCCCTCCATTAGTGCAATCCATCCAGAATAATTTGTAACCCTCCTGGTCTCCCAAGTCTCCTTACAAGACTTGGACTGTTGATGTTACGCATCTTAACCACCAACTCAGAACTTCACACGATTTATGCCCGTAACCAGGCAAGTGGGTTTTTATATGGTTCAACCGAACCTTCTTTCAAGCGAACCTCAGTGATAAATCCAACCACTCCTACCCCTTGCATCAAATATCAATATCATGATAAATTTTGCCATTTACATGCTAGAATGCATGAGCTTCAGGGGCACCTCCCCACCTCCTCCCCCAACTCCTGGTTCTCATAGGTAACCTTTTAAAAAATCTCTGGTTACTGGCCTGCACTTGTAGTAGAAATCAATCAAGTCAAATAATTGAAATAGACAATAAGTAAGATGTGGGACCTTTCATCTAATTAATTGATATATCAGTTTGAAGTCTAGTCAAATGACCAGATTTTTAATGACCCTTACTCTCTGTGTTTATGCGTAATAGATACATTTTTTTATATTTTTACTCAAAGGACCCTGCAATGAAGCAGAAGTATTTGCACTTGAAGAAGAACAGTGAGACACTGCTGCAGGACCTGGAAAGCAAACAACAGGAGCTGGACATGATCTCAATGAAGAAGGAGAATCTAGAAGATGTATGATTTATTATTGATAATATTAGTATGTGTTTGTGTGTCAAATCAAAGTTTTATCATTCTTTAGCCCATTAGCACATTTAACATGACTATTTTTTCAGGAGTCATCGTGGAATGATGCAAACTATGTGCCTCTCTACGACTTCTACAGTAGTCACAGACCATGCCCATACACTATTCAGTGCAGTGATGCTGCGAGTTATGGATTATTCTCCTACCTTTAAATTATTTATTAATAATTTACATTTATAATTCTGATGTAGGAATTGTCCCAGTCTCAAGTAAAGCAAGAAGCAGTGCGTCTTTACGAACAACTTCATGAGTTAGAAGCGAAGAAGACACAGTTGATACAAGAAGAACAATCGAAGGGATCCCCGGCAGAGGAGCGTGAACGACTTCTGAAACAGGTGAAGGAAGATAATCAAGAAATAGCAAGAATTGAAAAACAGTGAGTTCACACAATTCAGTAAATAGGGAGCTTGCGATTTGTGCGACGACGCGACGCTAGAACGGAATCACTCATGCGTGACCGTCCTACCTGGTGTCCTATGTTCTCTGCATACGTAGCTTTGGCCAAATTGCTTTCAAGAATCTACTTGACGAGGTGACCTTAACATTCTCGCATGCGCAGATGACTTTTACTGACGTCATTACGTTCTATGTCCTACCTTCGACGCGCAATCGAATGCGCCCTATTAATATTTGTAGAAGTTATGTGTCTGTGTTATGCAGTAATCTACAGTAAAGTAGGTAAAGGTGGTCTTGTATTCATAATAAACTTAGGGGAATGAGCTGCCCGAAGGCCAATGTACTAAGCCGCAGAATTTTGTGGTAGGGTTGCCAGTTCCTTTCCACACACCTTTTTTAACCTCTCCAGAATATTCCAACCAGAGACAAACATAAGGTAAAGTGCCTTGTTGAAGGACACAAGCGAAATGCACTGCGAAGGTTCGAACACAACTGCTGCGCCAGACTGCTACTGCATGGTACAGCAAATATTCATACTGTATTTGTAATGTCTTAATGACAGTACTGTAGCAGCAAATCATAATTGAAATTGCAATTTTTTTAACTTTTAGGACAAAAGATTTGCGAGGCAAAGTGGAAAGTTTACAAGATGAATTGCAGGAGTTGGACCAAGAACTAGAAGACCATCAAGGTAGTAATACGCATCCATCTTCACTTAATCTTTCCAATTCTAGTTAAAAGACTGGTGGTATGTCCCGTCCCATCTCCACTGAATCTTACAAACTTTAATAATAAGACCATCAATGCCCCCACATTCTCATGGAATCTTACCATTTCTTTCTATGTTAGTTTGGTCATAGGACCCAAATTCAACATTATTATTTCTTGTTAATTGTTAGATTAATTTAACTGTAATTTAAATACTTTTGTACTGTGTAGTTTTACATTTATAGTTGTATTGTAATTTTATCTGTATGTATATTTTTGTGTATTCCTTGCTCTGAAAAGCAAATCTCACGTACTTGGCTTGTATATGACAATTAATGAAATCTTGAATCTTGATTCAATTTCCTAATACTTAACAGGCATATAATGTAATGTGGGTGGATTTATATAGCACTTTATACCGAAGTCTCAAAGCGCTCGAGGTGTGGACTAGCTCACATAGTAACTTTCTTCTCCCTTAAGGGTCTCTTCGTGTCTAAACTACCCTGTAAATCGGTACCAGCTATCTTTCGTCTGTCCACAATGCATATTGTATATGGTAATAATGTACTTAGTTACTATTTTCTGTTGTATTGACTGTATCTTTCAACCTTAACAGGTGAAAAGAACAGCAAGTACAAGGAATTAAGGAAAAGAGAAGGAACCATGGGTGGTAAGTATTTTTTTTTGCAATTATTTGTATTCCTGCTATTATTTTATTTTTATTTTAAAAGTGAAAGATAAAGTATTTAGTTGCTTGGATAGCATAGCTGCTTTGAAGGTGCCAAGCTTGAGTATTTTTTTAGAACTTTTATATCTTACAATCTGGTAATATTCATAAGATACAGTATATTTCTTATATATTATGATGTTATAGTTACTTTATGATTTTTGTAAATTAATATATATTTTGTATTTTTTCTTTAGAATTCTTTGAGAGTTTTGAAGAAACAAAAAAGCTTGAGATAGTAAGTGTTTACATTTATTTTATGTTCATCTTGAAATATCCTCTTACTCACGATCATTATCTTTGCTGTCGTCAACTTCATGGTTGTGATCATTGTAATTATAATCATCACCTTTATCATAATTATTTGCATCATTATCAACATTATCATAAATTATATTATTACTAACTTCATCAGTCTGTATATTATACAATTCATATATCTTATGTTACTTTGTTGAAATTTTTCTTTGCTTTTATTAGGAAAGAACTGAGGTGTTACAGAGAAGCGTTGTTGCATTACTTGGACACATTAGCAGGGTAAGTTTAAAGATTCCTCAAAATTATAGATCAATCAATCAGTCATTTACATTCTTGATTGATTGATTTATTGCAATATGATTCAAATCAATCAATGTATCAATCACCAATAAATATATGATATTAATCTGTCAATAAATCAATTGAGCAATCGATCAATCATGAATTATTACACAGTAGTCATCAGTGGTGTTTCGTTTTATGATAAATAAGTTATGTCAAATTACCAGACATAAAAAAAAGATTCTTGCTAAACTGGTAAACTATTAAGCACCATCACCCTAGTTCAATGCATTAATTTTAAATCTTATACTTTTCAGAATGTCGGTCGACAGAAGCACATGCCAACTCCTAAGGAATTGGCTCGCATGCAAGATGATTTGAACTTCAAACAAAATGAGATGCAGAAGTCAGAAGCTACTGCATCATCACTGGCAGGTGGTAAGAGAATGGACCTTTCCACTAAGCCCTGCCCCTTGGATAATGTTGCTAGGGTCCCATTCTGATTGGTCAGTTGTAAAGTTTGATTGACACTCTAGTAAGGTCAATTAGTGACCTTACATCATTCCTGCACTTGACAGTGATATAGTACTTTTACAGTGTTCCTTTCTCATATTTGTTTGTGCTTGTTCCTTGCTGGTTCTAGTGTGGAATCGAGGGTGGGGGGAGCCAGCCCAGGACCCCCTAAAGTTTTCAGAATGATAAAAAAAAATGGAGGAAAAAGGGAGAGTGCCATTTTTGGTCATTTAGTGGTGCCACAACCATTTTTTTTTTACCTCAGCTCCGACCATGGTTTAAACCCACCGCTCTCTCTCTTTTTCATGGAGAACTGTTCTAGGAACAAGGCTTGATGCTCTTATAGGGTGATTTTTCTCCTTGATGAAGGCTCTCTTATTGATAGCAACGAAAATGTACTGGTACATGTAGTGTTATGTACATAAATGTGAATAATAAGTAATTTGCATGATTATGATTAAGCAGAAACCTAGCAATTTTAAGCTAATAGATTGATTCGTAATTACTGAAATTTTTTTCTAAAAAACCTTTTCCCTTTCTGCCAATTTAACTGTGTATGAAATTAAATACACACCATATAAGAAGTTTGATCTGACAACATTGAGGAGCCTATTAGCAAAGTTATGCTAGGGGTTCTAATCCAAGAAGAAATTCCTGAAGTTCAGGGAAAGTATACCTATTGCACTCTATATGTGTTTTCTTTCAGAGAGTTCACGGTTGCAAGAGGATCTGGAGAAGGTAGAGCAGCTGGAAATGAAGATTAAGGAAGAGATGGAGCAGTTGACTGATTCTATTGAACAGATGGAAATGGAACTGAAGACATACATTGATGTTGACACTGTCAAGAGAAATGCTGAAGAAAGGAAGAAGGTACTTTACATATGTCATACTAGATATGATGATGATGATTATGGTGATGATGGTTGTGGCGTAACATGTTAGTGGTGTAACATGTTAGTGGTGGCGGTTGTGATGGTGATGATTGTTGTGTTAGTGATGATGGTATTTATGGTGGTGGTGATGTTAATAATAATGGTGGTGATGAAGATGGTGGTGTTAGTGATTATGGTGATGATTATATTAGGGGTGGTGTGATCAAGATAGATGGCAGTGGTTCTAGTGATAGTGGTGGTGGTTTTGGTAATGGTGGTGATGAGGGTGGTGATTGAGGTGGTTGGTGGTTATGTTAGTGGTGTGGGATAATGTTGTAAAGTTAAACTTGATCATTTTACTTTTATTTCCACAGAAACTTGGTCAAGAAAAAGTCATTCTTGCTAAGAGAAAAGATATTTTCAAAAAGGGTAAGAACATATAAATGGTAATTAATATTCTATTTACTAATGTCTATTATTTTTAATTAGAAATACAGATTATTATTTTTAATATGAACAGTCAATGAAAGAATTATCATTTCTCTAATTTCAATAACACAACATTTTAACTCTGGAACCCCCAATTAATTTATTGAAGTTAATCTGTACATTATTTAAATCCTTAATCCTTATTTAATCTGATTCTATTCCTTGTAGATATGCAGGATCTATCCAGTCAGTATGAGGCATTGAAAGCCCAATTGAGTGAGAATGAAACATATGCACAACTTGGCAACATGGAACGCAAATGGCAACATCATGAACAGAACAACTTTGTCATGAAAGAGTGTATCCTTCTATTTTGCATATTAATTAATTGTATTGTTTTGTATTCATTTAAGGTAGATTACTTGTGAAGCAGAAATCTACCGTTATCCTACTGGCCATGAAGACTTTCAACAATAACCTATTTTTACCTATTGTCCGGCAGGTTATCAGCTACCAAATTCTTCACAGGCATCTGTCCTCGTTTTGGTTTTCATTCAAGCATGAGTCTTCTTACCCTTAAGATTATCTATTATACTTTCCTTTCTTCTTGGTCTTTTTTCTTCAATTTGTCCTTCTACTTCTTTCACTACTTTCACTAAAATCTCACTTATGAACATAATATCACATTCACGAAATAAATACACAGATGAATATGATTGGTAAGTAATTAATAACTAATTCAGTAATTAAATCATTGGAAATCATACACTTAGACATTAATTGGTAATTGCTGAATTGTCATATTTTCATAATATAATCCTTTATTGTTGATCAGAATATAAAACAAATAGTTTCATTAGCATTTGAGAATGTTTCCCTAACAAGTTGTCTTTAGTCATAGCTAACAAGGGCATGGAGAGTGACTACCAGCCTATTGTACGTGATGTACAGCAACAGCTGAACGAGTACAACAAGATATTACAGGATGATCTCATTAAAGTGGCCAAGAGATAATGATGACGAGAGAACCCGAGAGGATGATGATTGTTAAGGGGAGGTAACTAAGAATGATGATGGTGTCGAGAGGGGCCTAAAGCTAAGGATAATTGGAGGAAGGGGCCTAGAGTTGAGGATGACACCAGAGTATCACCAGTTTGGTATTCCACAAGTTGAATAAGTAGAATTGTTCAGTCACAGCTTTCCACTTCTGCAGGACTGTAATTAACTGTGTTGAATAAAGGAAAACATGTTTTATGTTTAAAGCTTTGTTTATTTTTCACTGTAATGAAGTGTTTTGTGTTTAGATAGTAACATGGAGGTAATTTACCTCCATGGTAATAGTACAAACAAGATAATGGACCTATCGGAGTGTCAATCAAGCTTAATAACTGACCAATCAGAACACACCAGGAATATGTTCGTGTTCTATAAACACAGGTGTTTGTCCCACAAACGCATAATTATGTTTGCGTATATTTTAGCTTAACAAAAGTATTCAAGGTGCAAGGCTCAATGAAAATCTACATTAGAGCTTCTCTTAGGATTTGGGAGTTGTTACCTGCAAGCAATACTGTACCCCATAGAGCTGTATATACTTTATTTTATTATTTTATACTTTATAAATAGGGATTTGTCAATTGTGTGATGATGGTAAGATCTAAAATGTAATGACATCATGTGTTATATGCACATGTAACAATGTTATGTTCTCATTATTGTCTGAATTTTAGGATAGAAATCGAAAAGTTACTAAAGATAACCTAACTTGTGGAAAACCGGATTATTACTTTGCAATACAGTGTATTAATATTGTTCAGTTTTTATATTTACTTGAAAATGACTGAGATTATAGATACCAATTAATACAATTGTGTAAACAATATTGACGATTTCATGTTAGAATATAATTTGGTGTAAATTAATGAAGAATTACTGGATTAATGGAGAATTATAATACTTAATCCCTATTGGATTAATGAAACTTAACCTTGAATTTGTGTAAAATCGTTTATTTATGTGAATATTAATTACTTGAGTGTAAATACAGAAGTAATGTACAGTATATTAGTTATTGATGTGGCAATTAAAAGTTAACGACTTTACCTATAACAGTCTTCTGTTTTTATTAAAAACAACATGATCAAATGAGTAGGCCTACCATTAAAGTTCCATTAACTGCTCTGAAATAAGCACCGCGGCATTTGTTAGAGATTTAATCTATTTTTAATAAACTTTACAGTACTAATCGAGAGAAAATACTTCACATGCTTTGATGTTTTTTATAATTGGATGGTTTAGTTAATAAATTACTGATTACATAATACTAAAATTGCAATTAGATAGGACTACTGTATATCCATATTCAATGCATGGTACACGCATTGCAGTAATTTGAGTAATAGCGCCGCTCTGGAATGAGCACCAATCTCGAATAAGTGCCTCTAAAGTCGACTTACAACAAAGTAACGTTTATTCATTTTTAAAAGCTTTTAAATTATAAATAATTTTAGTAGGCAATTAATGGAAGTCATCAAGGTTAAAAATGAAGGGTTCCCACAGAAACTATAAAGATTATAAAGTGGAACCAAAATTCAATTATAGAAATAAGATTCAGATTGCGTCTACTCTAATAATGTTTTATTTTCTTCTTTTAATTTGAGACAAATTATTAATTTTCAATTGTTAAATATATAGCCATACATTATAAGACAAAATATAAAACATGAAAAAATGAAAAGAGTTCAATACCTGGCCGAATGAACACAGATAGCTGATGGGCGGACAGGGGCCACAAACAGTTACCTGTCTAGGAAAACAAACAAAACGACTTGAAAGCGTTTGGTGACGTGCTAATCGATTATTCAACATACCGTTTCTTAGCCCTTACGTCAGGGCCTATTTACTGTATATGGATGCAATTTCTTAAATCTTAGTAAGTTTTCGTTCAGTAATAATTTTCTCATTATTTTACCCTTCGAAAAACATCGTCATATAGGTCTACCAGCAGAGGATCAGTCTGAGCAACCGATTCTGTCTGTTTACAAACCTGTAAGTGGAGATTATTTTTCCGCTTTTGGTTTTGAATGAATGAAATTAAATAAATAAGCCAATCTGCCACTGGGGGAAGAGGGCCTTTTGTTTAGAAAATCGATTCTTGAATTCACACAATAGAGGGCTCACTTCATAAATAAAGATAAAAGTTGCATGTTCTCGGTTGTTTCAGAAACAATGTCAGAAAGTACTCAAACAACGGCTGAAGGAGATCAGGTATTTATGAATTGAAAAATGCATTTATGTAAAATTATAACCTTTATTTTTATGCATGGTTTTCTTGTTATGAGGCCCATGTTTACCTTGGAGTTAGCCCTCCTCTCTAGGCTAGGCCTAGGCTTCGTTCATCCATCCTTACTTACTACGCACGGTAGATAGATTCTCGCTGATCAGAGAAGAGAGATGTTATCTGCCCGGCTATATGGCCTTACGACGAGCTGTGGTCCTCTGTAGCCTGGGCCTACCGGTAGGTTAAATACCAGGAAATGTAGTCCCGGCATCCATCTGGAGGACCCTACTGTGCTTCAATGTAGGCCTTCGTTTTCATAGTTGCTGTATTTAGGTATCATTTGAAAGCGTATTAAAAATTATAGAATTAAATTGATACCAAGATCATTGTCATTCGTCAAATATCGGCAAAGTTACAGAATTTAAGAGATTATTAATTATGCCTAATAATTTTGGTCCTTCAAATCCTATGTAAACAATGGAGAAGTATGTGACCTTGTTCTTAAAAAACGTACAAAAAATGCTCTAACTTTTTTGTTTCTTTACATTTCTCAATAAAATAAAAAGCATTTAGAAGCACACAAAATGGACAAAAGAAACATTATAAAACTCATTAAAATTTAATCATTTAATAATTAAATAACAATTTTATTAATTAATCAATTACAAATAATTAATTATAATATGCCATAATGTCTTTAAACGTTTTTACACATGCCTGACACCCAACCCCCTCTCCTACCCTCCATTTAAAATATTTTTTTTTCTCTTTCTTATGGTCATCCCACTTTTATTTCATCGAAATATGATTATACATATATTACATATTAAGTATTGATATAATTAAAATTAAATTGGTTTTAGAACAATATAAACTTGGATAAAACATAACATAAGATCGATCACAACGTCCAATAGTCACGTACCTACTGTATTTACCACATTATCAAGGCTCAAGTCGGGTAGTTAATATAATCAGATGGTTGAAAAACATGGCTGTCTGTAACTCAATTACTTTTTACAATTGCAATACTGTATGTTTAATCTTAAGGGTGAAAATGATGAAATTGATGTTGTTTCCATGGACACCAGTCCAGGAGCCCGTGGAACAGTAGGAAGACGAACAAATGAGGAGGAAGCTAAAGATGAAAATGAGAAAACAGATCTGATGGTAAATGAGGAACATGAGATTCCAGATGTAAATATTTGTTATTGTGGAGATAACAGTAAAGAGAGTATCCAGTTGCAGTGTGAAGAATGCAAAAAAAACTTTCATTTTGGTTAGTGGAAGATAAGCAAATTAATGTTTGTTTATACACATATTTAATAAACATGATATATCCAGCACAAAGGATCTCTTATCACGTCGATTCCGAATAAGGCTTGGGGAGTGAAGTTGTAAATCCTGACATTTTTTACTAGAGTTGAACCCATAACTTTAGAATTGGAAGGTGGGCACCTTAACCATTGAGTCACACCTACACTAAAACAAATTTGAGTAATTGTTATTAATTTCACTGATTAGCACAGTCTGTATAATTTGATCCCTACTGTATTAAAGTAACCATGATGAATGTATTTTTATATTTATTTTTTTAAACATATGTGTAATTTTTAGAGTGCCTCAAGACAGGACCTCCAACATCGTTGGAAGGTGACAGCTTTTTTAAACTGACGTGTTCTAATTGTGCATCAGATGGACAAGAAGATGTAGAGCGTCTAAGACTTACATGGTAAGATTCCGTCTGCTTTGAAGAATTGTGTGTCTATAAGTTATATTTATAAGCAAAGTTAGGACAGTGCCAGTGCCAGATAAGCTGCATTATTTATTGCCATTATATAGATAATAAATAATTGGTTTAGTGGGCATCTTCCTTTTGTTAATTAACTGTAGTCTATGTTTTTACCGTTAGAAGTTCATCAGGATCTTACATTGTAATATATATATAGTTATTGCTTATAAGCGTTTGGCACAGTGGAAGCTGTTTGTTTTTCCAACCTCAAGGATGGGGTTTCGATCGCTCACCGTGCAGTTGGCTTGTGTCCTTTGAGCAAATTATCACCATTGCTATTCTCTATCAAAAAATGCTGTATAAAGGTTGCCTTCTCCTGCACTGATTACAGTAGCAACACTTAAGCATGGGCCAAATGACCTTGGAATAAATGACCTGAGAATAAATAAACAAATAAATATATATAATAAATAGAATATGATTTATTGTTGATATTTTATTGTTGTGTGTTTCCTAGGCAACAGGTGGTGATCTTAACCCTGTTTAATTTGAGTCTGCAAAGGAGCGGTAGGCGAGGGTTCTTCAGATGGAAAGAGGATATTTGTGATTTTATTGCTAAAAATTGGAGTCTGATTTTTGGTAGTAGGTAAGATGTAGAAAGTATGTTTTATAATTATGACTGCATAAAAAAATGTACATAGCTAATGTTATTAATTATGCAACAAAATGCTTTGGGATGTGAATAACTTTGTTGGGTTCAATCAATGGATAAGTTATATTCTGCTTTTTACATTTTCCCAAGCTTGATCAATTATGAATATGATTTTATATTTTAGACCCAAAAGCCAAACATGGCATGGGACAGTTGCAGGTGTCCTGTCCGTAGGGAATAAACAATGGTTCCGCTCAGGCGCTGGGGAGTTTGGAGAATCTGGCTGGTGGGCACTGGTTGAAAATAAGCCTCCGGTCATTAAACCAGATACTTCTAGTAAGAACATTGATATTTATTTAACTAATTTGCGTATTTTATTCAAATAACTAAGTTTAGTAACATGTTGCATAAATTAGAACCACCATCTTTAGAAGCTATTAAAGAGTGATTGCATTGCCTGTTCTGGGCTGGAAAAAGTGTGTGACCACGAGACTGGCGCTCGGAGGAATTGACCTTTAATCCTGAGGCATTTAAAAAAACAATTTTTTTTTTTTTTGCACGTCACAATTTAATGCATAAATAAAATATTTATGCTTGCTCCAAAGCACTAAATGTACTACTGTTAAACTATATTAGTGTAAAGATAGCATTTGGTGCTGGAGGCATTTGATCAAGATAATCTTCATAGTCGGAGGCACAAAACCTTTTTTTCCGGGCCTGCACCTGTTATTTAAATGTGTTGCTCATTATGGTTTCTTAATTGATCGTATTCCTTCTCAGCATTGTCTAATGCCAAACCATTACCTGTCAGAAGACCTCGCATGATCTTTGACCCGACCATCAAAGTAGAAGGCTTGCGAAATCGTAAGAGGGGGTCATCTTTTGAATCTGCAATTGAGTTGAAGGAGAAAAGATCCAGAACTCAGGTAGGCCTCTAAATCATGCACTAGTCTCATGCTATCTTATAACAAATATTTTCGTTAATTAGAGGGGTTATCATCCATCATCAAACCTGATGTGATTGATACCTGGCAGGGGAATCTATCCAAGGGATGTTTTATTTCCTCATCCCAAGTCATTTGAACTCAATGTTTTGCTTATTCCTCAGGAAGCAAAAGACATACGCAAAGCAAAACTAGAAGAAGTACGAACTCGGATGATTGGAGAATACGATCTAGAAGACATCAGTAGAGAGAGCTTCAATGGCAGTGAAAGCTCCCTTGGTGGCCCTCCCACTATGCCAGACTCCCCTCCCATTCTAAGCCTGCTTGGTGGTGATAACAGCTGTGATTCTTCTGTCATGTCTGGCCTGCTTACTGAGAGTGATCTTGCTTTGGATGGTGAGTGTTCTCCCTAGAATCGCATGATATTGGATGATTACTTAAGTCTCCTACTCACCACACAAGCATTTTTTTTATAAAGTCCATGTTCTATGGAATGATTGTATGCCGTGGGATAATCATATGATATGCTGTTATCTCATATGAAATGATCATGTAACATGTGAGAGGATCATTTGGTGTGGGATGGTCAAATTATATGTAATGATCACAATTATGCTTCTACAATCTATTTTTTATGATACAGAAAGTATGCCTTCCGCTCTAATGGAAGGGGATGAAGAAGATGACCTAATGAGTATTCCGTCAAGAGCTGTGTCCAGAGTGACTACACCCATCCCAAGCTTTACCTTAGCACTGCAAACACCAGACCCTCAGCAAGCAAGACGACTTCACAGAGATGATGATGATGAATACGAAGGAACCATTTTCAGCAGGCCGGGTGAAATTCCAGAGAGCATCGCTAAGATATCAAAGAAGTCAAAGCCATTAAGTACAGAGGTGAAAAAGAGGAGGGCACCACAGGCTCCAAAGTAAGATTACTATGGAACACTCTCTTGCAGGGCTGAACTGCCCTTCCACACATTTAAATATAAATAGATACAATCTTTCAATCATCTAGCATGCATCCATCAATAAATCATGTGTCTATATCTGTTCTTTGAAACATCTTTTTGAAAATTCATAAATTTCTATCCATTCCTTTACCAACCTATACATCTATATACTGTAAAACCTTAAATAGAAGCCCTAGGCCCTATTCAAGTTTTTAAGATACATATTATTATAATGATAAAAAAACATTGATTTTATTGAAAAAATCTTTGGGTTACCAGCATTTCTTATATTCTACAAGATCATTCTTCAGGGTAGCACTCCGATAGAGTATCATACTCAGGTTTTGGTTTCTGAATATATTCATTTATCTCTTTGTATACTTTTGTAAATTTAATTAATTTAATAACTGTTTTAATATATTAATTACTACTTTGAAGGTTTCTGCCAATGAGCATCTATGAAGAAAGACAACTTCTAAAATTCTTAGAAAATTGTCCAGAAGCTGTTGAGTTAGATTTGAATGCCAGGAGGCTGCGACGCAAGCTGTTGGTTCGTCAGGTATATAAACACCAATTTACCCAATCATTTCATATATTTATTTTGACCATCAAAATACACATACAATAATGATATTAAAAAAAAAAAAATTGAAATTAGGTCAGGGAGAGCTAAATTAGAAAAATTACCTTTTTTTTAATTTAACGAATAAGGCTAGCTTTGCTATACTGTGCAACTTTATTACAAGTACATGGGTCTTTTCGAATACAGTGCGAATAAATTTAGTATAAAGTTGTTTGTGCACTCCTTCAGCCTTATGGTACCAGAATAGATAACGGCTATATAGATGAACAAAATAGTAGTTCACATTTTAGCCGATTTCTGTTTAGTGTCGTTATTGAAGAATTTAAAATGCTAAGTAAAATTCGTCTTGGTTAAAATGTGTCTGTTTCCTACTTTATATTAGGAAAAACGACAACGAGGTCTCCCTTTACTAGATTTAGATGCAACCCTGCAGTCTTACATGCAATCAATCACAAACACATCAGCTATTGATCCGTCATGCTTTGAGGTTCACAGTCCCAAGCTGACCTCCAAGGCTGGACAGGTCACTCGTTATTCGTCAGACTTCCGGATTCTAGACAGGTTCCAGGTAAACTGATCAACTTTCAACTTTATCATTAGATTCAGAAGACATTTTGTCGTGAGGCATTTATTTTTTACTTGAATAAACAAATTCAATGGAAGCCACATCATTCTCTATTAATGTTCTTTTCCAGTAGATTTATATGATATATGAAACAAATAATATTTAAATTGATCTTCAGATTCCTCAAGTATCAGTCAAGAATTATCAGATGAAGAACCCAACATTCCGCACTCGCCTTGTTGGCTGCCAAGATGAGATATCTTTACAAAGCATATGCAGCCCTTATACTGCAAGGTGAGATACATACCCAAAATGAGAAGCAAAGTCTTCTGCTGCTCTCTATAAAAGTGGTAGCATTACTTGTTAAAGAATTTAACAAATTGTAATTGTCACCAGTGGAGGTGTTTCTCCATACCAAAGTTACTGTCTTGAGAAAAATATCCTAATGGGAAATTCTAAAAGTGTAGACCACTTGGCCTCATAGATCTGTTTGGTAGAGTTTCAAATGATGATTTGAAGGTCTTGGGTTCAAATCCCGATGGGCACGTATTTATTAGTTTCATCTTTAATTAGTACCAGTGGAGATGTTTCTCTATACCAGGGTGATTTGATTTAGAGCACCAATTCCAATCGCTATATAAATCCCACTACACAGCTACATTCATTCTATTAAGTATACTAAAGCGTACATAAAATAATACTACAACGTTGTTGCGCTACTCTAGTAAACCCTGAGATTGTGGCGGTCTTGCACAAGCATGTAGCCATGTTGGATTTAAATTTTACCTCACTTCCATTTCAAAATCTTTAAGGGTGCTGAAACCATTTATTAGAAGAGATTTTGAAAGCAGACCAGTTAAGCTACGTTTGTTAGAGGAAGTGATGTCATACCAGGCAAAAATAGACCCAACTTTTACCCCTGATCCTGTAGGGCCTATTGATTATTGTTACGTACGTCCGCAACACATTCCTTCTGTCAACGCTTTGTGTAGAGAGTTCTTCTGGCCAGGAGTGGACTGTGAGTTTTTAGATGTGAACTTATTAATGAATTATATTTTTATATTAAGTCTTAATATAATTTTTAAATACACTTAAAATATTATTGGTATAGTAATAATAATATTGTTGTAATTAATTACTAATCATATTTTATGGTGATTGATTGCATTGAGACTTTTGTGTGAACATCAATCTTATATTGACTAAAATATCTTATCTCCAAATTCAGCCATTTTATTGTTACATTTGTTTATTGCTTTTACAGTGTCAGAGTGTTTACAATATTCTGATTTTAGCGTGGTGGCGCTGTATAAGAAGGTTGTGATAGGGTTTGGATTCATGGTTCCGGACGTGAAATACAATGAGGCATATATTTCATTTTTATTTGTTCATCCTGAGTGGAGGGGAGCTGGGATTGGCACGTTCATGGTTTACCACCTTATACAGGTAACTGCCACATTTTGTCCTCCTACATTTGTTTCCTTGCAATGGACCTTTCGCTAAACCCTGCCTCTTGGATATTGTTGCTAAGGTCCTATGAAACAATAGGGTAAATGTACGTAAACATGTGTTTGTGGGATAGCATGTGTGTTTGTTGGACACACGCATAGTCCAGGTCCATTTAATTTCATCATTTCAACAGGAGTGTAGATTTGTGGTTAAGCCTTGAAATACCAGAATCCTGGGTTATTTACGCTGAGTATGTAGCACCAGTTAGTGGCAATGCAATTCAACATAAAATATTTTGCAGAGTGTAATTTGTATATAATATTTATATTTTATTTATTATTTTTTTACATTTTTATTTTATGTGTATATAATATTTATATTTTTTAGTACACTGTGCTTGTGCAGATATACTCTGTGCTATGGTAGTGAAATTCCAGTGTAAAATGGAATGTGCATTTTTGTGTAAAATGGCATGCGTTTGGCATGCGAATGGCATTTTTATACATAAAATTGGATGCATCACCCAAGTTCAGTGTGTTGACAGATGACCAATGACTGATAGCACCTTGTCCAATAAGAACAATATTGACCAAGTTCTTGCTCCTATCAGGAGCCTATTTTTTAGTAACTTCTAGATATACTGTATTTTTCTTTTTAAAATTCACTGAATTCTTTGTGATATTTTTTTCTTTTGGAAGACTTGTATGGGTAAGGATGTGACTCTTCATGTATCAGCAACTAACTCTGCAATGCTTTTGTATCAGCGATTTGGATTTAAACCAGAAGAATTCATCATAGATTTTTACGACAAATACTATCCAGAAGAAAGCAAAGAATGCAGACATGCATTCCTTCTAAGACTCAAAAGATGATCAACAGCAAACAGTGGCAGATCTAGAGGGTGGCAAAACGGACACCTGTCCCCTCTCAACAGTGTGAAATCTGTTAAATAAGACATAAAAATGCTTCTCCTCCCAATAGTGCAATCCCATTGTTATGTATTCAAAATACTGGTGAGCATGGTTGCTAAGCTTAAGAGGATACATTTGTGGCACTGCGCACAGCATTATTTCCAAGATATGCTGCTAATTACGCCAAGTAACACCAGCACCATTGTTTAATCATCGTCATCTCAGTGTTTTCACCAACATCAATAATAATGTTGAAAAGTAGACTTTTCAACATGCTGTACAGTGTTTGAAGCTGTAGAATCAGCTAAATTAGATTAGTAGACGTGCATTATCCAAAATAATGCACATCCATTTAAAGATGTATTGTACCCTGAAAATGACAAAAAAAAACATACAAACAACATCAAACAGTAAAGCTTTGTCTACAACACAAGTGGGCAAATTGCGGCCCGCGAAAATGAATTTAAAACCCTATGTGTGTGGCCCGCCAAGCAACATAAGAGAGGTTTCGCACGCATACGTTTAGCTATCCATAACGGTTCATAGCCATTTTGTGTTTTTTGCAATCAACAGCGCAATTCAAGCATAGCCTAGGCCTAGGGCCTTTAGGCCTACTATTAGGCCTATACTCTGTTCTCTCATCATGCTTCTCAAGGTTTTATTAATATATGTAAGCTTTTGGAAATTGAAATTGAAAATTGTAGCTGAAAAATACTTCATTTGTTGCCCAGAAGCATTGGTTATTTTGTGATAGGCCTAGGCCCTATTGTTTATGACCCAAAAGCACCACCAAGGTCAAGCACTGACGTTTTGATACCCAAAAATGAGACGCATCTTATCGTAATTTGCTGCCTTCAAATGTCACAAAAATGGTACGTACGTATTCAAAGATACATTTACGTAAAATGTGAAAAAATAAACAAAGATCCTACTAAAAATCCACAATTTCCCTACGCGTTTTTCACTAACGTGTAGTGAGCGAGATATGCGTGTCGTCCACACGATTAGCGGATAGCAGCCGGCGTATCCGGCATACTAACCATACACGTTTACGTGCGAAACCTCCCTATTGGCTAGAAAACACATTGTTTTTTTTTTATGGCCTGACACCGAACATATGTAAAAAGTAAAACAAACTGAGAATAAATTGGTGTAAAATCAGTTCTTGGAAGCACATTGGAAACAACAAAGTTTGGGTGCGGCCCCTCGGTGTAGACAAAGCCTAACATACAAATGATTAACTTGAGCATAGAAATATTTCAATGACATTTTGGATTCGAATTATAGGAAAGTTCAGCTGTAAACTAATTACATGTTGAAGTAGAAGTTTTTTTTGTTACTTCAAAATGAGCAAGTTAATTAAAAGAAATTTTGCATGGGACAATTCATCTTTAATAACTTGCAAACCATACAGGTTGTGTTTGTTTTGAAAAATAAAACGAGACCAAATTAAGATGCATAGATGTATTTATTGTCATTTTCACATGGATGTACTGTATTTACATCTTACAATGAGTTTTTATCTGACATCACCTGACAAAATATTGTAAACACAAAATTTAATATACACCAATATACTTTTTTTTGTACAAAATAAAACAAAATATTATAAAGTGTTCGTCCATGAATGAATACCAGTGTATTTGGAACCTACTTGAGGTTATAGATCAAGTGCATTTGGATGGTCAACAAAACTATATACAATACTGTAGTTGAAACATACTAAAATTGGATGCATCACCCTCATTAAAAATCTACTATGACCTCAGAATTAATCAAGCATATTAACTCTTCTTTTTCAGAACAAATGAAATAATATTTTTTAGGATTACTCAGCATTCATCAGAGGAATGAAGATATGTTATAAGGTTTCTCAAGTTAACATTTATTCTATGATTGATATGTATCGGTCCACAATCTACACATAAACTAAGATCATTCAATACTGGGTAACAAATGTTGACAATGACTTAACATACATGCTAATTCAATGGTATTTAATACATGTATTCCTTTCTATTAAAATTTATCGTTTATTTGATTTTATTTGCACGCAGTGGCAGCACCTATGGGGCGTCTCGAGAAACAGAAAAAGTCTGAGTGCCATTTCTGGCCATGTAGAGGTGCCATAATCATAAAGTTTCCTACCCCAGCCCCAACCATAGTGGGGCCAAGGTGGTATACACCATCAATCTGTGAAAGTCCCTTCCTGGGCTTCCTCTATTTCAAATTTCTTGATCCGCCACTGATACAGTAATAAACATTATATAAAAATGAGCAGATCTAAAATCCCACAATGGTGACTGGCCAGTCTCAAAAAGCCACAGGTCCCCAGTCCCAGCGTTACACCATTGGGGAATCGGACCCTTATTTGGGAATTTCTGGCACCACCACTGCTTGCATGTCTTCCTATATATAAAATTTTCTTGAAAGCAGATAGAGGCTTTAAGCTGTATGCATTAAACAAGAAACTAAAAATTTTATTAAATATTGAAATTGGCGATTTTAATCAATTTCAAAAATCTGTTTAAAATAAAAGTACAGTACTAAACAATCTTGAAACAATGACAAAAATTAAAATTATGTCAGTATTATTAAATGTTCCCTGAGATAGCAGGACATATTGAGGAAGTAAAAAAGTGCAGTCAGTATTGTCACAAAAAGGAATGCCATAAGAACAGCCGCAAACCTATAAACTATCTCCATTCAAATAAAAAGATCATTTTTCATCAGTACAGTACTACAAATCATATAGGATGTACAGTATCAGCACCAATTACCTAGCAGTATAAGCCTCAAAGTAGTCTGTGTCCTCCATTACTACTTAGTCTAGTTATAATTTAGGCCAAAAAAAAAAATTGTTTGTTTGCCCTCCTCCACCCGCCCCTAACTCACTGAAAAAATAGGGGCGGTAAACAGAAAAACTGAAAAAAAGGGGGTTTTTTTAAGCTTTATTTACAAATTTATAAAATGTGACTGAATTTATCTTTATTTTTTGCCAGATGCCCTACAAATTAGTCTAAAGTTGTTGTTTGATGTAAGATATTGCCATTCTAGGCTTCTGTGGGTTATTTTTATTCCATCTGATGAGTATTTAAAAAAATAACTTTTTCCAACCACCCCTATTTATCATTTAAAAAAAAAGAAAGGCAAACAAACGATTTATTTTATTTAGCCTTATCCTATCACCTCATTCCAGTACCTAGTTCCCTGCCCCACCCTGTACTGTATACCCCTAGATATGCCACCTTTTTCACCTGATGACCTAAATATGTCATAACAAACTTTCTGTTAGGAAAACGAATGTGCACAATTTAAGCAACTAAACTAACCGGTCACTATCATTAATTTGTTTTAAAATACTTTACATCATAACAGAAACCATGTCCTTAGCTTTATTAACCAGGTGTTTTGAAATACAACAGGAGGTTGTTCACAATTAGAAACAGTTTCAAATACGGTAAGGAACTCCCCAGAGTTTCAGGAAGAGGTAAACCTAAAGAGGGAGGTTTCTTGTCTTTCTGCTGAGGTACATACAGTTATAGCACAAATTTAAAAATATCAATTGAGAATATACCTCTAAAAAAAATCCAAAAGTGCATGGTATATCACAATTGCAAAGTGCTTTTTAAAGCCCCATTCCGGCAAAATTTCAGCTGTTAAGAAAAATCTGATTTTTATATATGTTATGAAGATTTATAAATATAATACGAAATTGCTAGTTTAACTGAATTTAGACATTCCTAAACATAAAAAAAAAAAAGTTAAATAAGACTGAAATTTGATTTTTTTTGTGGTCCACAAAAAATAAATGCGGATGAATTTTTTGCTTTATTTTGCGATAGGTCTGCGAAGAAATATGGTAGGCGCCAAAAACATTAGCCTATTCAACATTTCTAGGCTAGGCCTAGCCTTACCTCAATTTCGGTTCCGTTATCACACATAAAAACGGCCGACATTATATTTTCCGTTGCTAGTATTGACACTTGTGAAATATAATATTTCATAGAAATTATTTCAAATTTGTTGAAATAATTCTGACCGAGATTTTGACATTTAAGCAAACATATCTCAGTCCTACTCGATCGACCAGTGTGCGAGATGCGAAGTACAAAATCTAATCTCATTAGAGAGGGTGCACTTTATTGACTATAAAGTACAGAATACGTAAAAGCTAGAGCATTCCAGCGGATGCGATCTACAACCTCTGAATTTGCCTAGTAACGAAGAATTCGTTGAGAAATTGGTAATCTCTTATGAGATATAGTCTGTATTTTTCATTTTTAAAAATTCTTTTGAGTAAAAATAATATTTATGCCAATACTTTCCCATGGTTTATAATAATTAGAGTAATGCGTATGCATTTTTTTTATAAAAAAAATATTTTTTTAGTGAAATTTTGCTGGGAATGGGGCTTTAACTTTGTGGCTTGGTAATTTAAAGAAGTAACAGTAACTGTAATTCTTGCCAGTATCTCAAAACTTTACATCATTTTTCTCATTGAGCATTTCTTGCAGACGTATTTTCTCAGCTTCTATTAGCAAATCAAACGCTGTTTTACGAACTGGTTCATGAGGTTGATTTTCTGTCCTTGCTAGAAGGCCATCCTCTACATTTACTGACCTGGCTAGTGACTCGACCCCGCTTGCTTGGGCAATGTCATCAAACAGCAAGGCTCGCATGGGTCCTACACCCGATGTTACTGCCAGAGCTGTATCATTTTCTGATTGGTTCATTGTTGAAACTTCTTCCTCAAACAATAAATCTTGATTGATCACTTCTTCGACATCTCTACTGCCTGCCTTTTCATCTGCAGACACTGTCAGATCAATGACAATCACATCTTTAGGATCACCAGATTTCTTCAATCTCTCTAATCGTCTCTTTTCTCTTCTTTTTCTTCTCTCTTCTTTTTCCTTTGACCTCTTCTTTTTAGGGTTGTCAGAAATGGTTTTAGCAGTTACTTTTTCTATTGATCTTTCACTTGAGTCAATATTTTTTTGAGCATTGCTTATGGGAGACGATCTAGAACACCAGCTGTTTGGAGAATTTTTCCTTCTAGATGATCTCTTTTTGTTGTATTTGTCACTGACATTTGAATTTTTCCCATCACTACTACAACTCCAATATCTCAAGTGACTCTTTCCATGACCATGCAACTGTGACAGTTCTCTATCATAACTCTGGCTTTTGCTAAAACTGTGGGACTTATGAGATCTACTTTTAGACCTACTATGAGATCTGCTACGAGATCTAAAGGATCTGATAGGTGATCTGTAAGGTCTACTATCAGATCTACTATGCGATCTACTGTGTGATCTACTGTACGATCTACTACGAGACCTACTAAGGGATCTACGAGTCCTAGACCTGACTGATGTACTTCGGGATCTGCGATACCTACTTTGAGGTTTGTGTGATCTACTAAGAGGTTTTTCAGATCTACGGTCATATTTGTAAGGTCTAATAGTAGATTTTTTAGATTTTCCAAAAGATCTGTGAGATTGTGATCTTTCTTTTGGATAATTTGATAATTCATCATATCTTTTGAAATATCCATCAGTATCTGAAGAGTAATTGGCAGAGGAAGATGTTGATCTATACTGATTATACCTTGATCTAAACAAGACTTTACTACTTGTCCTGTTAATGCTTCTGCTTCTATAACGCGAGTAAGGTTCTATTTCTCTCGATGATGATCGAGAATCACGATCATGTTTTCCTCTTGTATATCGGCTTCTACTTCTTGAGCGACTTGATCTATGATAATCATCTGGAGAGCTAGATCGTCTATAGGAATGGTGCGATGAAGTGGACTTAGCTGTTTTTGGTTTCCGTTTAATCTTTTTACACTTAGAAGAATGCTTTGGTTGGCCACATTTTCTACATGTTGGTTGTTCCTCCTCTGTGCCTGAGGACAGAACCACAAGCTCTGGAGTTCTTTCATGGTAAGGTTTTAAAAAACCAATGATCTCAACATCAGAGTCAGAAGGATCTTTGGTCACCTCAACATTTGTATTGTCATCAATTTTTATTGTGTTTTTCTCCTGCTTCACTAGAGAGTTCTGAATGATGCTACTAGTAGTTCCTGATGGTCCAGGAGCTATGTTTATTTCAGACTCCACTGGTGGAACAGGATTATGAGAGCCTTCCCTTGAATGGGCACTCAAATCAATTGGTGATGGGAGAATGATATCAATATCACTGTCAGAATCACTCGAGATTACAAGAAGTGGCTCATTAATATTTACTGGTGGTTCACTCAATCTTGAGAGATCACCATAATCATATTGTGCAATTTGATCATAGGTTTGAACATCATATGGTGAATGTGCAAAGTTGATAAACTCATGAACAAAATGTTCTGTCTTGTTAAGTAGGAATCCTTGAAGATTGTTTTTGAACTCTTGTGTTTGAATGTCAATACGCTGAATTAAAGACAAGATCAACTCAGTAACAAACATCACATTGTTTTGATCCCCATTAAAAATAACACTCAAGTCTCGCTGCATCCAAGGGACTAAACGATAGACAGTGGCTGGATTACGACGGAAAAAATCTAGTGATATGTCGCGATATCCAGAAAAACGATTCCAACGTGTTTGCTTAACACGTACACCAATCGCATAGATATAACGACGGAAGTTATAGGCAGCATTGCGCTGATTTTGTACACGCTGCTCATTGTAACGTCTCCTTTCTTCACGTGTTATGCGCATAAATGCATTGCTTTGTCGAAGCTCCCATGCATATCTGTGGTCATCCGTTAATGTGGTCCTATATCTGAATCTTCGTCCATCCTGATCATCCGTAGCTGGGGTATTCTGTTGTAAATGGTACTGGTCATAAATCTCGTTAGATTTAATGTTATGAATAATAGACTTAAATGAGGTCTTGCATAACGGGCACACTGCCTTAACTTTTGACCATTCCAGAATACATACAAAGCAGAACTTGTGGAAACAACCGTCTGTAAATGACTTATTTTCAAACTCATTCAAACAAATCGAACAATTTTCTTCTGGGGAAGAGCTTCGTTCTGGGTTTTCCAGAACACTTTGGGGTGTTCCTGTCTTTGGTAACACAGGTGGTGTTTTAGCTTGGTCTGGTGGTATCACAATTTCTTCTGATGCCATTACGAAACCTCTAGTTAACACATTCAACTAAAGCTGTGTACGTTTCCCTAAGCTCTGAAAGAAAAATTTAAAAAACATATCTTTTCAACAAAAATATTTGGTATTTACATGCTTTATATATACAGGCTAGATTTAACCAAAAAGCTAGGCCATGTCATTTTCCTTTTCAATTCAAAATATATTATTTAAATGTCTTGGCTAGTGTACAGTAGTGTAGGCACCTCTTTCAATTTTTTCCCCCCCGAGACCCTGATAGAGGCGTCCGTTGGCCCCTTGGTTCGGACATGTGAGCGAATTATGAAGTACAACTGCAAGACTGTACGTTATAATTGTTGAACTCATTTTTAAAAGTAATTTTTAACTAGTCTAGGCTAGGCCTACGTCAGCGTGCGTAGCCTAGACCAATTAGGATGCTTTTACTTTACTGTACTTACTATTACCTGTAAAATATTCGATAAATAGAACACCTCAAGTCGTTCTTAATATCCCGGAAAAGCTAAACAAGGAAGGCGTAGCGCGACGATCGCTAGCTAGGCCCAAGGCCTGGCTGCTCAATTACTCTCCTGGTCTGTTTGTGTTGTCTGATCAGTTGATCACTCAGCTCACTCACTCCGCCGAGAATTACTTTGTTTGATGGATGCGGTAGATCTTTCCAGAAACAGTACGTTTCATAAATTTAAAAGTTCTAAAATTCGGTGCAATACGGTTCTCATACACTCAAATAATCTAATCGCCAGAGTTACAATCACACCTGGGCTATAACGCTTTTAAAAAACAATAGAGTTTAATGTACGGTTACTAACTATTATTCACTCTGAAGCCTACGCTGGCTATTTTTTAGTTTCGTTTCTCCATTTTATATCGTGCGACAATACTGTCATCACTTCTTCTACGGCATCACAGTGGAATCCTCTCCACAGTGTCGGAATATTTGCATAATGCATTAGGGTCACGCTGGTATTATTATAATGGCCCAAAAAGCACGGCTATCTTTTATTTTATTTAAAACATTGGTCCCAAACGTATACTTCTTTTGGAGGGAGATTTTATATAATGAAATGCACAGACAGGGGTAAAATCAAGTTGGATTTTTTAAGTTTCGACGTTACCGTGGAAGGAGAAGCGACCTTTGGGAACGTCAAAGAGATAATAAACAGCAAGATAGAGCAGCTTCAAAAAATAGTGGAACATCCGGTCGAAGTGCATTGTGGGTACACGGAGAAAAATGTTACTGCATCCGCGTGGCGGCGCTATATAGTAATAATAAAGGCGCCGATCTGGTTCGTTTGTTTCCTGTAGTTTCTCCACTTATGTATGTATGTTATGTGTATATATGTATATATATATGTATATAATTATATATTTGTTTATGTATGTTTTATGTGTATGTATGTGTATATTTGTATTTTTATGAGTAAATTTCTCGTAGTGCTAAATTTGCTTAATTTTTTTTTTTTAGGTTCTGATTGAATATGTTCTATGTATTAATTTAAGACCGAAAATTTTGTTCAAATGTATTTTCTACCGTAGCTCTTTAATGCCTGTAAGATTAGTATATTTGTATTTTTATGAGTAAATTTCTTGTAGTGCTAAATTTGCTTCATTTTTTAGGTTCTGATTGAATATGTTCTGTGTATTAATTTAAGACCGAAAATTTTGTTCAAATGTATTTTCTACTGTAGCTCTTTAATGCCTGTAAGATTAGTTTAAGACGTGCTGTGTTTTTCTTAATATGGATGCACCACTTTTTGTGTGTGCCACCGATGCAAAGGTGCAATTTCCAAATAAATTGATTGATTGAAAAATGTTCAAATTTTACTGCATCCGCAGGAGGGCGGATGTTCCATCGATTTTAATGCAAATACTCGGAACAGCTCCTTCTGCTATTTAAGTTCTTTGGTTAAATACGAAATACGCCCTCAATACCCGGACCAAAATGATGATTCGATCTTCCTCGTTTTGTTTTTTGTCGTCAAGAAACAACTGACATTTAAAAAGAAATAGCAGGCATAGGCAAAGCATTTACAGTACTTTGTTTATAAACATGATTGTATTTAGCAAGAAAACAGTTAATCATTTACTTTCCTTGGTAAGCGTTTTATTAATGATATGTAGCCCAGTTTAGTTGGAAATGCATACAAAAAAGGAGGCTACGCTTGGGCCTAGCTAGGTAGGCCTACTAATAATACTAACTAAGTCTTTAGACTAAGACTAAGGAGGCTAGGCTAGCCTACTAAGCTAGAGGGCCTAGGCCTAGTCTAGATAGAGGAATGCTAGTCAGTTCGAGCGAATTAATAGCAGTATTGGCACAGATAACGTAAGCCAGTGAGTGTGAGTTGAAGTTGAGAATCTAGTGTTATGACTAAAGTCTTGAGGGGTGTAACAAATGCTGTGAGCTCAAAAGCGTAATTAAAACTGTATTTGTTTTCCGTAGGTACTGGTTACTATTGTTATTCTTGCCTGGGGTTATGTAATATATGCAGGAAGATACGCTGCTTCCAGGGTCTATCCAGAGTTGCTCAATCCTCCGTGATAGAAGAACAACAATGAGCAGTGCTTTTGTTATCATCATACAACAGTATATTCTGCCATTAAGGAAAGACAATCTGTATTAGTCGTGGCACTAGTATGGAATAATATGCAGATGAGTGCTTTTTGTAAATTTTTTGAGGAAGAAATCAAAAAGACAACTTTGTTGCACACATTCATTTTGAAATTGCACCACCAGATAAATTCCATCACGTTATGTTGAACATTCATCCAGAAAACCGTAACCGTAACCATGTGTATACAATCTTATTTAATGTTAAGTGTGTGCTTCAGCATCAGGAAATTCAATACATACTTGATATGAAGATGCTACTGCACAGCATTTACCCAAAGTTGATATGATAGAAGTAATACAATAACTTTGTCATTGGAGGAAGTGTGTTTGTAGAAGCAAACTACTGTATATTTTAATGGAAAATTAGCATCCGTTTCTCTCTGACCACCAGAAATGTCAATGTTTCTGGTAAAACATGCGCAGTGGTGGATTCAAGGGGAGGGGGGGAAGCTGCCTTGCTTCCGATCCCTAAATTCTTCAAAGTAAAATAAAATAATGGAAAAAAAAAGAAAATTGTATTAATGCCATTTTGTATATTATTATATTGAATTAAAGGACAGGCAGCAAGGCATTAAGGGAACTCTTAAGAGGTAGGCATGGCACTTTATATATATAATTACACTGTTCTGAAAAACACCAGACATTTAAATTATGATGAAATGATAACATGTTATATTAGAGGCAAGTAGGTAACAACTATTGGTGGAAATATTGTGTAGGCACACACTAAACATCAAAAGGTATCTTGCACAGATTAATCCCTATGCACACACATAAATGCAAATTATTAAACACAAATATATATCACTATAAAATGGATACAAAAATTGTAAGTTTAGCACTGTATAAATAAATTGATACCCTGGTGCACACTACCAGTATTGATAATCTAAATTTCATAGATGATTATACAGAATTTTAAAATAATAAAATGGTGTTCTACAAGGGTATGAAATGATAACATGTTATATTAGACTTTAGAGGCAAGTATGTAACAACTGTTGGTGGAAATATTTTGTAGGCACACACTAAACATCAAAAGGTATCTTGCACAGATTAATCCCTATACACACATAAATGCAAATTATTAAACGCAAATATATATCACTATAAAATGGATACAAAAATTGTAGGTTTAGCACTGTATAAATAAATTGATACCCTGGTGCACACTACAGTATTGATAATCTAAATTTCATAGATGATTATACAGAAATTTAAAATAATAAAATGATATTCTACAAGGGTATGGGTTATGGAAAGTTCTGGGAATTCATTCCAGTTTTTTCCAGGACCTTGAATATCATGGAAAATTACCTTGGCAGTGGAAGTAAATGGCTTACAATTATGTTTATTTGTTTTGTTAATTTAAATTATTTTCTGTGAAGTAAGGTTTTGTAAATTTTTGTGACTCAAAATATATAAATCCTTCTGAGGTTTAGACTTCACCCTGATGTACTGTAATAATATCTGGCAACTTACTAAAAGTTTAGAAAAAATAAATTACATTTTGTGTTTGGTAATTAGAGGGAAATAGATAATTATACAGACGCAAGGAGTCGGGCAATAATGCACAATGTGTAACTTTCCGCACCAGGGGTGGCGGGCAGAAGAAAGAAATTATAGGTATATTCTATATATTAGTAGACTCTAAAAAATTTATTAAATAAGCCTTTGAAACCCCTAAATTGTCAAAGTTTTCGCCCCTTTATCACTTTCAGAATATTTTGAGCGATGCCCGACCACGCCCACTTTGCTCTCGTCAGGACATTGGGACCCCCTGTCAGGCAAATCTTGGCGCCACCCCTGTTCTGCACTACCAGGTACCAATTTAAATCCTAGTTGGAGGGAAGCAATACTGTACAGATAAAATGCCTTGCCAAGAATACTAACAAGAGATCAGACTTCCAGCCTTTCAATCAGGAGACCACTTCACATTTTTCTAATAAATATTCATAATAGAGTTAGCAAAACTTAAATATTTTGTAGAAGTTTAAACATTCTTATAAAAATCTCCAAGATACATTTTTTTTTAATTTTAAAATTACATTAGTTACTAACGACAACCACCTAAATCAACATCAGCTTTGCAAATTATAAACAAAACTATCTTTTAAATTACAACCTGCTAGTAGTTTAAATCAAAACCTGCTAGAATCTAAATCAATATAATAAACATTGTAGCCTATATTTTATTCAATATGTTGCAATATAAAGTGCAAAAACTGATGCAGTTTGTTGAGTCTCCGAGCAGATGTGTGCACTGAAGAATCATTAATTTCACTAAAAACATTTTTATCCACCTCAGCCAGCAACTTTAATTCTTCATTGTGAATAGAAAAAATTCTGTTCATTTAAACATTGTTATCTCACAAAATGCTGCCCCCAAAAGAGATTGCACAAATTGTTTTCATTGTAGCCATGTTTAGTAAATTGCTTTGTTCAGACAGTGTGCGGTCCCCATATTACACCTGAATAGTTGTCCTGCAGAAGTTGTTGGAGCTTGAGGGCGTGCTCTTGATCTCGTGTCTCTACTACGCACATAACCTGGACATTAAAGATTGCATTCTTCAACCATGCTCTTTCATGATGTATATCCTTGATACTAGGAAAGAACAAAGAAAATTAGAAGTTAGAAATAATAATAATAAAACTATTCTATCATCCCTATTTTTTACGAGTGCAATACTAAAACACAACCATATTTGACACAGATTTTACAAGATATTCATTAAAAAAAATATGTATTGATACTCTGGGCACACTGTTGGACAATGAATCCATTTTTGCTATATATGAGCGCTCAACGACGTGATGCTGTCTTTTGGTTGTCGGTGACAGTTTAAGCTGATAAAAAGTCTACCTACAGAGCGTGCACTCGGCTTGAGAAAAGCAACATTACTTATTTCTCTTGTATCATTTAATGTGAATTGAAAAGGTTTTTTTTCAGCAGAGTTAAAAAATACCGTCTCTGAAAAATATACCAGTTGCTTGATTGCAATTGAGATTCTAAAATTGACATATATGTTAGACATTACAGCGGTTAATGCCAACAAGGCCTCCAAGTGCTTCACATTATTACCCCCTGTTACTGGATCAAGCACATGTAGGACACATACTCAGCTCCCCAGGGAGAATTCCATAATGTTGGAGCTGCAATCAATGCATTTTGTGTTTGTAACTACCAGGTACCCACTTGTATGCCTGGGTGGAGAGAGACAACTGTAGGCAAAGTGCCTTGCCTAAGGACACAAGCAAGATCCGAGGAATTGAACCTCTGATCTAGGTTGAGAAGCAGAACCGCAGCGCTCCTACTTGTTGAGACTTGGATTAAGAATCTTTTCAGTTCTTACCTTACACCAAGATCAGCAATGAGTTTAGTGAGTTCAGCTATACCACCAGGTCTGTCACTTACAGTAACCACAAACTTGCACAACCTACCATCAGCTGCAAGACCCCTTTCCAGACATCGTCCGAGAACTGTTGTATCGATGTTGCCACCACACAATGGAATCACAACCCTAATTGTCAAAAGCAAAGTGTAGTTTACATTATAAATATTTTCAATTTTTTTTTCAAGTAAAATGGAAATTTCCCCAACACCCCATGCTGCCACTGTTATATGAACTGAGTCTAACTATGGAGCATCAATAGTCTACTACATTTAGAATATGACCACACAATACTATCTCTGCTATAGTATGTCTTTATTATCCAAAGAATACAAAAGCTGTACCATTAACTTATGTTTACTCTATTCCTTATTAGCCATTAGCCAACCTACCTTTTGCCTTTGAGTTCTGGAAGCCTGTTGCCAAGCAATGCTGCCAATGCAGTAGCACCAGCGCCCTCTACAACAGCCTTTTCAAGTTCAACCAACCTCAAAATTGACAGTGCAATAAAGTCCTCACTATACAAAACAAATTAAATATCAGAAATTGTAAAAGAGTGCATACCATGCCAACTCATGCCAACTAATAATGTTAATATTTGAGGGAATATCTTGGCATCTTTCACACTATCACAATACATTTGGAGCCAGTGCCAGTAAGAATAACTTGACTTTTATCCTTACCTTACAGTTACAACCTTATCAATTAAATCCTTAGCCGTTTCAAAAGCATTTACACCAACAAGTGGGACAGCCAGACCTACAAAGCAAACAAACATGTTATGAAAAGACAAAAGAGTATTGATAAAAAATGTTTAAATAACTTGTGATTAGGTGAAAACAGATGCTGTAGTTGTGTTGCATAAGACATCTGAATAACTGTGTTAGTTGGTCAAGAATTATTTTTTTTTACACATGCATCGGCTTACAGGGGCTGGTTTGGTCTGTGGGGTACAAAAACACCTAGGAAAGTGAAAATTCAATATGCGAAACTAAATCCCTATTCCAACGAAAACTTAATGGTCGTTTTTAGTATTATAACCCACCTAGTGGAACTAATTTGCTGTCATGGGGAGGGGGGTGCATCTACACCTCCGCACCCCAGTCTACGCCCATGGCGGTTCATTGCAAATCATCACCCCACGTACTGTATTTAGTTTGTTAATATATTTAATTATTTTTTTTAACTGAAAAAAACATAAATAGTATAGTAGTTTGACCTACCATCAGCCAGCGTTGGTCCAGCTTTAGTATACACAGGTGTACCTGCTTCTAAAGATGCCTTGAAACTTGCACATTTTTCAGACTCCACACCCTGAAAAACATTTAAAAAATCGTTTTTGCATTTGCTGCTGTCAGAGCTCAATAAAGAATTTGATAGGTTGTACACTAACCTCTCAAGGCATCGGGTTCAAATCCCAATGGTAAATAGTACATGCTCCTAATTGTTTTTGTTTTTTTTTATTAATGTGGAAACAAGTTAAACATACAACATACCACAAAGTAGTTAAAGCATGGTTAAAGGTTGTCACTTACAATTACAAGTGTTTTTGGTGATAAACTCTTAATGGCTAGGGCTGTTCCAGCAATTAAACCTCCTCCTCCTATTGGAATTACTACTGCATCAATATCAGCAATTTGTTCAACAATTTCAAGACCCATTGTTCCCTGACCTGCGATGATGTGAGGGTTGTCATACCTGGAGAAAAAAACAATGTAGTTAGAGGTTCATCTCTGTGAGAGTGTCTGACGACTCCACACCATCTCTTGATTGTTGGTGGCAGTCTATGTGAATTTTGCACCCAACTTTACACTTACCACCTCCTTTGTAATATGTGGCAAAGACAAGCCAAACCAGTCACTCGTCGCAAATTGTGTTTCAGAGAAAATGGCTAAAACATGCTGGAATGTCAAATTTTTATAAATCTATTTTATTGTACTAAACTAACCTTTATATATCTACACATCATTCTATGCTGTTATTTTCCCCATTTTCAATGTTAAAACAATACTTTGGATTTAAAGATAGTTTCTGCATGAGAAATGCCTGAAATCATAAACTTTGACGGCTAATTTCTCATATATTGTTCTTTAAACAGCTGTGTGGTTAAACGCTTGTAACTTCATAAGGAAATGTCCAATTTAAATGATTTTTTACCATTTCATAGCTATTATTTTACTATCTAACACTGTATTAATAACTCAAAATCAATTTTTGCGATGAGTGACTGGTTTGGCTTGTCTTTGCCACATATGCAGATGAGAAAATCTGATGCACCATAATAAATAACATACATTCAGTAATAAAAAAATTTAACATTTTTAAAACCACCTTTATTGTAAAATAATTTTAATAATTCCTATTAGAAATATATTGATAATTAGCTTACCCATTAATATATGCCAACCCTTCCTTCTTTGCAATTTTCATGGCAAGGTTCTTGGACTATAAGATACAAAGATAGGCAAGGTTATTGAAACTTCAGGAATTGTTGACTCAACTAGATAGGTATTCACAAATACTAATAATTATTTTGAAGCATACCCACCTCACCAATATCTGCCCCATGTATAACCACATTAGCTTGCTGTTGCCTACACAAGCTAACCTTCATGATCGGTGCCACAATTGGCATGACAACCGTCACTGGGATACCTAGATCCTTGCCATGGTATGACAGAGCTAGTGCATGGTTTCCGGCTGATGCTGCTATCACCCCCTTCTTCTTCTGAGCCTAACAATAAAACATGAAAATCATCTTAACTATACATTCATGAGTAAAAAATGTGTCGGCAGCAGACGGTCGCAGTAGAAAAAAATAGAGCCTATTAAATTTCATACAAACGGTTTAATTTTCCTGTTAACACTAACCTTGAACCCTTTTAGTTTAGAGGAAGTGTGTTTGATTTAATGTTTTTTTTTTGTATAAGAGTGTTAATGTCTGTTTAGTTGTGACTGCTGTTCTTTATTTAGTTATTTATGTTTATTTATGTTCCATTTCATGCTACTAGGCTGAAGTCCACTGTTTATGTTCCATTTAACAGGGTTAATGTTTCACGTAGGGGGTTTCAAGCACAGTTACCTAATTTATACAATTCTTTACTTCAATCTATTAGCAATATTGATATTTTTTCAACAGTTATTCCACGTTTAAAATACTCTATTACTGCTTTAAAAAATAATTATGTATGTTTACTCTTTTTTTTATTTTATCAAAGGAATTTTAAAATGTTGATTTTTTATTTAAACTTTTCAGTATCTCTATATATATTTATAATAGTCTTTATTTCAATTCTATAAGCTGCTGTTGGTGAACAAATGAAATAAAATAAATAAAAAATAATATCCACACTACATGTGATGGAGCATATAAAGGAATGATATGGGCTCTAAGTTACATAATAATAATAATTCATTTGCAGTGATAATAAAATTTTACAGGAGCAACAGCCGAATGCTTCTCAAAAAGTCTACCCTATTTTATTTGAAATCGAGCCTTCAAAGAGTGGCTTTCACATTCTGTGTGTTTCAATTGTTACAGTAAATAATTGACAGACAAAGGCTGAAGAGCTTCTAATTGTTAATTGTGTGTGGGTACCACCAGATGTCACGGTCAATTTCTCCAATTAAGCATTTTATGATTAAATTCCCTCTCTTGTATACTAGTTTATTCAACTCTTATTTCAGATAAACGTTCATATCACAAATGTAACATAAATAAAAGTTATTGTGTGAAAACAATGGAACAACCGAACAAATTAGAAATGGTTTAGTTTTAAATTAACTTGGAAGAGGCCATAAGTCCACACAGTGAAAGGCAAGAAGGAGGGAAGCCTTGTTTGAAACATTATCAACATGAGTATTTATCTTGGAATAGTCATGTTGATAATGTTTCAAACAAGGCTTCTCGCCTTCTTGGTTTAATCAGGAGGATTGTTTGCTCCAGGAATCCTATTATAGTACCTAGACTTCACAATGCTCTTGTTTGTCCTATTATTGAGTATGGGGTTCCTTCTTGGTTACCTTTCAGCCGGGGTCACATTCAGTAATTTGTCAAGACCCTGTTTTCCTGTTAATGTTCCGTTTAGAGTTAAATCTAGCAGTTTGTCCCATGCTCAGCGTTGTATATATTTGGGGCTTATTCCCATCGACGATCGATTTTGTTATTTATGCATTTCATTTATTGCCAGCTGTCTTTGGGAGAAGTATTCAATTGATATTCCTAATTTTATTAAGGTTAACTGTTGGCACCCCAATGATCTTGTTTTTGTCCACCAACAATCCAGAACTAATGCTTTTAAATATTCTGTTTTCAACCCTTTTTCCCGCGCATAGGACAGACTGCCAAGCGACCTCAAGAACGATATTTTGTTTAATTTCAATACATTCTCTCAAGCTTCATTTTGCATGTTAGTTTTATCTGACTCCTTTTTAATTCCTGCCTGTTTTACATAGTTTTAAATTTTAACTATTTGAATTTCTGAAAAATGATTTATTTGTTATTTTCACTGATGATATTGTTATTTTTTTATATGTAATGGGGAAACCACTCGACAATTGATTAAGTTCGCTTTTTGGTTTTCCTCTCTCTTGTTTTTTTTTATTGCATCTGTTTGTTCTTGTCTTTTGTTTAAATGTTTTGAGAGAAATAAATGAAATGAAAAATGAAAATGGAATGTCTGACATTCCTATAAAAGTTACAGGTTGAAAAATGGAGGTGCCCTCAAAAACAATAAAAGGGACAAAAAAGCTGTTTCGTTATTTATGTAACATGTTGGTTAATAAATTTATACCTAACAGTTTTCAAGTAAAAAGTTCTTTTCATAAATTTTGAATAGATTCAAGAATGATTCCTAATAATTTTAGTAGGATTCTGCACAGGTTTTATCTTGTTTACTGAATACTTTTCACATGATCGTTTATTAATTCACCTTTGTATATTACCGTCTACCACCTAAAAGATGTTATTGTTGAATTTATATATCGTTTTGGAAATAAAAATGAGGAAAAAATTACCTTATTAAGCATTAACAATGTGTTCCTTGCTCCTCTTTCCTTAAAACTATTAAAGTGAGAGAAAAAAAACAGTAATACATTGGAAAAGCCATCACATACATAATAATTACATAATTTATTTAAATAGTAAAGTTTATATACATATAAGGTACATCTTATCATTTCTTGGCGAATGCTAAAAAATAGCGTGGTAGGAATTTAGAAAAATAAAGAGGAAAGTGATTAGGCTCTAGGGTTCATTCATAAATAGCAGAGCTCTTTCCAAACAAGGTACCTTAGTGCTTGCCACACTAGGGCGACTTTGTGCAATGAAATCTGAATGTAACGTCACATAAAGTTATAATTATGCGATTGAATTGATGTTATCTGAAATTCTAAGATGCTGGCCTGAATATATGTCATGTAGAGAACACAGAATTGTTATGGGTTGGGCGAATCCATTTTAGGCTCAATTTGCTGCGTAATCAGAATGCAGAATGCTACTACTTTTTATATAGTCATTATTTTTATGTATTTTTTATTTATTATTATTTTGTATTATTTCCTGAGAACATAGGTGGCGGTTTGGCATAGCATGAACAGTTTGGTTTCCCAACCTCAAGGTCGGGGTTTCAATCCCTGGCTGTGCAAATTGCTTGTGTCCTTGAGGAAGGCACTTTAATTGTATTGCTCCTCTCCACCCAGGAGTACAAATGGGTACCTGGTGGGGTTGCTTGCTCCTGCGCTGATTACCAGCAGCAACACCTAAAGCATGTGGACCCAATGACCAGGGACAAGATGAGCGCTTTATAACCTCAAGGAGAGGCACATTATACATGTTTATACCAGTATACCAGTACCAGGTACTCACCTTCCTGTAAACTGTAAAAATTCTTTCTTGAAATATACTTCCATCCCCGTCAGCGCTGACATGTGTGATTTCTGAAAGAAGAAATATTCAGATTAGAGAGATAAAATTTGTATAATTTAATAAACTCATACTAGATCAACCGCTGAGATATAAACAAATTTTTGGTCAGTCAGTCTTGGGCAAAACAGACTTTTTGGCCACACAAAAGATACTAGAATCACAAGGTAGAACTCTTGCACAGCAAAAGTGAAGCAGATATATGTGGCAAAGACAAGCCAAACCAGTCACTCGTCGCAAATCCTGTTTTGGAGATAATGGCCAAAACATACTGGAATGTCAAAATTTTAGAAATCTATTTTATTGCACTAAACTAACCTTTATATATCTATACATCATGCTATGCTGTTATTTTCCTCATTTTCATTGTTAAAACAACAATTTTTAACGATTTGGTGATGGTTTCTGCTTAGGAAATGCCTAAATCGTATACTTTGAAGGCTGATTTCTCAAATATTGTTTTTTAAACAGCTGTATGTTTAAACTCGTGTAACTTTATAACGAAGTGTCGGATTTAAATGATTTTTTTACCATTTTATAGTTCTCATTGTACTGTTAAACCCTGTATTAATAACTAAAAATTGATTTTTCCGACGAGTGACTGGTTTGGCTTGTCTTTGCCACATATGCGCCCTTTATGTATATCCCGCCCTTCTCTATCCAATAATGACAATTTACGTATGTTTGTTTATATCCTGCCGTATGCAGCACCTCATTTAATGGGAAGCAACTTACGATGGAATATAAGCAAACGTATGTAAATACAGTCAGGGAGAACTCCCTGGTACAGTAGTATACCCATCATGTAAGTTGGTGATACAGTTTTTATCTGTGGAGAGTTTATATCTTGTGTTTCTAGTAAATTTGGCAATACTTATAAGAAACCGGTGGCTATAAGCTCATTACCTGACAAGGTGTTCTTTGGATTCCACTTTTGATCTTATAAGCAGCAGCACTCACATCCTGGAACTTCACAGAGATTGGGTTATCTGGGTCACAGAGCTCATCTTTGAGATCACCGTCATTTAAGTCTTCACCAACTGTGTACATATTGTGGTTTTTGTTTCCATTCTGGATCGGCTCTTCAATGCATAATCGTTGCTCATCATTTTCTATACCATTTGTTGTGCATACCACCGTGGAAGTCATACCTTATAATTTAATCTCTGACCTGAAAAAACCCAATCCACGATTTCTGTTATTAACAAACATGTTAAGACATATCATATTATGTGGTAAAGTCTGGAAAAACCTCAAAATTAAATTAAACATTTATTATTTAAATTCAAGGGAAAGTATTCAATTGCAATAGGATCTATGCAAAAGAACTACACATTAGCCTTTAATTAAAAAAAAATACATACTCTTTTTACAAAGAACACTGAAAGGTTTACTGATTATCTCAGATAAGAAAGTATAATACATACTCCAAATATTGATATATATATATATGTTGTTGGGATTCAATATTTCAACATTTAATTACGTCATCATCAGGAATGAAAGAACAGTTCTCAATAAAATATTGAATTTTATTATTTGTATAGTACACTGTATCTCAACACATATGTACTGTAGGTGAATACTATATTCCAATTCAATTCAATTCAATTCAAATTTATTTGAGCATAATTCAACACATTACAAATAACAAAACAATGAACAATAAAAAGATAATTTAGTAAAACATTTACAGCTCAGGATAACCCAAAAAAACCGAATCGGTTTATTTCCGTTGGGGTCCCTTAAATGAAAACAAATACATAAAAATTGGTTAAAAACTAAAACAAACATTGAAAATTTATAACAACCTTTAAAATTTCTAATAAAAGTAAAACTAACTAGATTTGAACTCGTCACTGAGGACGAGTTAGGTGATCCGCCGCACTTTGACCCTCATTAAGATCACGCGGTGCTGATTGAAAAGTGTCATAATATGCTAAAATATGCTGT
>NW_022716829.1:1831354-1831837 GCF_011630105.1 Anneissia japonica
TTGAGCATTTTAAAAGATTTCCGCATGTGTACACGTACGTCTTGACGCCCGTGAGCACGGTAATAGCACAAAGAGTGACTCCTGATATGAATAATGTGTCAGGAACACAAAGTAGGGCTATGTAACAAAACGTGATTTCCAGCTTTAATATGTGCTGTGTGCGTGGAAATGAACGTACGGCGGGTAAATTATGGAAAGTTTTGAAATGCTGAAAATGACCCGAAACGTTCTTTAAACTATCTAAATAGTAATATGGAGAATCTTCAAATTTTAACAGACACGCACGTCACCATGTGTGCGTGTACAGTAATAGCACACGAAATTAAACATTGTCAAGTGTATTTAAAACCGCCTGTTAGTTGGTAATGCCACACGAACTTTCCCTTCACATAACCTATATATATTAGTCTGACAACGTCGAAAGACAGTCTGCCGCCCTCATTTGTTCTATTGTTTTACATCTTTTAAGAATGAGAGATAAAA
>NW_022716829.1:1832103-1928729 GCF_011630105.1 Anneissia japonica
AAATTAGGGTACAGTACATTCAACATTAACCCGAAGTTAATGCTCACTTAATACGATTTCGAAATGGCAATTGGTTAGGCTGATATTATCGATAATGTAAAAACGCAAAATTGCGCGTAGATGACGTCACGCACTGTCTCTTATACACATCTAGATGTGTATAAGAGACAGTACACGTACGTCTTGACGCCCGTGAGCACGGTAATAGCGTAACTCGTGGCAGTTTTTGAGATATCGTGCGAACAAAAAAGGGGAGAAAGAAAGAATAAAAAAAAGATGATGATGATGATCCTGACAATAACAAGAGGTGATCCGCTAGTGTTAGCGGATCACCAATAAAAGAAATAAAACCCATTAAACCTTAAAAGTATGTAAAAGTGAATGTGAAAAAACAGGTAAAAAATATACATTAAAATTTATTTAAAAAACCTTTAAAACTCCTTATCATAAAGTAAATCTAATAAAAACAATAAAAACTCTCGTTAAACCTTAAAAGATGTAAAAGTGTAAGTAAAAAAGCAGGTAAAAAGCGGTATGTATAAGATTTCACAAAAAAATTATGTTTATGTTTAAAGCATATTTATATGTTAAAACTGTTTACTGATTGTTTGTCCAAAGGGCCCAAGTTTATCATTCAGTGATTGACAGATAGATATATAAAAGTCTTTCTTTATTCTGGATATTCAGTGAGTATTGTTACACTTTTCTTCCCTGAGGTCCAGGGTATGATCTTAAATTACATTAAATTACAAAACAAATCACAATTTTGCGCTACTTTGTGTTCAAAGACGTTTTAGCATGTCTTATGGCCATAACATTTTAAAGAAAAAACACTTTGTCTTTGTTGATCCAACTAGCAGTGTCTGACAGAGTTGGAAAGGGGCTTGGCCTGTCTGAGAGGAAGTCCAAAGAAACCCTTCTGCCACTGTCACTGGTCTTGGGTTCAAATCATGTGACAGCACAGGAATATTTCCCCTTTACTAAAAAACATCTCCACTTACTAGAGCCTTGTGGTGGTAATGAGTTTATAAAGCATAACATTATTTATATATGAGGGCCCCTAATTATATCAGCTTACCCTCTAGTATAAGCAGGAAGGGTCAACTTCTATATATGAGTCAGCTTGTTTAACCATAATAAATATGTTTAAAAAAATCAATTAATAGAAACATTGGCTCTAAAGCCTGATTCCTTATGCTGTAACAATGACCTATATTAATATATACAGGCCTGAAAAAAATATTTTTGTGCCTCTGACCATGAAAATTATCTAGATCAAATGCCTCCAGCAACAAATGCTATCTTTACACTATTATAGCGAAACAGTAGTACATTTAGTACTTTGGAGCAAGCATAATTTAATTACTGGTATGCATAAAATTGAGATATGTAACAAAAAAAAGAAATGTTTTTTTTTCTCTAAAATGCCTCCGACCGTCGGTTGCGCGGTCATGCACTCTTTCCATCCCTGTTAATACAGTATAGCTCATTGGTGCAGCATAAGGAACCTGAGGTGTAAAATTTCTTTAGTATTTATATTTAACTGACCCAGAACACTAGTACTTACTGTAGTATCAGTGAGTACTATAGTATCTTTTATATTGGCATGAAAATCACAATCAACGATGAATGGAAGAATAACTGTCACCTCTGAAAGAAAGGTCAAAAACACAAAAGATTCCACAAGGTCAAATCCAGTACTTTGTAAACTTTTCAAGACCCACAATGCTTGTTATAGAAATGTTAAAAACCCCACTGATTTCAGCTGAGTGTTCAGGATTAGTGTGTAGTCTGACAAAGAATTTAAGACACAGTCTTACGAAGACACATTGATTGATTTAATTACGAAAGATAATAGGTCATTTAACATTTTTACTGTATTTTAACCAGAGTTAGGTGGAGTAGATGGTATCTTTGAAATTCAAAATAGTTACATATCTCATCTTTTATCTTGCACAAGTTAGAATTTTCACCACGAACAGTGCCAAACATAATGTATATTTGCTGAAGCGTTTCTTAATGAATGTCTCCTAAAGACATGTTACATTCTTCCATAAAATATCCTTAAGGGGTTTGGGGGAGTGGGATAAGGTGTGAGAAATATTAGGTGCACATATTTTTTGTTTGTGTAACATTTATTGCTCATCTCATACACAATAAGTTTTTATTCCTTGATGTCAAATCCCAACTGAGTGATCCTTCGAGTATCCAATGTAAACAGCGACTGAAATAAATTCACAGGTCAAATTTTTGAGCACCCTCAAATGTATATTATTTAACATCGATGACTGTACTACAAACGTTCAACTTATTCAAGTATGACATCCTGAAATGCCTTGGTTACTAGATTGTACAGTGATGACTGGACAGTCCAACCATGGAGGTATAAACCTCCATGGTCCAACATTATATTTCTGCCCATCCATGTAAATTTATCTACTTTAGTTAATCCATTAAATAAATGCTACCACAGGCAGCAGAAGGCTTGTACTTATTATAAAATAGGAAGTTATAAAATAATGCTATTCCACAATATGTAAACGAAACATAGGTTAGATACAATACTAGGCCTAGGCTTATATTCTTTGTAATGTAGAAACAAGACCTACTGGTGAAGGTAATTAGCTAATCTAGTCTAGCCGTCCGGTCCATCTCACTCGGTCTTACTCTTCTTACTTAGCTCCTCATTCCTACCTAGCCTATCATACCTAGCCTCCTGGCGAAACTCAGGCCTAGCCTAGAGGCTTAGCTAGCTAGAGATTTTCTCCTACACTACACTAGTATTTTTGTCTTAACAATAGAACACATGAATTTCTATATTAATAAAGGATATACAAAATATATACCTACTGCTTTTAAAATCTCTACTTCAACGGACAAGAGCTTACCGTGCCATCATCTTCTTGCGATCATAAAAAACAAGTGTATCGTCGGCGATGAATAACATAAAGGTCAATCTCGATTGCGTCATGCAAAAAATAGATTCTGATAAAGGATTCTGATTGGTCAAGCATGACACACCTTATGCACGCCCACATGAAAACCTTCGTCAACAAACTGACAGTGATGTACTGTACACAAAATAGACAACATTGTTGTTTATGCAGACGTGACATTGAAACGGTGCACGTTTTTAAATTTGTTGTTGGATGGATCATCTGTTTCTTTGCTCTATGGAAGGATTAATTAATTATTTGTATAATACAGTAGTGGAGTTTATGGTTTTGACTTTGGTGGGTGACGTCACGGTGCACCATGTGAACTACATGCATACACTTGATTTCATTCCATTCCATCACGTCAGAATTTTTAAGCACATGTACCTTCCTTAACTTTATTGTTATTCACCTTGTTTTGAAATGTTTCGATGAATTGAACTGAATTGAAAAGTATGCCACAGGCAAAAAAGTGTAGGCCTAGGGCTAGTTTTAAAATAAGTAAATACATAGGCCTAGTAGTAATCATGTGGTTCCGTCATTCTCTCTAAGACTAACTGGCATTTTGTGTTTCAATATGCTTACTGTAGTCCACGTGCCATCTTTATGATAACTTGACGTCATGAAAACATTTTCAAGATTAATTTAGTCATCGTCATATATAATACATACGATTTGTTCTTTGAGTTATACACAAAAAAAAAAACTTATACAAAAACTCTGAAAACTCTGAAAGACGCCATTATATTACAACATACAAATACATTGACAGGGAGAGAGTTAGAGAATGAATGAAAGTTTGGACAGTGACATGAAGAATTTTTAGCTTTACAGTAGGCAATATTCAAAGACACGTTGGCGAATCCATATCATGCTCTAATAAAAGTCAGCATTAAAAAACACGGACGTGAGGAATATATGTCGGTTTTACAAGGCCAATTTCAATCCCATGAATACCAAAATTACAGGCCTGATCTTTGTGAAATTCAATAAAAACAAAACAAAAACAAAAATTTAAAAAAACCGATACAAATATGTATAATGCATTTGCCAATTTAGTAAGTTTGGTAAAGCATGATATTCTTTTCTATTATAATAATCCTTACCAAAGAAATAAAAATGCCCTTTAGTAGAACTGTGTTTGATAGACCGTGGCTCAGCCACAGGTGTCAGTAAGACTAAGGCCTATCGTTAGATTTTTATTCTGTCCAGTTATATATTTTTCACATTTACTTATGAATAGAGTAGAAGGTAATACAAATACCTTAATTTATCTGTTATTTAATAACTAGCTCGAATGTGGTTTATCGTCAGCATAAATCAGTATAAAAAATGGATTACGGGCAATTATTGAGGAAATCGATATAAATACCGGTACCATGAAAAAAAGGATATGCCTCCTACATGACATAAATGATTGTGCAGATCTTTCAAGCCCACGCATTTCGAGGACTGTAGTGGAAAATTTGCTATAGTCTTTTAAACTTGTGTAGTCTATCTGAAACAATGATAAAATTGATTATCATGACGTATTGTAATTTTGAGAAAATAATTGTCATCATCGTCGGCATCTCATGATAACGAAATTTCAAACTGGTATTTTATATTTCTTGTATAATTATTAGTTTCTTTTTGGGTATATAATAATCGACGAACATTTTAGTTTTGCTATACAGTAAATATCACTTTCATGTTATTTAATGTTCTTCGCTGTCTATGTTGTGCTTATAAACTTTAAACATACTGTATTTGAATTGTTTGTACTTTTTTTCAGTTAAAAAATAGGACGATATTTTCGTCGTTATCAACAGACGCATATTTTCTAATTCTTTGTCTGGCTTTAAATTGAATGACATTACTGTATTATAATTATTATTCAATTTAAGATTTTGTTTTATAGCCTGTAAATCAATAAACACTAAATGTAAGCAAATTCGTAGTTTGAACTGCGCATGACCGTATCCAATGTCAATCGGGAACAATGTAATGAAGTAAAGAGAAAAGTAAAAGAGCTTATGGTAAAAATAATTAAATATGGTAAAAATTAAATTTCTCAAAAAGGACCCTAGATCTACCTGGTTAGGATTGAAAACTATTACTTGTATGGGAAAAAAACTAGTAAGGGTAGCACCCAAAAGTATGGGTTTATAAATGATATTGTAATTACAAATGAGTTAAATACATTCTTTTTAAGATTTGATGCTAAGGGTAAATGACAAGAATGTGTTAAGGAGAACATAGGCAAACTAGATGCTCATGATAGTCCTGTCAGTCAGTGAACATGATGTTAGAAAACGTTTAAAAGCCCTTAAAACAGGCACAGCTGCTGCACCTGATGGCCTCAGCACTAGCTTTCTGAAACTGTGTGGCAAGTAGCTTACATATGTGTTCTGTTGACTCTTCCACTGGTCTCTTAAAACACACACGGCAGAAACTACGAATTAGTTTATTAATTTGTGTCTGCTTGGAATTAAAATTTAAGGGATTTTCATAGAGTGAGGTCCACATCTGATGTCAGCCTGCACATGAATACAGATAGTACCAAACACAGGGTATATTAAAAACTAAGCAGAAAATGTATACAATGTGTCCTTTGATATTTATTTCACATTAATACACACCATATGCTAATGTCTATTGTAAAATCAATTACAAATAAAATTGAACTAAGCTCATGCAATGATATTTTGAAGGCAATGAGTCCAATACAATGTCTGCTCAGCCACAGAATCATTAGTAACAGCCAAACCAAGGATCTTTCATCCAATAATAATTCTGAAGTACACAGAAAACCTCTGAATTTTTAGGGTGATGATGTCAATAATTCTTGTTCGTTTATCTCCATCTACATTAGTCTTCTATTTCTATACAGTTTTGGCTCCTTCCAACAACCTATTTAATATTTGACTATTAAAATTATCCCTTAAACTTGCTGGAATAAATGTTTTTTAGATCTTTCAATTTAGTCAATGGGAATCTTGATTGTTAACTTGATTCGGATTTGTCTTCTATTTTGTCCTGTTTTTCTTTTGGCTTAATCTCAATTCCCCTATTCAATTGTGCTATTACATCCATATGTTTAAAATGCTGTGGTTGTTGGTTGAAAATCTTCAGCAAATCAAATCGCTCCTTATCATGATGGGCATAGTAAAGCTGCATCTGATTGGCTAAGAACTGTGCATCGGTGACACTCTGTCAAGATTTAGTAAGTTTGGTAAAGCATGATATTCTTTTCTATTATAATAATCCTTACCAAAGAAATAAAAATGCCCTTTAGTAGAACTGTGTTTGATAGACCGTGGCTCAGCCACAGGTGTCAGTAAGACTAAGGCCTATCGTTAGATTTTTATTCTGTCCAGTTATATATTTTTCACATTTACTTATGAATAGAGTAGAAGGTAATACAAATACCTTAATTTATCTGTTATTTAATAACTAGCTCGAAGGTGGTTTATCGTCAGCATAAATCAGTATAAAAAATGGATTACGGGCATTTATTGAGGAAATCGATAGAACTACCGGTACCATGAAAAAAGGATATGCCTCCTTCATGACAGAAATGATTGTGCAGATCTTTTTTAGCCCACGCATTTCGAGGACTGTAGTGGAAAATTTGCTTTGTCTTTTAAACTTGTGTAGTCTATCTGAAACAGTGATAAAATTGATTATCATGACGTATTGTAATTTTGAGAAAATAATTGTCATCATCGTCGGCATCTCATGATAACGAAATTTCAAACTGGCATTTTATATTTCTTGAATAATTATTAGTTTCTTTTAGGGTAGGGCCTATACAATAATCGACAAAACACTTTAGTTTTGCTATACAGTAAATATCACTTTCATGTTATTTAATGTTCTTTGCTGTCTATGTTGTGGTTATAAACTTTAAACATACTGTATTTGAATTGTTTGTACTTTTTTCAGTTAAAAAATAGAATGACGATATTTTCGCATATTTTCTAATTCTTTGTCTGGCTTTAAATTGAATGTCATTACTGTATTATAATTATTATTCAATTTAAGATTTTGTTTTATAGCCTGTAAATCAATAAACACTGAATGTAAGCAAATTCGTAGTTTGAACTGTGCATGACCGTATCCAATGTCAATCGGGAATAATGTAATGAAGTAAAGAGAAAAGTAAAAGAGATTATGGTAAAAATAATTAAATATGGTAAAAAGATTAATGATAATTTCTCAAAAAGGACCCTAGATCTATCTGGTTAGGATTGAAAAGTATTACTTGTATGGGGAAAAAAATCTAGTAAGGGTAGCACCCAAAAGTATGGGTTTAAAAATGAGTTAAATAAATTCTTTTTAAGATTTGATGCTAAGGGTAAATGACAAGAATTTGTTAGGGGGAAAATAGGCAAACTAGGTGCTCATGATAGTCCTGTCAGTCAGTGAACATGATGTTAGAAAAACGTTTAAAAGCCCTTAAAACAGGCACAGCTGCTGAACCTGATGGCCTCAGCACTAGCTTTCTGAAACTGTGTGGCAATTAGCTTACATATGTGTTCTGTTGACTCTTCCAGTGGTCTCTTAAAACAGACACGAATTAGTTTATTAGTTTATTTGTGTCTGCTTGGAATTTAATTTAAAGGATTTTCATAGAGTGAGGTCCACATCTGATGTCAGCCTGCACATGAATGCAGATAGTACCAAACACAGGTTATATTAAAAACTAAGCAGAAAATGTATACAATGTGTCCTTTGATATATATTTCACATTAATACACACCATATGCTAATGTCAAGTGTAAAATCAATTACAAATAAAATTGAACTAAGATCATGCAATGATATTTTGAAGGCAATGAGTCCAATACAATGTCTGCTCAGCCACAGAATCATTAGTAACAGCCAAACCTAGGATCTTTCATCCAATAATAATTCTGAAGTACACAGAAAACCTCTGAATTTTTAGGGTGATGATGTCAATAATTCTTGTTCGTTTATCTCCATCTACATTAGTCTTCTATTTCTATACAGTTTTGGCTCCTTCCAACAACCTATTTAATATTTGACTATTAAAATTATCCCTTAAACTTGCTGGAATAAATGTTTTTTAGATCTTTCAATTTAGTCAATGGGAATCTTGATTGTTAACTTGATTCGGATTTGTCTTCTGTTTTGTCCTGTTTTTCTTTTGGCTTAATCTCAATTCCCCTATTCAATTGTGCTATTACATCCATATGTTTAAAATGCTGTGGTTGTTGGTTGAAAATCTTCAGCAAATCAAATCGCTCCTTATCATGATGGGCATAGTAAAGCTGCATCTGATTGGCTAAGAACTGTGCATCGGTGACACTCTGTCAAGAGAGGGTATTTCCATCATTATAGGCTTTCTGAGCCCATGGACAATTTGATTGATTTGATATTTAGAGTGGCTATAATGGGTTGGTTGTCGGGCAGATTAAAGTTTTCCTTGCATTTAGGTGGAAGATAAAATATGTATCAATGGTCTTTTGTGATGTCTATACGTGGAAATATACATATAAAAAATAAAATAACAAATAATCTTCAATATTTAAGAAAAATAATCATCTAAATTTTATTACCTTTAGATTCAATCAACTCGATGTAATGTATCATAGAAAGATGAATTGGTGCATTTTCTTGATAAGCCTGAAGACATAAAATATGATTACGGTGCATTAAATAAGTAATTTTTTGTTATAATCAATAATAATAGAGTACATGACACAGCATGATACAGGAAGAAGCCCCAACAAAACATGTTTCTCAATTTTTCATGAATTTACAGGCTTATTTAAACATTATTCAATTATTTATCAGAAATATAAAATTTTCAAGCGGTGATTAATTTTTGGAGAAATTTAACAATACTTTTGATGTAACATGAATGTATAAAACACCAGCGTGCTTACACATTAAAATTTGGTATTGGATGCAATTTTCGTTCTATCGAAATAGACAACAAAACATTAGCAGTAAGACTAACACTCAATAAAAACCACATATAAATTATAAAACTGCTATACTGTACCTCATTTGTACAATACTTTACTTCAACTCAATTTATATGTACAATCTACCAACATACCTGATAGTTGATAAGTGATGTAAAATGACAGTTATTTCCATCAAACTGGCCGAGGTAAAATTCAAATCCCTCATCTTGTGGTAATGGATACAGGAACTTGATAAAAAAAAATGAATTGAGTGTTTTTTATTTACATATTGACTGATACTATAGGACAATTCAAATTAGAAATTGATGGCTAATTAATGAAAATGTTGTTGATGAATATTATTATTTTGATTTTTATCTTTTGCCCACCTAAATCTGGCGAATTTTTTCGTAACTATTTGGTAATGTACTGAGTATTCGGTATGATAACATGTCAGTAGGGAAAAAATCCACACCTTATTTATGAATATAATATATTATAACCATTTTAAATTTATTACAATTATCTAACTTTGGATCACTTCCATAATGCTGCAAAAATTTTGAAGTACCTGTAGTTATTAGTCTTGTTTGTGTTTCATCTTCCTAAATTTGTGGTGGTGCAATTAGGAGGGAACCTCGATATGTAAGCATCATGGAGTATATTTTATTAGGACTTGATAATCAATATTTAACTTACTGAAGGGTAGAGAGTTGATTTTGCTTCAATTTCATGAAATACATCACTCTGGTGAAAAATTTTAAGACAAAAATATGAATTAAATTAATAATAATAATAATATTAATAATAATGATGATGATGATAATAATAATAAATATTAATAATAATATAATAATTTATATAGCGCACATTTCCACTCTATGAAATCCTCATCATGTAATTAAAATACAAATTATTCATACTATAACCGGTTTACATATTTCATTTTTTCAGACTTTCTTATATTTCTTGCTAATGACAATGTTAAACACAGAGAAACTTTGATTTGATTCCTCCACAATTTTTGCTAGCAGCTATCTACATTGTTGCCATGGACACTACAACCTGAATACATACAGGGATGACAGCTGTGATACAGTCCTTGGTCATGTGATATTCTCTCCAAATCTGTAAGTTTAATTAAATCAACAAATAAAATTAATGAATTGCAACTCATTAACGTAAATTACATTTTTTTCAATTATCCCACTGTTACTCTATATAAATAGAACAATGCAAAAAAATAAATATACTCAATTTCAATCTTATATAATACAGTGTAAGTGTATTCAAATGAATAATTATGATTTTTTTTTGGATTAACTTACATTTGTGATTTCATCTGCTGATTTTTCTTGAATAAGGTCAAGGTTCATAATGCTACCTAAGGACTGAGAAGTTTTATGTTATTTAAATAAATACATTGGTAAGTATAATGCTAAACAATACTCTAATGAGTAATACAGTATAATAGTATTTATCAAATGTTCTGCGGAAAAAAATCAATAAAAAAGTAATATAACAGTAATTACAAAAAGTTAAAAGACAAGCTGTTCTCTATTATATTCTAAATATTTTTAAAAACTTACTGGCATTTTTTGGGGTGTATTTTGCATAAGTTTAGCCTTTCTCTCTTCATATGCCTAGATCAATTCAAACAAAAAAATTTATGATAAAGATAGCATACATTATCTGCATCTTCCTTAACACCAAGAGTTTCTATAATAAAATATCTCAATGAAGCAATATACATTTACTTTGACATCTGATTCCTTAGGTTTCAATTCCTTTTTTGGAATTACACTTGGTTTTGATTTACCCATCGATTTTACTCTCTTGTGAAACTCTTCAGAGTCCGTACTGAAAAAAAGCAAGAAAACAGGACTGATTATCAATGAGTGCAGTATTATGCACTTAAATTAGCATTCCAATCCATCCTTATTATTTAATAATAATAATTATAATAAGTATAATGTTTTTGATGTTGAGCGTTATTAATAATTCTTTAATTTAATGGTTTTGATGCAATAAATTCAATTATTTAATAATAATAATTATAATAATTACTGTAGCAATCATTTATAATTATATAATAATTATAAAAATAACAAATGATTGCTATGGTAATTATTTATAATTCTGTTGTTTTCTCTTGTTTTTTACCTAAACAATTTTATGTAAATCTCAATGTAAATTTCCTATTTTGATGTAACATAATTCGTAATTCCGCCTTTTTGGCTGCCATGTTTTATTAAATTATGCTTTTTGTAAATTTTGAATTTTGAATAAAATACCATTATATATATTTATTTATGATTATTAAACAGGCCTACTGTAACAGTGTTTAATAATTAAAAACATATGCAAATAAAAAAAAAATGAAAAAATACACATGCTACATATTTCAATATTTATAGAGGCTCATCAGAGCGTGAAGACAAAAGTAAACAAATAGTAGGGCGCTTAATCCGAATTTCCGTTCTTGACGGCTCCCTGTCCTCTTGCATAAAGTGCCTAATAGAATAGATTGTGAAGGACGAGCTTAATCTGTTGTTGATGTCGTCTTTGTATTATTTATTATATTAATTATGTAGACTCGCTCGGCTCGGGTGTTCTGACCTTTGAAATTGTTGAATTTTATGCGCATATTTTTCAAAAAACGGGTTACTGCTAAGCTTTTCTCTGTCTTCGTCTTTCATCCTTTCATTAAAACGAAATGCTGACACTGATATGTGCCTTCGAGTGATGGATACTGGCCATTTGTTAACAGGTCGTGAAAACATCCTTACAATCATGGAGGCCGCCATATTAGATATAAGGAAAAAGACTATTCGCACGGTACCGTGGGAATAATTTCTTATTTCCGAAGTAGCTTACGTTACGTCATCACAACCTTCGATGCGGATTGGCTAATACCATGCGTGCGAACAGTCACTTTGTAGATTGTAAGAGGGCAGTCTTCGATGTAAACAAAACGTTGCGGGCGTACTTAAAAGTTGTCAAATGCGACGTGGAAAAAGTCAATTTATTATTTAGTTATTATTTGTGATAGATATTTTAACGAAAAAGGTACACGTCTTCTCTGTTATGTCTAGACGTAGTTGTTGTATATGCGTTTGTGTTTCAATGCAAAAATAGGCCTAGGCTAAATCATGGCCAACTAGGCTAGCCAGGTACGACGACGTCGTAGCTAGCCTGGCCTTACAGTACTTTTAGGCTGGACGCTAGGACTTTCTTGGCCTAGCCTAGGCCGGGCCCCACTAGGCCTAACCCTAGTCTTAGGCCTGGTTAGTTAGGGGTGAGGCCTGGCCTACAACTAGTAGTAAGTTAGGCAGGCCAGGCCTGCTTGGATCTCGAGGCACTAATGATAATGTAGTTAGGCTAGGTAAGTACTGTACTGCAGTAAGTAAGTAGGCCTAGTCCTAATAAGTGCTTAAGCCAGGGGCAGGGCCACAGTGTAGAAAAACCTGTGGTTTTTTCTTGGGGTGCTGCAGTGCACTCTTTGCTTGCAGTGCGGCAAAAAGCTGTGATGCAGTGACGTGTAGAAAAACTCAGTTTTCTATCACCGATCGGTGATGCTGTATAGTCGAGCATGTTTTCTATTTGCTACTGCACCATCATATTGGCACAAATTTCTGTTTTGGCACTATTCTATTGTTAGTGAGTGTGGTTCACTATAATAATAATAATATGTTAGATTTATATAGCCCTTAATGCCAACAAGGCCTCTCAACGCTTCAAAATACTACCCACGTTCACTGGATTAAACGCCTAAAGAACACAAACTCAAGCTCCCTGGGGGAGTATTCTATAAAGTTGTAGCAGCTACATCAGCACATTTTGGCATTTAATCCTACCAGGTACCCATTTATACTCCTGGGTGGAGAGAAGCAACTGCAGATAAAGTGCCTTGCCCAAGGACACAAGTGAAACACAGAGTGTGGGGATTGAAACCCCGACCTCGAGGTTGGGAAACCAAACCGTATGTTGCAAGTGTTATAGGTAGTACCACAGTGGTAAAGTCAGAGTAGAAGAACTACTATCACCTGAAAGGGTGTGCCCCTCAATCTCCGACTTCCTTAAAACATTAATAATATTAAACATTAATGATAAAAATAGCAATAAAAATATAAGATAATTATTTTAAAAATTCAAATACAAAGTAATCAATCGGACAATAGAAAAATTGACATTAAAAAGATTCAAAAAAGTTTAATTATTAAAAAAAAAAGTATAAAAGTCTCAATAATTGAAATTTTAAAGGCTAAATATAAAAATTCTAATTATACAAAACAAGTAAAAATACAGAAACATTTTATTATTAAACATCAATTATTAAATAGCAATAAAAATATAGGATAATTTTTATATACAATTTAAAATAAATTAAAATAATTTTTTAATAATATTTTACTGTATTTCAGATGACTGCAGTTAAATTGAACTTGAAGTATATCTCCCTGGGGATTCTGATTCTACAAACGACATCTCTTGTACTGACGATGCGCTACTCTCGCACCGTGCAAGATGATGGTCCTAGGTACCTCTCCTCAACAGCGGTAGTTTGTGCGGAAATCTTAAAGGTGTTAGCTTGTCTTGGACTTGTTGCTTATCAAGAAGGTATTATTACAAACACAGTGGTAATAGTAATAGTTAAAATCGATAAGAGATTTATCTTTGATTATCACTTGTGTGAAATTTAATTTTTTTTGGTTGACTTTTGTTGGGTATAATTCTTAAACTTATTTTCACAACACAAGAAAATGTACTCACTATGAATTTTCATTTATACTTCAACAATTATGGTTACTTGTCAAAAAGGTCAATAGCTGTAAAACATTTTACTTTGGATGAGTATGTTTAATTGATCCTTAAAGTGGCTTCTGGGTGTTGTCAGCAGTGTGCATTGAGGAGGAATGATTTTGAATATGTCTATTATTTAAATTAGATACAACCATATAAAACCAATGAACAACACATACACAATACAGAAGTATCTTCTATCTTGTAAAAAAATTCTATGCATTTATTAATACTTTTTTCTTTTAGGAGGCATTTTACAGTTATGTAACGTTGTTATGACAGAAATTATTGGAAAGCCATTGAGCACTCTAAAGCTAGCTGTTCCTTCAGGGCTCTATACTATTCAAAATAACCTTCTTTTTATTGCTCTATCCAATCTAGATGCTGCCACTTATCAGGTAATTTTATTTCAAAACTGTGTAACCATTCATCTAACCATTCATCCACAAAACCACCCTAATCATCCACTTTTCCATGCATCCATCCAGTTACCTATCCATCCATTTATCCAAAAATCTAACCATCAGTTCATCTATCCATTTTTCATCAGTTCATCCATTCATCTATTTTTTCATCATTCATTTATCAATCTATCCATTCATACAACAGCTGGGATTGCCCATTACAATATACAAACAATACAACAAATTGTATGATGTGGTAATGAAAAATCAAACATTTTAGAAATTCTTATAAAACAATTAAAATAATATTTCACACAGTCTACATACCAAATTTGTTTGAGTTAAATTATGTAGAAATATAGCACATGTTATGCATAAATCAAGTAAAAGACTTTCAGTAATGGAGAGCTGAAAGGGTTAACCTTATTAAATATGGTTTGAATAAATAAAAAAAAAAAACAGGAATTACATATATAGAACTATTAAAATGCCAATGTGAATCTCTATTGTAGGTGACATATCAACTCAAGATATTAACAACAGCCATGTTTTCCGTTGTGATGCTACGCAAGTCATTAAATTCCAGCAAATGGATAGCACTAATATTTCTCATGATAGGTGTTGCTCTTGTTCAGGTAATTCTTGGTTGTAATTGGCAAGGTCACATCTTATCGATACTTACGATTGGTTAGTCATTATGGGCGAGAAACACATGGTAATAGTGTTTTAATACTTCATTATTATTTATATTAATTATTTATTATAATAATTTTATGTGTAAATATCGGTAGGAACAGAGATGTATTCAAGTGTATCATTAAGATGTGCAGCCTTGTGATATCAATGTGCTAATAGCACATAAGCATATTATAGCATATAAAAATGATAGTTATAATTTGTTATTTATTCTCTCTAATTTATACTTTATTATCCCCTCAGCAATTCATTTTTAGTACAAAACAGGATTTAACTTTCTAATGATTGCCAGAAAGTGTGCAAACAAATAGAAGTTATTTTTTCAGATGCCAAGTAAAAGCAAGGATGATGAGTTAAAGACTATTTCAGGAACTAATCAGATCTTAGGCCTGTTAGCTGTGATCTGTGCATGCTTCTCCAGTGGCTTTGCTGGGGTGTATTTTGAAAAGATACTCAAAGGAAGTAAACAGTCCATCTGGCTCAGGAATATACAACTCGGTAGGTAATTAAAAAAAAAACCTGGTAGTTTAGGAGTGGTTGTTTGCAGATCTGATTATTTAGGGTATGTTGGGAATAAACTGGCACTATTTTACTTATTATTACTACTACTTACTTAAATTTATCCCACAATGATAATTCTTATCATTAGCTGCAATATATAGAGCAGAGTTCCAATCACCGGAGTAATAATGAAAATACAAGTGTTTAATTTATCAAAAAATTGCAGAAAATAAGTACAGTAGATTGCTTGACCAGGAGTGGTAAGTACATGTAATACAGAATGATGTTTGCCCTACCTGACATGTTTTAGGTACTGAATGCTCAGTACATTCCTGAATACTTGCAAAAAAAAAATCTCACAAGTGATCTTGCAAATACATGTAATGTTGGGAATGATGAACACTGTCATAAACATGAAATAACACTCTATATATATATATATATATATATATACATATATATATATATATACACATATATACATATATATACAGCTGTCAAAAGCAGTGGATTTTTTCAAGGATATAACAATATTACATTTGCTGTTATTTTACTACAGGTAACTATGAATTAAGCTTCATATTAAATGTGGATATAATATAATATGATTTGATTGATATTGAATTGAATATTAAAATGAAATTGTATGATAATATAGAAAGACAATTTTTTCCAGATTCATATTAATTCTTATTAAATTATAAAATTAATGCTATGTTTTAAAAACAAGAGAAGAAAGATATATTCTGTTATTTATATTGTTTTCATGTATTTATATTGTAATTTCATGGGTAATTATATTGTTTATATTGTAGGCATTTGGTGGCTTAGTCATTGCAGCTGTTATTAAGTATGCAGACAACATCCTTAAGGGTTTTGCTACCTCTTTATCCATCATTTTATCAACGCTTGTATCATACTTTGTTCTTAATGACTTTGTTCCATCAATGTAAGTTGGTCCTTTACATCTTACTTGATTTTTATAAACCTTTATTTGTCTCTAAACATTCCCTCCTATCCATGTTCCTACATCCATCAATCAATCAATCAATCATTTTGGTTTTCTACATAATTGGTTGGAGTAGTTGGCACAGTAAATCATAAGTTTGAAACCTATACCATACCGTCCGCTTGTGCTCTTTGGCAAAGCATGTTTGTATCTCTCAACCCAGGACTATAAGTGGTTACCAAGCTTCTTCCAATAACTAGATTGTCACCCTCTCTAGATTCAATATAATTCCCTTTGAATCTAGGCAGAAATTCTTCATCATTTGTTTTCTCTCAAAAATTGTCCAGAACCCACATTACCCATTACACAATTGTCTCCGCTCACGTCACTCCTGCACTACTTCTTGCTTCATTCTCGTCAATCTTCCTTTCTTCCTTTCCCTACTCGTACCTTGCATCTTCATTCATTATTTTTGCCATATTATACTCTTAGTCTTCCTTTCGACCTGGCCCTTGATCCCACTAATATCACTTCTACTGACATTAAGGCAGTTCTTAATTTTTAAGTTCACTATATTGTACTTGCCAAAGAAAACTGTCATCTTTTTGTTATTTTATAGTTATTATTTTGTGATTATAAATTTGTGAGTGTGGAGATTTGCCCTTGTTGGCTCAAGTAGCAATAAAATTACTGAATCTTGAATCTTGAATTATTATGGTCACATCAAAGAGCATAGAATATAGAAGTCCGACGTCCGAATCTGATTTTGTAATCACACAATGAAAAGAAAAACAAAGTACTACCACAAGCGTTGTAGCACCCTATTTGAATTTGAATAGAGTTTGAAACTTGAACATGTGTTCTATAGACACAGCACACATTCGATACAAACGCCTTTTACACTTTTTCAAAGAACGCCCTCTAGTTTGTGGTAATACTTTTTGAGATAGGATTGTCTTGCCTCTTGCTATTCTATAAACCATTAGGATGTGCACTGAGTGTGTTAAGTACAAATAGTATGAATGTCACTCCAAAAATTGACAAGGCCATTTTATTCAACGTTTCGCTTTTATTTAAGCATCATCAAGAATGATGATCATTCCTGATGATGCTTAAATAAACGCAAAAATGGCCTTGTCAATTTTTGGAGTGACATTCATACTATTTGCTATTCTATACTCTTTGGTCATATATGCATATGAACTTTAGCAACTATTCCACAGAGTGAGGAAAATGTTGGACACAGTAGTAATCATGAAATAAAATATATACTAATAATAATAGTGGCTATTTTTGTCACTGGTGTCAAACCAGACACGCATGCCACCTGATGTGTGGACTTATTAAATAAATTATTTTTATTTACTTGGACAATAAAGTTATCTATCTGTCTTTGTCCCAAGGGTCACTTGTGTCTGTGCTGTTACTCAGTAAACCGTTGCTAGATCTTTTTGTCTGCCTACAACGGGCAGGAGTGGTTAAACCCCCCCCCCCTCCACCTCACATTCCAGAGACTGGCCCAAACGTCTGGTCAGTGAGCCTAGAGCTCTAGTTTCAACTTTACTTTTATACTAATAATTTTATGATTTTTTCATTACTTCCAGTTTATTCTTTCTTGGAGGAAGCTTTGTGATTGGTGCAACCTTCCTGTACAGTCGTGAACCCAAGCCAAAGGTCACGAAAGAAATGGTTGTATAAAAGATTTAATACCAAACTGTCTGTCCTGTAGATAATATGTTGTTGTATGGACAACATGTTTTATCTTAATTCAACACTGTGTTGTTTATTAATTTTTGTTATTTATATTTATTTTTACTTCAGGTGAAGGCTGGTTGATGACTAATAGTATTAATTATTGTTTATGGATTATTATAACAAAATATTTTGATCTGATTTTATACTAGTTTCTTTCATAAAAATATAATGCTACTTATTTCTGTGTTAGCACACAATAACATTCCAAAGTAATAAAACTACAGTAATTATGAGTTCTTTTTATTTGAAAGCATCATTATTAGTGGACGGCAGGTTCACAGAATAAGGTATAAAAAGCTTTGCCTAAAGAGGCAGTTTGATGCAGTATAATAGATTATTTTTCCAGACTCAAATTCAGGGTTTCAATCCCATGCTGTGCATTTCATTTAAGTGTTCATGCGCAAGGTATTTTATCTGCATTGCTTTTCTTCACCCGGGCACTCAAAGAGGTTGCCTGCTACTGTGCTTACTGCAGTAACACTTAGTAGACTTAAAGACCAGGAAAGGAAAAAATGCAAGGAAATGCACTATACACGCAACCAATAATAAGTAACAACAATTAACAGTATTATCAGGGACAGATCCCGAGATGGCAAAGGGCAGGGGGGGGGGGGGTGTCAATCGAGAGACAACACTACCCTTGTGGTTGGGGGTAATTGTAAGACGCCCGGAAGGGTGGAGGGCTCGGGTCTGGCTCGTCCCCAACAGCTGTTAATTTTTAAGGAAAATTTTCTAGTTTTCAAGTGGAAGCTAATTACTTAGAATCACTTTATAAGTGATTAATATAAGGCTCAGCACCTTTGATCATTGATTTAGAATTGACGGTTATAAATGTTCAGCATTATAATCATTATTATTTTTTTAATTATTTTTATTAAGTCTCAATCAAACATTTGATTGTAATTTTTTAGCTCATTATAGACTTTTACCTTAAAATTGTTATTAATATATCTCTCAACATTTCTATTTCTATAAGAGGATGTTTAAAATACTATATATTCTTGCTTTTGTATATACTTGTGTATACATATAGAAGGTTCATGCTTATCTGTTTCTATTTTTCTAAGAACCATTTCTATGTAGATTGTACAAAAATGTTGATAAAAATATTGTGTAGTAATGTATATGTAGCAATACCTGGTATTCTTTTATACAATAATAAATCTTAAAATATGTTCATAAAAATGAACATTTAAACCAATATGATATAATAAGCAACATCAATAATTTTATTCAGGTTGTGTTCAGCAAATCAATCGTCAATGGCTGTTAAGTGTTTTACATTAATTTATTTTACTTGGAAGACACTTTTAAATCCACTCTTAACCTTTGATTTTCTTCTATTGTATTATGTTTCAAGAGAAATATTAACTAATATTTAATGAACTCCCAATTAATTATTAATGCATACTTTTTATCAAATTGTTGAGAATTAATTGCTTTTGCTCTTCTTTTATAATAATTCCATATAGTATTTTTGTAAAGCTCTGCCTACATTATCTATTTTGATGTGAAAATTATCTTTGATTTACCCATATACTGTATGGGCATGATGATGTCGTATAACCCCATATGGTAACCAAGGTAATTCAACAGCAGAACGCACATCTCCGCTCTCAAACATAGCGCGTGCGTACAGTCCTTTGATCTTTACTGTGGCATCGACAATCCGATACTAGTTGCGAGTACAGCTGTCAATTATTAGTCTATGCGTGCCATACGTTTTATAGTGTTAGTTACTATTTTATTAATTTTGGGTATAAATTGCAATTTAATTTGTGGAAATTGACCAAAAAAATGAAAAGTTATAACAAATGAAAATTTAAGAATTTTATAAAATTTCATGTTCTTATGTAACATTAAACAGTCATTTTGACAATGTTGGACTAAGGTGCACAAAACGAACAGTTGAATAGATACAGAACATTTATTAATTTTTTCTGCGAAGTGAATCTCACCACAATATCGGTAAAATTAATGTTGAAATGAAGAAGATAATTTCAGTCTAATGTTAGTGCAAATTATCATTAGGCCTTTGTAATCACCGCACGACGCGTGAATATCATGGCAACTAACATACACGTGAGTAATTCGTCACGTACGCGGTTTATGGTCTGGTTGCTATGGTTTTTGTGACGTTCAGCTTGTAGGGACGCATGTGTGCCTAGAATGTCAATGCCAGAGTTATAACCTTTGATGTCCTGAGATGTGCATCCTTCTGTTGAATTGCCTTGGTGATACCAGGGAGTTGTTATCACTATAACAACTCCCTGGTGATACCAAGTGGCAAATCACAAGTATTTATCACATAAAACTTGTTGATGTGGATAAAGCTTAAGCCGGTTTTACACTAGGCGAATTTGAGCGTTTGTGTAACACCGGCTTTAAGGTAGACCGAAGAAAATATGGTCCACTGGAGGAATTGATACAGTGACACTCAACTTGCCATCCGTTGCTATGCCAACTGAGCTCCTGCTTGTTTTGATTCCTGTATCACCCTATAATTCTTTGCTCCACCATATTTACTGCAATTTACAGTGCGGGTTATTTTTGTATTCTTATACACTATATTAGTGTCCTTGTTCAGTATATGTATGTATTTGATTTCAGTGGGGGTTTTCTAGAATTTCTTAGTGCAATAAAATGAAGGACAAATATTTTTGATGTATTGTGTATTTGTGTTGTGAAATTCTTTTAATAGTCATAAATTATTCAAGCCATTATTGCATTGATGAGTTGCAATTATCTTTCTCTACCCATTCCACTGTATACACCGCGCCAATCACAGGGGAGCAGACGCAGATCCAGAGTGATTTGACAAATTTTAGGCTTCTGGTTTTGTTCTCTAGGTATTTGGAAATACACTTTCGTATATACGAGACATCTATTAATGAATGAATACACTTTGAGTTCACAGTTTTCCCTTTTACTGTGGACAATTAATAATTACTGTATAATGATGAGGCGGCACCCGCCCGTAGCTAGGTGAGGACAGGCTCCTGTAAAAGATTAAATAACAGAGGCCCGTAGCCTGAGTACGGTTGGGTGGCGTCACATTTTCAATACACACAGGCAACATTATGATCAGTATATTTTCGACTGTCATGAAAATTTCATATATCCAAGAAATTATGTTGCATGCATGCTCCAAATAGGAAGGTTTAACCTAACATTTTGATATATGGTTTATGTTGTTTGTTGAATGGTCTTTAACGATATTACATTTTTTGTTACGTGGCTTCAGACCCATATGAATTTATGTTTCCTAAACATTAGAATATGGCAGAAAAAAAATACATACAATTCAAATAGGAATGTTAAATATCACAGAAAATAGTAGAAACACACAAACAAAACAAAACACACAACAAACATTCAAATGAACACATAAAAATTGCAAACAAGACTAAAAACAAATACAGCAACAATTTATTTCCTCTAAAAAATATAAAAACAAAAAAAAAACTTATGTTGTTTGTTGAATGGTCTTCTTTAATAATACTACAGTCTAATATGATTGACCACAACGTAAGGAAGTCCATAATTTTTTAATGTTTAGCATAATACAGTACAGAGAATTTTGATTGTTTATCAATATCATTGTACATATGCTAGATCTAATTTCAAGGAAATTATTGTGCGCATTGACATGGAAAATTTAACCTAATAATCTTGTTTATTAATATTAGTCTAAAATTTATATTATGACCACAAATTTCAAGTAGTAACTTATTCTTAAGGAAAAAGACCGTGCAATTCTTTTAATAATTGTACTCTGACCAAAACCAAACTTAGTATTATCTACCTCCATGGTATTATTGTGCCTTCACCAGCTGGGAAAGCAGTGGCGTATCCAGGGAGGGGGGGGGGAAAGCAAAAAAATTAGGCTTAGGCTTATGCTGTCGCGGTTAACGTGTATTCGGGAAATTAAGAAGCAATATTTTTCTGTGGGCGTGGCCACCGAAAATAATTTCCACGCCCCACCCACCAGCCCCCCCATTTTAATACTGCTAGATACGCCACTGTGGGAAAGTAATTAAATATGCATATATTGTCTTCTGTGATTGGTTGATTGCCATAACCTTTCAATGTTTAATGAATATAATGCTTTGGTAGATGGATATAATTGTGTGGAGTATATGATCACTTCTTATGATAGATTACATCCACGGAGTGCCCCAAAGCCATAATCTCAAAAATGTAATGGATAAATCACGTTTTTCCGAATCATGACAGACTGAGTAGATTACTGGTTAAAATGTAAAAAGAAAAGATTTAGATATCTTCTCAACTTCTCAGTATTTTTCTTTAATTCCTTTTCACTTCCAACGCTGTTTGATTTGAAATTCACATACCATTCATGCCGCTGCTCTTCCTCCGATTCCGAATTCATTTGCAGTCTCTCAGTGCTCTGTGGCCAATTTTGACTTTCTTTTAAGGTCTAGGTCCAAAATTAGGCTACCCACTCCATTAAAGACCATAGCATTCGTTAAAATAATGAAATTATAATTAATTAAAAAGTAATAATTAAAATAATAGGTTTTTGCTTTAGTGCGATTTTGAAATAACAAAATATAATAAAATTATATATGCCATTCAATAAGGTTATAAGAATCAATGCACATGTATCCCTGTGATTGATTTTTGATTAACCATACCTAGTGACATAAATAAAAAAAAACAAAAAAAAAACTGTGCATTATCACAGTACAGTACATCACACAGCTGATTATTACAGTCCTTTATAATTAATACTTAAACAATGCAAAAAAATACTGCATTTATTTTGTCTATATTTATGTCTTTGGTTGAAGTAGGTGGCATTTCTGACTGAAAGAGTTGGAATTGGCTAGACCACCAGGCACTGCAATCACTTTATATAAAAAAAATATTTTATCTTTCACTCTGACCTTCGCCATGTCTACCGGTGCGAAGGTCAGGAGAGAAAGCACAGAATGTTGAAAACTATAAAGAAGCAAGTGCATTGACTGGGATTGTGGTTTTTGTAATCCTTAGGTTTCTAGGATGTGGTTGGCTTATTGTTTGTGTTTCGGGTTCTAATGTGCAGTGAACTGAGAAAGGTTGTAGCTACAATTGTTGTGTGTCTCGGCATGGAACCAGGGGCCCATCGGATGCAGTGGTAATTTCCTCTGGGGGGGGGGGACAGTGGGAGCAAAGTAAACCCTTCAAAGCTGAGAGGTTATAGATAATTTTAGTTGAATTTGTGAGCAAACATTTCAAAGATCTTTGAAATTAACCCATTTCCCGCAAATTAATATTTTTAGGTTTTCACTACTGTATATCAACTGTTTATCAAGTCAGGTTACACTGGGTAGCACCAAGCACTGCAAAATAGAATTAGATGTGATTAAAGAAAACTCATTTTAACAGAAGTCCTGGAAGTAGCTTGTTTTAACTTGGAACACCTGCAAACACGGAAGCACTTTGACATGGTCTACGGATTATATTGAACATAACCGTTAATCTGCTTTTATCTTTTGGTGGTTCCTTGATGTTCAAATAAACAATAAAAAATTATGTTAACTCTTACCAGTGATAATTTATTGTTAAAGTACACTTGGAATGTTTTTTTACACATACAGTACTGGTAGTTTGATATTTTAAAATATAGATATTGTGTTAATTTTACATTTGTATAGCTCAATTGAACAGTTCACTATAGAACATTACTCTCTTTGAGTTTAAAATGAAAATAAAGGAGACACTATTCAAAAAATTTAATAAATTTAACTAACCAAATAAATTAAATTATTAATCGACCTAATAATAAATCAAATTTATTAGATAGTATTCATAAATATATAGGGGATGAATAAAAACAGTCACAAATTAATCAATTAAATTATCAATGAACCTACTAATCAATGAATGTATGTATCAGTCAGAAAATTAATTAAAAATATCATTGGATCAAGATGTTTTTTAAAAATAACAATGGAAAATAGTAAATATAAATTGAAACAACATTAAAATTCATCTCTTTATCAATTTCCAGTAAGATTTGCTTCATCACTTAGGTTGTACTAGCTTAGCACGAGGTGTTGGTACATTTGGTATCTTGTAAGGCCTCCTACGAGGACTTTTCAGGTACGCTGCGACTCTAGGCATAGCCTTGAACTTCTGATAGAATGTGTTCAGCTTGGTATAGCTATCAAGGACACTTATCAATGGCTCTCCCATATCATAGGTAGCAAACTCCACATTTGAATCCAGAAGATCAAAGATGATAAAATCTACCCAGGTCAGACGGCCATCAACAAAATAAGGAGAACTTTCCTATAAAATCAAATAAAATCAAGATGATTAGCTATAGAGTACAACACTCCTAAAGCGGTCATTACGCCTGTGAATGACTTCATAATCTTAATGGTTTTAGAATAGGCTTTCTGGAAAAGGAATGTTAAAACCTAATAATTTACCATCAAAATGTACCAAAAACACAAAAACTCACATTTTATCAAACACACATTTAATCAACAATTAATCATCAATTAAAATTTACGAAGAAAAATTAAGATACAACATCTTAATAATTATGTTAGAAATTGGGATCAGTGGTTTGTCAGTGGAGACAATGGAGCCATTTGACCACATTTTGGGTCGCTGATAGCAATGATGTAGTATCGTGTGGTATCGTGACGTAACAATGTAGTACTCTATACATCATGTTACTCACTGTACATATAACATTTATTTGACATTTTATTTTTTACGTGAATCACTCTATTTTGTACGTACTAAGTATTGTGTCAGTGATAATACTACTCAAAAGTTACGCTTGTGCAAAGAAGAAGATTAAAAGTAAAATGGGTCAGGACCGACTGAATTCCCAGGTACTGATACGAAAGTACATACATGGAGTGAAGGGTATGTTAGTTTGCAAATAACATACCTTCTAAAATGCAGGTTTTAAGATCTTAACTAGTTAGCGATTTAGTTAGATCAATTTGGATTTTGTTACATTTAGCTGATGTCTTTTAGATCTCAACAAAGTGATAATAAAATTTAATAACAAAACTGATGAATGTATTGAAATTTTCTACATTTTGGCATGGATAGTGGTTGCAATTTAAAGTATAATAAGCTATCAGTTGTAATGACGCTTTTTAAAGAGGCTTTCATTTGTAATGAATTTTAGTCTACATGACGTAATTCATTTAGTCCAGGAGTGGGCATAAAAATGGGTCGGAGGGCCAATGTGAATCTTTTATTTAACATCGAGGGCCGCACCCAAACTTTGATGTTTCCAGTGCGCTTCCAAAAACCTTCATACACTGCATTCATACCACTTCATGCTCAGCTTAAATATTACAGTTTACAGGAAATCAGTGTTGGGCCGTAAAAAGCAAGGTATTTTCTAGCCAAAGATGGTTGGTGGGCCGCACACATTGGGTTTTTATTTCTGCGGGCTGCAAAGAAAATGAATCTTGGGCTGTATGTGGTCCGCGGGTTGCATGCGGCCCACCTGTGTGATTTAGTCACTCGTTTTTTTATGCAGTAAGACGTAGCTGGAGTATAATCCTTTAAGTGTTCTGCTTTTCAAATATTACGGGAAATATTCCTCTGAAAACATTTGCGTACCCTTTAAATTGTTTACACTGAGCAAAGGCTTTACCCCCTTTACCCAAACTAACACCAATTCCCAGCCTCAAAGTGGAAACTTTCAATTGGTTTTGTGCCTGCCTGTTATCAAATTCTTTAATTTTCCATTGTTATCATTATCCTCATGATCATTATTATCATCATCACCACTATCAACCACATCATCATCCATATCATAATTATCATTATCATTCTTATAAATACCAACATAAACATCCACATTAGTATCATCCACCTGCTTATTAACTTGATTACCAAGCTGCCATCATCAACACCATCACCATCCTCACTGCCAACATCATAATCTTCATCAGTATCAATCTCTTGCACATCATCATCATTATCATTGCCATTATCATCCTCCTCCTCCTCTACTCCATTCTCCAATCTTAATTGTCACTTTCATCATGTTTACCTGCTGATGGAGTGATGGAGCAATCTTTTCGAAGTAGCCCAACCACATCGGCGCAGTGTTCAAGATATAATCATTCCTCATGTCCACAGAGAAGGAACTGTCATACAAAATCTTGGACAACTTACTGCGAAAATCCTCTGAAATAAAAAATAATACAGTTGTTAGAACAAAGCCATGCAACAACAAACCATCCAAAACATTTCAGAATTGTGGCAAACATGGGTCTAATAATCAAGGGTCCCAAGTCTTCTGGAAATTGGCCAGTGGCAGATCAACCACAGATTCAAAACCATTTGGTCTTTAGGTCTTTGCTTCTTGCGCCACTCCCTCAAAAAATACTTGATCCACCACTGATCCCACACCCTTTAGATACACTGAACTAAAGTACTATCTAGGACATATGTTATTGACTACATACTTAACTTTAATGCTGTATTATATATACTTTTTATGAGAAAGAGATGTGAAGAGTATTAAACATACCTGCACCTCTGGCCAAGATATCACAATAGTGCAGTGATTCACAATCACACTGCATCCCAGTGGCCCTTCCAATGTATTGCGCAATAGTCTGGCTTTGAACCAAACTCAGACCACCTGAGGTTGTGATTGCCGGAACTGAAATAGAAGAGGATTTAATTGTTAAATAATTAACTTAAAAATTAATGGAAAATTTGGCATATATAGTGCATAGGCTACTACAATGCAATGTCTCTATGAGCTCTTTTACCCAGTGTCAAGAAAAAAGAAATAAAAGAATACAGAAGAAGATCAAGAAAGATTAGAATTGTGGAAAAAGAAGAGATTTAAGTCTGGATTTAAAAATAGCCAAAAATGAAGATGACCTTATGAAATTCAGTAAGTTACTTCACAACTTTGGTGCAGCAACCAACATAGGTTTTCAACATGATCAGAAGGACAATAAAGAATGAATCATTGGAAAAACTTGATAATCCATATCATGAACTGTGATGGAAAACCATGCACAAGAAGATCATAAGCAAAGCTATAAGTCTCTACTAAAAAGGTAAAAAATTAATAATTAAATGTTAGGGAAAAAAGGATAATCAAAATATATGTGAGACAGTATAATTATTACAAAGATTAAGAGTTATTGAATTAGAGAAAATACAAACCCTGTCCAAAAGTATACATTCCACTCTCAACGCCTTTTTTCTTCGCTTCTGGCCAAGTATCTTTTGTGAAGTTTGTTTCGTTATAAGGTATCTGGGCTTCTTCCAACATCATTCGAATAACCTCACCACGCCCTCTACCATTAAAATAGTGAATTGTAACAAAGTCTATATCGCCAACAGGCAGACAACCTTTCTTGCCAGTTACAAGTTCACTCACCTTCCTACAAAAGAAAATAAAAATTAAAAGGAAGAAAATAATTTGAACATTCCATTAAAAATATATTATAACAAATGAACAGGACACTACATTGGGCAATCTGAGCAGGCAAGAAACATGGCAACAGCCATGACGAGCTAGTAACAGTCATGTGACGCTTAGAAAACAGTCATACGAGCTAGAAAACAGTAAAAAAAAAAAAAAATATATATATATATATATATATATATAGGCCTATATATATACACAATATATATACATAATATACATATATATATGTATATATACATATATAAAATATATATATAAATAAATAAACTACATAACAGTTTTCAATAGATTATATTTAAAATATCAATAATACAAATAATAAGATAAAATAAACATTTCATAGTGCTTGCAAAATAAACAAAAATGTATAATGTAGTATTTATATTGTTTGTAAATTTAAAAAAAATCAGAGACAGTGTAAATTTATTCTCTCAAATTTCTATTACACTTCTACATACATTTCAAAATGATATTGCAATATCTTATTATATAATTGCCTAATAATGCAATTGCTTTTTGTTTCATTTTTCAAATACATGTGATCATTATCTAGATATTCATTTCCTTAAAATACTGTGATTATCTATGGATCAAAAACTTCCTTCTTCCTCCATCCTACTCATTACAAGAGCTCTCTGTAGTTTCCCTATCTCATCTACTTCCTCCTGACCTTTCTAACTATATAAATATTTATTATTGCTACTAACTCTGAAGTCTACATCATTTAGATACTTGAGGCACTGGCTGATATAAGCAGTCTTAGTGAAAAGATTATGTTTTTACTTTTCACACCCAGCTATTAAAACACCATTAATATTTCATGGATTACACTCAGTTTGCTAATGAGGCTTAAAAAATGTTGACTCTTCAATATTTCAAATTCTTCTTCTTTTGATTAGCTGAGCATCTCGAAAATCCTAAACTAGGCTTCCAATTGATGCATTATGGGAGATTTTAAACGGACAGAACGGGTTCTTCTATCGGTAAGTTAATCATGGTAAAAACTAATTAAGACAGAAATATGTTATGAATACTATTATGGGAAAATTAATTTATGTGAGCCTTAGTTCACACATTAATAAACATTTATTCAATTTGTCAATTTTAAAGTATTTATTTTTGGTTTTTCTATTTAATAAAGACTACACTATTATTATTATTATTATTGTAATCTTATTATATATATATATATATATATATACACACATATATATACAGTATATATACATATATGTATATATATACATACATATATATATATATATACATACATAATATATATGTATGTATATATACATAAATAATATATATGTATAATAGAATTAAAAAAAAAAAATATATATATATATATTAGATATAATATGATGATTATATATATATATAATGATTAGATCAATAAAATGGACATATTAGGCCTAGTAATCTTTATCTATTCATTAACACGAATAACATTTCCAATATTCTAACCAATTTTTATATAGCCAGAGTTAGTTTCGACCTAGACAAACCTTTGCTAAAAAGGTACACTTTCTCCATGAAAAGGCTTCTTCTACGAATGGAATGACCTGTTCGAAGCACGAAATCCTGTAAACCAAACCAAGTACCGTTACGATGTTTAGTCGTACGGGAAATCCACTCGCCATGCAGTACCGTTACGATTTTTAATCGTACGGGAAATCCACTCACGAAATATTTTCTAATTTTATTATATTACCACCTTTTTATTACATAGATCTTTTTCAAAACATAACTGCTTTTAAGAAAGTATAATACATACTCCAAGCATTGAAATACACGCCATCGTTTGAATCCCAACACGATGGCGTGTATTTCAATACTTGGAGTATGTATTATAATTTCTTATCCGAGATTAATCAGTGGACCTTTCGGTAACTGCTTTTATAACATTATATAGACCCATTAAACACAAAAACTGCTCTGGCTTCGGGGGCCCTTAGGCAGGCCTCTGGATCCCACACCCAGAACCCCCCAAATACGAAAATGAAACGATAGCATACGTTGACATAATAGACATAAAATTTTATTCAAGATGAATATTTCGGACACGCCTGTGTCCTTCAGCGTTTATATGTATGAATGAGAAATACAGAACAGATCAAAATAAAAAAAGGAATTAACCCTGTCTCTTATACACATCTAGATGTGTATAAGAGACAGTATATATATAGGCCTCTAGCTAGCTTGGTGTTTATTGTTTTGTTTGTTTATTTCTGGCTTTGTTTTGTCTTTATTTTTCTGTAATATTGTCAAGCGCATAGAGACCTTGTTTATTTGCACTATGTAAATCCATCTATTATTATTATTATTATCGTTATATATTGGTAACAAGTATTACCATATTATTATAATTAAAATAATCATAATATTATTACAATACTGTATTATTATAATACTACAGTAGTATCATTAATTTAATATTAAGCACAACACTATGTATTTAATAGTGAAATCTATATTTGCTCTTTCTCTTCATTTAATTTTATCACACTGTATTAATAAAATTATCAAAGGACAAAAACACAAAGCAAGAACATAATCAAGAACATTATACAGGAGGTGGACTGGGATTGCCAATTAGCAAAATTAATCACTTGTGCTTCTCCAACTCCCATCCAACCAAACAAAATACTTGTAAATCATTTTCTAATGAACATAAAATTTATATCATAAATTACCATAAAAATATTTTTTGAACAATTAGATTTAAGAAATTCAGTTATAACAAGTTTAAAATTTCATCGCTAGAATTCATACAAAGTTTAAATATCTGCGTTTAATATAGTGGTACAGAATATTAAACACAGATATTAAACTTTGTATGTGTGTTCAATATAGTGGTACAGTATATGTGTTTATGGTTGTTATGCCAAAAGTGGCGTACTTACTGTAAGAGTCTTCAAAAGGGGTGCTGATGGAGAGGGGGTGGTGCACAATGATTTAATGAGGGGAGAAGGTGGAGTGGGGGTGGAGCACAATGATTTAATGAGCTAGGTTGAGTACAATATTTTTGTTTTAGACATTTTCAATGGGAGAGCAACTGGGAACACGCTTTTTTGGGGCCTTCTTTTTTGGGGGGAGGGGGGTGTGCGCACCCTCTAGATACTCTACTGTTGATTCTGATAAATTACAGAGTTGAACATGAAAGATGAACTCTGAAACGAAGGATATTGTTTGTTTGTTTTATTGGTTTTTCCACACACAACATAAAAAGTATGTACATTCGGAATGCAAACTTAACTAAATATTACAAAAAAAAAAAAATAAAAAAAAATTCATATAATGACTGTAAATTAGAAATCAAATAAATAAGTGTGTGGATGGAGACCACAATAAGTTTGTACAAACTTTAAATCATGGCCACCGGTTAAAATTGGAATAAAATAAAATTAGATCTGATGACGAACAAATAACTATAGGCCTATGTGAATAATCATGGATATAAAGGTCTCTAGGGGAGAAAATACTTTAGCGACAAATTAAATCGGTCCTGTTTCATACAGGTTAATTGTAAGAGAATACAAACTTTGTGGCCATGATTGATAAGGCGAGATGTTTTTTATTCCTTGTTTCGCATACTTATTTTTTTTAAAGATCATCGTCATTTAGCAAATAAGACATCCATCCGCAGGAGAAAATAAAAATAAAATTTTATTAGTGAATGTAAAATAGGATGGTTAAATGCTTCAAATTTACATAATTAGGAAGAAATAGACATATCTTGTCTTTGGAGATTTCAAGGCAGCGGAGGGCGTAATAAAAATAAAGAAAATCTTGTATTTTTTTAAAATTCTTTTTTTTGTGGCGGCGGGTGCGCTAATTGGCCAAAAATAACATTTTATTTTGATTCGCCGAAATCATCAATATTTGCAGTCGGTGGGTTCACTGAAAGAGGTATAAAAGAAGATTCGCCTAAAGGTGTGATTCAATTCTATAAAATCAAGGAGTTTCCTGGCTTCCCCTTCCACTGAAAAACCCCTTTGAGGGGTTCTAGTTTCTTCGGGCCCGGTCACTTATGCCCCCTAATTGGATTTTTGACCTTCATATATATGGGAGTTGATCTTGGGAAAATCCTGCCTACAAAGCCTACTTCTTTGTGTAAATTTTTTTTAGGGAGGATTTTTTTTTACTACTCTACAAACAAAAAGGAGAAAGTATAGGAATGCACTGTTAAAAACACAAGACTCAAGAGTCAACTGCTGATTTGATGGTGTTCATTGATCCAAAAGCTAGGAATCAGGATACTTCAAGAAAGAAGGCCAATATTTCACCTACTTCATTATTTCTGGAGCCTGGCCACTGTAATACACCGTAAATGCTGCAGCTACTAAGACAACAATGATTTGTGCACATGAAAACCCCATGATACCTTAATATTTATACCTCGATAACACACACCACCGACCTTGTTCTAGGCGTACCCTTTAATAACCACTAACTTGGGTAGTCGAGGCGCGAGCCTACTCAGATCATGCATGCTCAGGTCTAGGCTAGGTTAAGTTCGGTCTGGTGGTTCGGTAAGTCTGTCGCAGGGGGCGGTTGTCATATCTCATCAAATTGACAAAATGGCAGCCTTTCCGAGTGTCACACAGGTAGGTATTGTTTATTCAATAGCCTTTCTTTTGGACAAGATTCATTATATAGACTTTTTGAATACAGTACTATGTTATCCAATTTTAAACATAATCTTACGTGTTCTTAGGATATAAGTAAAGATAGAATAAAGGATAAATTTAGGCTCAACATGAATGGAGTGCAGCTGTAGCCTGGCCTGGAGTAAACAACGCCCACAACCTGTCTCCAATCCGAACCTTCGTACTGAAGACGAGTGGTTAGGGCCTAGGTGCTAGCCTGCACTTTATTTTTAGTTTTAAATTGTTCAAATTTACATGCATGAATTATTTAAGCCAAGGCGATTGGTTAAAGCTATGCGTATTCATAACATTTTTTTTGTATTTTTTTAAAGTTTGTGTAGGCCTAGAGCCTAAAAATATAATATAAAAAAGTTACTTTTTTCCAGTTGAAACCAGAAGCTGATGTTTTTGTTATGTTTGTGTATGTGTAGTGTGCGTAGGCTTTATGGTGCATTCACACATTGTGTATGTGTAGTGTGTGTAGGCTTTATGGTGCATTCACACATGCAGCTTCCATACTGTAAAGTTTTTAAATTGTGCAGATGATACCTCAAAAACTAGCTCAAACTTGCACAGAAAATCGCTATGAAAATAGGTGTGCATACAGTAGTCGTAATTAATACATTAAATACATTGTTTTATATTAAGATGTCAAAGCCTAATTTGCGGCAAAATGATGTACTAAGAAAGCTTGTTTACAGATCTCACTGATATGGCTTCTTCCAGCTTGTGACCCCTGCTAAAATAGAGCTGGTTATGTTTCTCAAAGATTTGATAATTTAATTGAAATCATATTTTTGAAATTTACAATCATCTACTAGCCACAATTTTGCAATTAATACCTAAGGAACATCTTTTGTTAGAAAATACTTACACCAATGCAGTTAAATCTGGACGTACTTCACAAAAGAATTTCGGCAATACAGTAGTTGCAAAACTGTGCTATGCATTTGATCTTTTTACAAAGTACAACAACTACCTTTGTGTTAATAATCCTTGAGTAATTTAAAGCCAAGATCCGGAGGGAAAAAATATTTTATGTTGTACAGCCAGTTTTTCTAAGACACAAAAATGGCGTTTGATGGAAAACAGTCTGTAATGAGGTACAGATCGTAACGAATCACAACAAATTTCACAGGCACTGATTGGCTAAGGTCAGTCAACATAGGCCTAGTAGTACTGTACCATTTGACCTCCCGTTCCAATATAAAGTGTGTTCTAAATGCACTCGTTGATTGCGATCTAGAGTAATCAGTTTTTGGATTACCACTGATTACATCGCAACCGATTACGACGGAGTGTAGTCTGATTAGGGTATAATATCCAGTTACTAATTAGAGAACGTTGCATTAGAAAGAATAAACTCCTAGCCATTACTCAGGATTCCTAATCATTGCCTAAATGTTTAGGTTGAGGGAAATTTTGTTGAATTGACATGGAATGACTATATTATTTCATAATATTAGAAGAGGCTAAGCTTTGTGTTTTTATATTTTAACATTTACGAACTTAAAACAAGGAAATAGAACTTGGCCATTTTGTTGGATGCAATTCTTACATTGTCTGTAGTAGTAGACCATTATTGATTGAAAAGGAAGTTATTAACTTTTAATTAACATTCAGCTTTTTGTTTCATAAAGCAATTTTAGGAAATGTTTATTATTAAATAAATAAAGTAGAGGTTATGATGACAAATGTGTACTGTATTAAATATCTCAAAATGTTATTCATGCCTGCAAAAACTTTGTTTCACTCTGTGGTGGATGTTGCCTATAGTAGGCCCAATGTCCAAGGGCTTTAGAATGAGATAGGACTTACTGTCTCACATACTGTAGACAACCTACAGTAGAATTTTTGCTCTGTTAACATTTGATGGGTGCAATGAACCCTAGATTTCTGTCCAGAACAAATTCCTATTGTTTAAAAAGAAGTTATTTTGAACGACTCACCCTGATGTAAAGAAATGCGCTGCTTGGTAGCATTATTTTGGCCATGATAATAATAATAATAATAATAATAATAATAATAATAATAATAGTGTAGTTTTATATAGCGCACATATTCATCAAATGTAAGATGCTCAGGGCGCTTGATATGTGGACTTGGAATTCGATCAATGACTTTCTTCTCCTCTAAGGGTCCCTTTGTGTCTGTGCTACCCGGTACCAGCAACTCTCGTCGTCCACCACAGGAGCTGTCTTTGTCCAGTACACCGGGGTATTCCCCTGCTCGTCTTGAAAGATGTACTGGGTGCTTTATAGTTCACACGAGCCATTGTATACACTGAGCCTACGGTTTATAGTCCTTATCCGAGAAGACTTGTTCTACCGCCAGAACCATAGGCGAGTGTGCCGTTCAAACCAGCGCCGATATTATGGCTATAGCTTGCGACGCCCCTGCTAACCGCTCGGCCATTCAACCCGCCTTCCTATTTGTCTATTTGTATTAAATACTTGAATTTTTATTGAATTTGCATTTCCTCCATCTCTTACCTTAGGTTGCTGGCAGCAACATATCCGGCTATGAAGCACTCTATCGACAGGTAAGGGATTCAAGAAGTGTAGGGACATTACAGAGGTGCCTCTAGGATTTTGAAAAACAGAGGCACAATAGCCATTTTAGAAGCGTTCATTTATTCAGTCAAATATTTGTTAATTATTTATCAAATCACACAAGTATCATGTGAAGTGCTTAGAGGCTTTTTTTTTACATGAAGCACTTAGTATAACATAATGTTACAGCATTATTAATAAAAACCATACAGGGCTTTGTAGAGACATTAATTATTTAATTCATAAATCACTACTAAGTATAATACAAATTAAAAGAAAAATGGAAAACAACAAAACCAAAAAGTATACTTATGTTGTCTAATAAATTTAATAATAATCCTGGTAAATCAAGTTATGAATAACAAATTTTTATATGTATTTGCTAACACTGACTTTTATAATCTTGTTGAATCTTTCAAACATAATACATATCTATGTATACAGGTATATGTCTATATCTTCTTAGAAAAGACAAATAAATGAATAAAATGTTTAAAATAGAGTCTGCTTCGTGAAAATTTCAAGTAAAAATGACTATTAAATAGAAAAAAATAAAACTTTTTAGTCTATTCAAACATTACCTTCTAAAGAAACAAACTTGACAATGTCATGTAGAACAATATGAAACAAACTGGAGTCATTGACATAAGCCAAGGCCTTTTGGAAGATAAGTGATAGGAAGTTAATGACACATTAACAATGCACTGCTGGTAATCTTAACTCAATTAGGAATGTGCCTGTCTTCAGCCATATTACACCCACTCATATTATATATCCTACTATTATATTTTTCACTTTATTCAAAGGAAGTACACTGGTCATTACCATTTACTACAGGATAGAATTTTGTGATGACCTGTAAACTAAATCACATGGGACTTAAAGGGTGGGTTTGTTTTTAGTACAACTTACAATACAAATTGGTAAGTCATGGCATAGGCTGAGGGGTGGGGGGATAAGCTCCATAGTAGCAAATTATTTCCACTAAATTTTCATTGGAATTCTTTCACCTGAAGAAGTGCACTGTGTGCACGAAAGCTTGTGTACTGTCATAAATAAACTAGTCATAAAAGTACTGAATATCCTGAGTTTTATTTTCTATTATATATTAGATTAGTACAGCTTATCTATTTTTCATTGGAATAGTTATTTAATTCTGTATTCTCAATTTTCTCACTCCAACCCCTCCTTCCCAGTCTGAAACCAGCCGACACCCCTGTATTTAACAGGATATAGACCCAGCACCCTGGGATTGCAAACAAGCATGTAAATCACCAAGGTATTGCTCTACTACTATAGAATCGTCCATGTTCACTATGTAATGTTGTATTTAAGTTCTAACTGATCATTGTGATGAATGGTGTTGTATTCTTTCTGTTCCAGTTATGGTATTAAATATTGGCAAACATAAATTTAGAGAAATAAGTGGAATTATCTTGTGAAGATTTCATTGTCTATATTATCTTTGTTAGGTTTTTTTATTCGGTTTCAATATACAATACAATACAATATAGATAAAATTACAAAAAAAAACAGAACAATAAAACATGAAACCAGGATAACCCATAAAGTCGAAAAATAAAACAAGTTATTTCCAATTGGGTCCAATACAAAAAACATGACATAATATAAATATAAAAACTATTTACGAAGCAATAAAATATATTAAATCATCAGTTCTTAAACTTGCATCTGTCCCTGATTGTTTTCAACTGCTTTCTCCTGCAGTATATTTTCTTCCTTACCACAGTATTTATGTATGAAGTAAATTAATCTTTTTTTTCTTTTTTTTTCATTTTAATTTGCAATATTTTGTAGTTTGACAAATTTGGTTCAGGTCACATTGGAGCAACTGATGCTGCTGTTTTTCTAAAGCGGTCTGGACTGAAGGAGTCTACATTGCACAAAATATGGGAGCTATCAGATCCTGGTGGCAGAGGCTACTTAGATAAACAAGTAAGTACTGGACTAAGAATAACAATGGACCCATTAATAATTAATAGGTCCATGGTACAGTATAATCAAATGTTTTGATTTAATTGGATTTCATTATAAGATGAACTTAACAATAACATGTATAAAATGAAAAATAGATTTCAGGATAAAAAACTATATAGTAGTGATAATTTAGTTGTCAAATAAGTATTCAGGAAACGTTGTAGATTATTAACTGAATTAATGCAAGGTCAACAGCGACTATATATTTTTGTGCCAGCTCAAATAATGTTTTTTTCTTTGGTGCTTAGTTATTACATTTTGCTATGTTGCCAATTTTGCTGATGCTTAGGATAGTTGAATATTAATATAACTTAGTTTTATTATCTGAAATAAAATGTACCTTCATCAGCTAATAATAAATATATATACAAATATCTACCATCCATACATCCAAAAAATTATAATTTTGAACCGAGAATATCATGTGCTATGTTCTCTTGTGAATTACAATCAACTTTGAGACCACAAATGAAATAGTTTGCCTTTCATTACTTTTATTGTGCTTTTATGCTTAAATACTATTTTCGTATTCACAATAAAGAAATGAAATTTTAATTTCTAGGTTATGTTTTCTGTTTTTGGACAATGAAGAATGAATTAGTTGAACTTTTGTTTTCAGGCTATTTTTGTGGCTTTGAAACTAATTGCTCTTGCTCAAAATGGCAAAGATGTCTCAATGGCAAGTATCACTACTCCAGTACCACTACCCTCTATGGTAAGTTCCTACAAACTATTTTTATTCCATTTGATATTTGACATATTAAAGTTGGATTGATATTAGAAAATATTTAATTTAATGGTATTAGGCATTCGATTTAATTGTACGGTTATTGTAATGGTTTGGGGGCTTTTATAGTGCATACTACATGGTCTCTATGCACTGATGAAATAAATAAAATATAATTTTGATGATATAAAAAGCATGCTGTTTTGGGTCTGTCTGCACAACAAATATAGACTTCATTTCTTATTCTTATTTTCAAATGAAATTTGATAACTAATAAACAATCACTAATCTTTACTACATGCTTAAGTTTTTCATAGACAGGCCTGAAAAAGAAATATTTTTGTGCATCCAGCCATGAAAATGATCTTAATCAAATGACTCCAGGACCAAATGTTATTTTTACACTATTATAACCAAACAGTAGTACATTTAGTAGTTTGGAGCAAGCAAAAATATTAAATTAAATTATGCATTAAATGGTGATTTAAAAAAAAAAAATTTTTCTTTCTAAAATTCCTCCGATGTAATAGTCATTGCCTCCGACCGCTGATCACACACTTTTTCCAGCCCTGTTCATAGATTTGGTCTTAAATTAGTAAACTACAAGATAATTTGTTACTGTAAATCCTGAATCGTTATTTATATTTTTAGGCTAATTACCCAGCCCAGGCCCCAAGAACATCAACCCCTCCTGCTTCAAGCTCACCGGAACCATGGGCAATTAAGGTAAACTTTGTTTGTGAGCCTTAACATACAATGTTTGGCCAGACAATGTCTATACATATCGGCTAACATACGATCATTTCCATCCATTTTCGTGCAGCAGGACATCAGCATTGCTATAGCTTCTTTTCTCCTTTCTTTTTTTTTCTTTTTTTTTTAATTGGTTCTCATTGGTGTACAGTACTTGCAAAATATGTTAATTATGTTTAATATGTTCTATTGAAGTAGATAACATATGGGGGTTTGCCATAATACCAAAACATGACAATTGATATTTTAATATATTCTTATTCTCCACATTATAAGCTTTTAAAATGATAGGTCATTTACTGGGATCAACTTACTATTGCAAAAGTTATGAGTAAAAGTATTCTATTACAGCTTCTCTGTACTAAAGTATGCAATACTGGCACATTCTTATGTTAATTACTCAGTATAACATTTAGTGACAGTATGTTGGTTTTGTGGTGGCATGTCTCATACATTGTTCATATTGTCAAATTTATTCTGTTGAAGTAGATCATTGTCTGATTTTCAACAGATATGGAGTGGTGTCTGAACAAACATATAATATTCAGCCTTGTCCAGACTATCAAATTTTATTTGAGAAAAACATGTGACATGCCTAAATATGGTCATGATGACATCACTTCATCACCATATATAGGCACACCATGACTATATATGGGCATACAACAGTTTTTTTGCCAAAGAAAATTTGATAGTGTGGACAGCTTTAAGTCCTATCCACACTATCAAATTTTATTTGACAAAAACATGACATGCCTAAATATGGTCGTGATGACATCACATGATCACTCTGTATAGGCACACAACAGTTTTTGACAGTGTTGACAGAGCTTTAGGTAAAATCTAATCAAACATTGCCACTTTTGAGTCTGACAGACAGAATCCTGACAGTAGTGATCTTTCGATTGCACGACGACCACGACGACGGTAGGAGGTAGAAAGTATTGACGTCACTAAAAGTCATCTGCGCATATGAGAATGTTAAGTTGTCCTCGTCGTGTGAATTCTAGGGTGCAATTTTTCGAAATCAAGTATGCAGAGAATGTAGGATGCCCTGTAGAGCGGTCACGCATGAGTGATTCCCTTCGCGTCATGGGAACATTGTGGAATTGCCTGCAGTTTGACACTTCTGTATTTTTTGTTGTTTGTTTGAAATTTCTAGAACCCAGAAATTTCGGGAGGGGGGGGGGGGGGGTTCCCGGGTTTGAAATTTCTAGAACCCAGAAATTTCGGGGGGGGGGGGGGGGCATGTCCCGGACCCCCGTAGTGTATTGTTATACCAATGGCCTCACTTTCAGCCCCTTTCTGCCCCCTCTTTTGAACATCTCTGGATCCGCCCCTGACAACATTGTGCCCCTGCCTACTCTTTCACAGAAAAAGTAGATCACACTAATGTTAGGTATGTCTTTATCTCAGTGGAAATAGGTCTGTCTGCCATATACCAAGGATTGACTAAAATGTGTAATGTTTATAAGGCCTACCAAAAGCAAACATAGCCAGCGGTGGTGCCAGAAATTTGCTGACAAGGGGTCCAGTGTGTCTGACTGAGGGGTCCGATCCAAGGCGACGACGAAGCCTCGGTCGATGGTACTGAATAAAAAATGAGTGTTAGGGTTCATAGGGAGAGTTTTTATGGCTTAATTTGGTCTTAATTGTGCTTTAGACCACAATATTAGGGATTTGCAATCAAAGTAGCGTTAATTGGATAGGCAATTATTTTTTAATTATTTTTGTTCTGACGACCTAGTCATTCTTCAGAAAACAGGGGGTCCAGGCCTGTCCAACGGGTGGGCAAATGCGCCCCCCCCCCACTCACTGGCGCCACCACTGAACATAGCACCTAATTAATTTTTTAACAATTCAAGTGATAGTAGTTAGTACAACTTATCTAGAGTGTGGTAAATCATTTTTTATTAATGTTTCTAGCTGAATTTTGCAAAAATTTGTAATTTTAATGTACCAGCAGTATGTTATTCGAAACTCTAGGGTACTATTAACGTGTAGGCATAGGAGGCCCATTTCCATAGCATATTATATCCTGTGTATTATTTAATTGTATATTGTTAATATTTCACAGCTGAGTAACCTGCACATCGTGTAAATATAGTTATAGTATGTTATAGTAATTGTTGTCCATTGCATTATTTATGTATTCGTGATTCTTGCACTTTATATTCATGGAAGTTTTAAGCAACTTAATTCATCTAGTTATGACGATGATAAGAAATTAAATATTTAACAATTAATTATTTTCTACAGGATTGCCAGCTGCTATTTCTGGGCATCCGGAGGTGCCATATTTCCAAAATAGACTCTATTCCCGTGCTAACCTTATATTTGGCTGTCCCCTTGAGGGAGAGGTATAGCGGCTCTAGATTGCCAGCATCTATTTACGGGCAGTCAGAGGTGCCAAAAAGTTGTTCACCAACCAATTTGGGGCTAAACTGGATGCTGTCAGACCTCAGTAACTTTAACATCTTGTGTCTGTGGATAGGTGTAGCGCATCTCCACTATTCAGTTACTACCAGATTTGCTAAGTGCCACCCCAATTCCGAGTCCCCACTCTCAATATAATGGCCGGAACATTTGCAAAATGCTTCCGACGGCTATGACTTAGTACATAGTTTTTTTTAGCGTGGTGCAATCTTTGCTTATTTTGCCTAAGTGCGACGGTCATTTGTTTTTTCGTCCAAGCGTGGTGGTCCCGCCACGCTTGAGTATAGCTGGCGAGACCCCTATGTAATAATTAAAAATGATATACTAATTATATATACTGTTTATATAGCACATATTGCGATAAATTTGATTAAAATCCTATGGAATACTTATATCCCCAGGTCCCTGGGAAGCACCATTTTATAAGCAGATATCAGCGGATGGTATTTGGATCTAAACTAAGTACTAATTTTTTGTATTTGTTATTTTTGACTTGTCAGCCCGATGAGAAGGTAAATTATGACCACACTTTTCAAAGTCTTGGACCAATAGATGGCAAGTTATCAGGAGACATGGTGAAACCTGTTTTAATGAACTCAAAACTTCCTTTAGAGACACTTAGTAAGGTAATTCTGTTTTAATATGAACTTTACTGTACATTTACATTTTTAATTAAAAATAATGGTGTATTCAATATTCCAACTCTCAATTTTCGCCAAATTAACTCAAGAAAACATTTTAACACAATATCATTTATTATTATTATTACTATTACTATTATTTCTTATGAACTTGATTAGTTTTCTCTATGTTAAGTATATATATTTTTATATTTACTATTGTAAAGGGGGTTTAAACTTGACAAGAGAAATCTTTTATTTTAACCTCCTATTGCCATGTGTACTTGTAACTCTTTTTGTATATGCTTTTGGAATTTGGCAATAAAATTAAAATGAATGAATAAGTTGGTCCTCATGTAGAGTGCAGATTGGATGAATGGGGTAAGCTTCATTCAGATTGGTGATTCAAAGGTTTATTTTAAATATTGTAACTACTTTTTTTTACTTCTCAAAATAGATATGGGATCTTAGTGATATTGATAAAGATGGGTTGTTAGACAAAGAAGAATTTGCTGTCGTAAGTAAAAATGTATGAGATGGCATCTTAGTTAATGTAGCTAAACTTATCAGTGAGTCTGGTTTACTGCACTTCTTCCCCCCACCCCCCCTTATCCAAAGGTCTCCTTTTCTTGGTAAGATGTTTTGCGATTCCTCGGAAAAAAAATCTTTGAGACCCACAGTTTGTTAACCAGGTGTAATGTACATAGTCTATTAAAATACTGTCTCTTATACACATCTAGATGTGTATAAGAGACAGACATATATGTATGTGTATATATGTATGTGTATATACATATATGTGTGTGTATGTATGTATGTGTATGTGTGTGTATGTATGTATGTATATGTATGTATGTATATACATGTATGTATGTATATACATATATGTATGTATATACATATATACGTATATGTATGTATGTGTATGTATATGTATGTATATGTATATGTATATGTATATGTATGTATATGTATATGTATGTATATATACTTCTAAAAGTCGTGTATCATGCATAGGAACGTTGACGCCTGCAAGGCTCTGGTTTTAGCGTGGTGCAATCTTTGCTTATTTTGCCTAAGTGTGGCGGTCAGTTTGTTTTTTTCGTCCAAGCGTGGCGGTCCCGCCACGCTTGTATATAGCTGGCGAGACCCCTGTGTAATAATTAAAAATGATATACTATTATATATACTGTTTATATAGCACATTTTGCAATAAATTTGATTAAAATCCTATGGAATACTTATATCCCCAGGTCACTGGGAAGCACCATTTTATAAGCAGATATCAGCGGATGGTATTTGGATCTAAACTAAGTAATAATTTTTTGTATTTGTTATTTTTGACTTGTCAGCCCGATGAGAAGGTAAATTATGACCACACTTTTCAAAGTCTTGGACCAATAGATGGCAAGTTATCAGGAGACATGGTGAAACCTGTTTTAATGAACTCAAAACTTCCTTTAGAGACACTTAGTAAGGTAATTCTGTTTTAATATGAACTTTACTGTACATTTACATTTTTAATTAAAAATAATGGTGTATTCAATATTCCAATTGAAAGCTCATTGCTGATAGGATATATGAGATCAGGTGACATTCATACCTATTGTTGATTGGATTTATGATAAGATAATATATATGTATGATATTTAATTAAGCTATATCTACGTCACATGCCACATTAGGGGAATTTAGAATAGGTTATGAAGGTGCTATACTTTGGAATCAACTCTCTCTCTCAATTTTCGCCAAATTAACTCAAGAAAACATTTTAACACAATATCATTTATTATTATTATTACTATTACTATTATTTCTTATGAACTTGATTAGTTTTCTCTATGTTAAGTATATATATATATATATTTACTATTGTAAAGGGGGTTTAAACTTGACAAGAGAAATCTTTTATTTTAACCTCCTATTGCCATGTGTACTTGTAACTCTTTTTGTATATGCTTTTGGAATTTGGCAATAAAATTAAAATGAATGAATAAGTTGGTCCTCATGTAGAGTGCAGATTGGATGAATGGGGTAAGCTTCATTCAGATTGGTGATTCAAAGGTTTATTTTAAATATTGTAACTACTTTTTTTTACTTCTCAAAATAGATATGGGATCTTAGTGATATTGATAAAGATGGGTTGTTAGACAAAGAAGAATTTGCTGTCGTAAGTAAAAATGTATGAGATGGCATCTTAGTTAATGTAGCTAAACTTATCAGTGAGTCTGGTTTACTGCACTTCTTCCCCCCACCCCCCCTTATCCAAAGGTCTCCTTTTCTTGGTAAGATGTTTTGCGATTCCTCGGAAAAAAAATCTTTGAGACCCACAGTTTGTTAACCAGGTGTAATGTACATAGTCTATTAAAATAAGCTTTAAGTTGTTGGCTACTAGTGCATCAAGGTGTTTGTGCATGTTTAATATCCTACCTACTCTACAATTTTAATTTGTCTTCAATTATCAATGCTGATATAAATACTTCTATTTATTTAAACAGGCAATGCATTTGGTGAGAAGGGCAATGGAGAATGAGCAACCACCAGCTGCCTTGACACCTAATCTGGTGCCACCATCAAGGAGGAAGAAACCTCTAATGGCTGGAGCTGTTCCAGTATTTCCTGCTCCCATTAACATCATGCTGAAGAAAACTAATCTATCTCCACAGTTATCACCTACTTCATCACCATCACTTCCAGTTAAACAAACAAATGTGAGTTAATATTGTGTTTATTATTTTTTATTTTAAAATTTCTTATAAATTGTTGATTTTTTTAAAATTATGTAATCTCAACCAAAATCCCCAACCACAATGAGATAAACAACAGCCAACTGACCGTGTTTTTCCCTAAGGCAGCCTATTAATCAATTTTTTTTCCCTGCTAATTAATTGTGTAGCCTCTCATCACACACACTCCAAGTTCATGGGTAGTAACAGCTCAAGACAAGACCAATTCGGATGCGGTGTTCAAACGGATTGATAGTGATGTTGATGGGTATGTGACAGGAGAGGAAGTTCGGGATACACTAATACAGTCAGGACTACCGCAGACTGTTTTAGCACAAATATGGTAAGTTCTAACCCTCAAGTGAAGATAATAATGTATGTTTATCATGCAGTGTTTAAGTTGTTACTTAATCTGGTGCTTGCTTTTGTTAGGGAACATGTGACCGCAAAGATTCCATCATTTGTTTATTTTCTTTGATTTGACTCCTGAACTGTAGGATATCTAAATACCAATCCACATCTAAATTCTAATAATAATCTTTTGGAATAATTTTAGGTAAAGTTCAAAAATGAATTGAATTGAATTAAAGTTGTACCTGTCTATATTTTTCATTAGCGTTTGGGCAAGACAGTGCAATAATGTGCACAACAAATCTGTTTACATTTCTAGAATGAATTTCTACCCATTTATACTCCATTTTATATTTCATTTTTAGATTGTTCAGTAATTATTCTTTACCTAAAGATACTGTGTTGACCATTAACTAACAAGTGCATATGTTTTCAACTGTAGGAAAAAATAAATAAAAGTGAAAACAAAATTTTCTTGCAGGAATCTTTGTGATATCAAACAAACAGGAAAGTTAAACTCTGAACAGTTTGCATTAGCCATGTATTTAGTACAAGAGTCTAAACAGGGCAAACCTGTTCCAGAGCACCTTACTTCTGAGATGATGCCGCCATCGTCAAGACCAAAACCGGGATCGGAGTCAGCTATGCTCACAGTAAGTCTACAATCAACTATCATTCCTGTAGCGCTACTAAAGTTAAATATCTGTTGCGGGAATCTCCTGGAAATTGGAACAGTCTCTTGCACTCCCACAAGCAGGCAATAATCTCCTGGAAAAATAACCCATCTTCTGCAAATTCATAATACATAATGCAATGACCATTCCCTATTATGTTTAATTTTTTGGCAATTTTGAAAATTGTATCGAATTTCTCAAATTTAACCTGTAGTGTAATTTGTTGTAATTTAATATCACAATGACCATTCCTTATTTTATTTAATTTTTTGGCAATCTTTGTAGTGTAATCAAACTTTATATCCTATTCGTTTGATAAGTAATTGTACATAATTAAATTATTAAATGTAAATAGATAATCCGTTTTTTGATTCCATCGAATTTATACTAGCATAATCTATTTTTGAATTAAACAATGTTTCTTAATTTTACTTTTTTAGATAAGTAATTGTATGTAATTAAATAATCAAATGCTCATATATATATTCTATTTTTGTAATCACTGAATTTTTATATTTTTGAATTGAATAATACCTTTTAAATTGCTTAAATAATAAGGTATTGTAAAATAATAATAAAATTAAATGTAATACTAATTGATGATGTTATTTACATATCTAAATCTTTGTCCTACCTTATTAATTATTTAGAATTCTCTTTCCAAACTAATTGTTTAATTTTTTCAGTTTGGTATTTGTTTACATTTTTGCTTATTTTAGGCCATGGCCTTCTTTTTGTTATATGTCATTGTTGCATTTATTATTGTTGTAACGGGACCCCTTCGGAAACAAGCAGAAATGCTTAAAGGGTTATCCTGAAATTCTCTTATTGTTGTTTAATTCGTTTAATTTTGTACTCTGTTTAGTTGTGAGAATTTCAGAATAAATCAAATCAAATCAAATTAAATCATACTTGCATGTTTTTACTATTTCTATCAATTGCCTTACGGAAAACAGTGCTAATGGGTATCACTATGCGCAGAAAAATCAAGTTAAATGTGTTAAGAAGCTCATTTAGCCAATCAACGCGTTGGGATTTGCATAATTCGGCGTAGGCATACAGATCTTATGGAAGTCACTTCTCCCATCTTGGGACCCCTGAAACATTGATGAATAAATATGTAAATTTTTTTTTTATTATTTTATTTACAAATCCAGTATATAAATTTAGCCTTTTTACCATTAAATGTGTTTTCATTTATTTATTTGATTTTTATGAATATACTTATTTATCATATTGTTTATTATTTATATATATATAAAATTATTTAGGTAATTTTAAAAAATCATTTATTTACAGAATAGCAATGTTTCACCTCTTTTTGGCAGAGTTGTATATTTTAACTGACATTGACATTTGACTAATAAAAGCACCATTTGTCTTTGTAACCAAAATGTATGTTGGTAATACTCTCTTACTTTTAAACCTATATAGGATCTTGGATTATCAGGAGCTGTTGGAGTTGACTTCAATGCTATTAAAGAGTTAGACGATATCCAAAAAGAAATTGATGACTGCAACAAAGAAAAATTAAGTTTGAAGGCAGAAATCAAGGAACAAGAAGAACAAGTGAAAATGAAAACTCTGGAAATACAGGTCAGTTTATATATTTGTTTGTCAATCTATTTGTTTAGTAAACCTACGAAGAACAAAGTTAAAACCATAAGGTAAAGGTATAGTTAGTTCTGTATTAATTACTGGACATTGAAGAATGAACGGATAGATATATACGTTTGCATTAAAAGTGCATAAAGTGCCTATGTTCTTTAATTATCGATATACTCTCAACCACTATTGAGAGCATCTTAGCTATGTTTACTAATCAGGTGGCCGGCTGTCCTGAGGCAAAGCAATGTAACGGACAGTGACATTTTTGTCAATTTTGAGATAATATCATTTGGGAGTATATTAAACACTTCTGAATTACCTGCTAAAATTACAGGAGACAGCACCACCTATCTTTTTGAGCACAAAACTTAAAATCTAGTGATTTTCTGTGGTAAAACAACGCAAGTGCCAGATTCAAGGCAAAACAACATAAATACGATGAAGATACGCTGTTTTGCCTCAGAATGGAATTTTAAAAATATTTTGAGCTGATGGAGTTCGGCACAGCAAAATCAACATTTTGATGTTGTTTTCATATCAGTAATCTTATCAACGAGCTAGATTTTGCATATGATTGCCCCAGACATGATAAATTCGAAAATATGTCGACAATACTGTGCATGACATGTTTCCGAGGTAAAACAACGTATCTGTGAGTATCGTTAATAACTTTGCAATAAACCAATGGTTGTTATTAAAATTTTTCATATAATCATAGATATATAGGCATGCAAAATTTGAGAAGGGTACAACAATTTATTGCCAAGTTCCAAACATTCAAACTTTAACTCTATTTATCTCGAAAAGTGAAAATTTCAAGTTACATTGTTTTGCCACGGAATGGCCGTGGTAGCCACTTTACAGTGTGTATGCTTACCACAGACATCATTACATAACCTTCAGGGGTGGATCCAGAATTTTTCAACTGGGAGTGGGAGGTGGTTGTACAACAGTTTCAGAATAAATTTAAGTGAGTAGATTGCATTGAAATTTTAAAAAGTTTTGACAAAACCGGGATGGGGGAGGGGAGAACATGTTGCCCCTACTGGATCTGCCCCGACCTTGGTCCCCAGTACAATCCTACCCGCTGCTCTCCTTGTGTTCCATCTGGAATCGTAACTAATATATAACTTATGCAAAACCAATTCTTTTTAGTCATTGCAATCAGAACTTGATAGAACGTCAACACAAGTAAAACAACTTGAAGATCAAAAAGGAGAAGCACAGAAGAAGCTGGATGAGTTAGACCAACAGAAGGACAAATTAGAAGGATTATTAAAAGAAGTGAAGCAGCAATATGATGAAGCCAAAAAAAATCTTGAAGACTTAAAATTAGAAATAGCAACCCAAGAAAAATCAGTCAAGGTATGCAACATTTGTATTCAATGATAAACTGTCTGTTGTAAAATATTGAAAAATGCTATTTAAAATTTTATTCAATAGCAAGATCAGAGGTTCTATGCAAAGATTATCTAAAGGCTGTTATTTATATATCTGTTAATTAGAAGTGGGGGAGATAATTTCCACACAGCATAGCAGAGTGGAGTTGAATAGCTTGGTGGTTGCGATGCTCACTTTCCAATCTTAGGGTCCTGGGTTCAAATTATGTCATATTCCAGGATTTATTCTCAAAACAAAATAACTCCACTCCATAAGCCTTGTGTGGGTTTATGTAAAGAATCGAGTGTATATCTTTGTCATGTGAAGGGATTGCCACCTATCTAATCGGACAGTGATTAAATCACTATTGGTAATCCTTGGCCATGTACCTAAAGGAATAAAACAATATTTGATTATTAATGACTATTGATTAATAAATATTGATTATCTGTTTTTTATTGAATACTAAATATATTGACATGATTTGATGGTTGCAGAACCAAGAGGAAGAAGTGAACCGAGCTCGTATTGATTTGAGCAATTTAAGACAAGAGGAGAACCAATTAGAACAACAAATTGAACAGGGCAAAGGTCAAGTTGATATGTTGAATCAGACATTAAAGACAACAAATCAAGATATACAACAGGTTAGTTGCTTAATTTCATTTTGTAGCTTCAAATAAGTTGTCAGGTCAAAGTGGCAAAATATGAAATTGTTTTACTTAAGTATTATACACTAAAAAAGTCTAGAATAGTTAATTTTGTAGCTTAAAATAAATTGTTAGTCCAAAATAGCAAAATATTAAATTGTTTTATTTAAGCATAAATATACACTAAAAAAAGTCTAGAATAGTTTATTAAATTCCATTAATCAAAACATAATAATTGTAAGTATAACTTTCTCATTTTTCAGGTCCAAACAAAAATAAATATATTAAAAGAAAGTCAAAATAAACTGAATAACAGCATCACCCAGATAAACAATGCCATCGATTCTGGAACCACCGCTGAAATACTAGCAGTACATGAACTTGATAAGATGGCACTGTCTCAAGATCTTGATGTAATGAGTGTTAGACCTCAGGTATTCATATTCATTATCTTTTTCTTGGTTATTTATCATATATCATATTTATTGCTGACTGGCCAGATTTCCTGACAGCAACACAATGTTACTGTTATGGCCTCTCTTGGCAGCACATGCAGTACAAAAATACATAATACTTTTGAGATATTGAAATATATAAATATATACATTTGCAATCTTGTCGCCTTTGATCTACACAAAATTCTTACTATTCTTACTGACATTTGACACAAAAACATATGGCCAATAACTTCTGCATTTGCTGCCACTTATCTTTGAAATTAACTATCTTCTTCCATTAAAAGTCATCATTAATTCCATCCAACTTTAAAATCTACCCTTGAAACTCATAAATCTCTTTGACAACTAGTCTTAACATACATTGCATTCTGTTAGTCTGCCATATACTACCATTAACGTTTATTTTTCTTGGGTTACCTATTGCTGATGACTTCTTGTTATGTCAAGATGTATGTTTGTTTACAGCCTGGAGGAAGTCCAGGAAGCAGCATAACAAGTGGGTTCAGTATGAATTCAGAAGTAACAGGTAAAATGGAGGATTTTGGTGAGGTATGTACAGGTATTAATATTAGTGTCAGTTTAACGTGTTAGGATAAAGAAAAGAAAGTTGTTTAATAGACCGATTTGGCGATGCTTGTTTATAGCCCGGTCACGTGACTTAACTTGGGTATACACCACAGAAAACATACATCACGAGCAGTTAAAGGAAAAATTAATGTTATGGTTTCAAAAAGGATAAATGGCAAGGAAAGGCAAATACGCTAGTCCAAAATAGTGTTTATTTACTTATCCTAGCATTTTTTGCTTTGGAATTTCAGTGATCCTTCGTAATCCTTAGCTGGCCTTATAATCGTTGTGTAGTTCGCGGGTTGAATACCTTTGTGCATACCTAAATAGGTCGTAGATGTGCAGGGGCCTAGGCCTATCATTTGTCAAAAAATCTCAATATTTGCAGCGTATATCTTTTAGAGTATTAGCAAACCATTATGGCAAAATTCTCAAGTTCAATTTCCAATCAATTTGGTATAGATTATTGGGAATTAAGGTGATCTTTACAGCAATAACACAGGGCCCATCACCGAATCGGTCTATTGCGTATGTAATTGGGTATGCACCGCAAACCATATGCATGCAAATTGCTACCTAAGTGGAGCAGAATGGAAACAAGTTTGCCTTTTTGGTACTTTATTGTGTTTTTATCCATGAATATTATTTTTGTATTCTGAAAAAATAAAGTCTTTAACAATGAAGTTTGCTCTTAAATGGCAGAAGAAGATACATTATACAGAAAATATAGACAAATTTAAGGAATAATTACTAATTTTGAATGTGAAATTGCTACTCAACCAAAGAGAAACACAGTTTGAACTTGTGTGTATACATTCTTATCTATGATTTTACATACATCCTACAAAAAACATAGTTTTTATATTTCATTTTTTTTCATTTACAAAATTTCTTTACTGATTCCAGGATGATCCGTTTAAAAATAAAGATCTTTTTAGTGGTCGCTATGGTGGGTCAGTCACACCAGATCCTTTCAAAACAACAGATCCTTTTAAAGAAGGTAAATTTTTAAATTATATCTACCAAACATACGTTACAAGCATATTAAATACTGCAATAGAATTCTCATTGCCAATTAGATAAATGAAATTAGATCTTCACACAGAATCCTAATTAGAAAGCAAGATCAGGTCAGGGTTCAGAAAGCAGCGACGTAACAAAGGGACTGGAAACACTATTGAAACATTTAGTATTTGTATTCTATTTTTTTCTTATTTCAATACATGGCATTGTATGTAATGAAAGTTTTAAAAATGTAGTGAAAAAATAGTTGGGGAGTGGGTTCATAAAGCGCTTTATAAGACTAACACACTGTATTCTATTATTGTTGTTACTAATAATTAGTCTTGTAATATATTCATGAATTATATTTTTTCACTTTTCAGATCCATTTAAAGGTGATTCATTTCCAGCAGATCCATTTGCTGGTGATCCATTTGGATCAAGTTCAGATCCTTTTGGTTCTCAGTCATCAACTGTCCAGAGTGACCCTTTTCAATCAGATCCATTCTCTTCGACGTCATCATCTCTTGTTAATGGCCAGTCTGAGAGTCAGTATCTATTAAATTTATTACTGTATCATCTTTCAATAGATTAAATATTTTGTAGTCAATCGAAATCTTGAATACTATATTCTAAATTAATGTACAATGTTCTGTAAATTTGATTATAACTCTTATAATTTATATCAACATGTTTTATGTCAGGTTGTGTCATTTATACCTATTTATCTTCTTTCACCAGGTAAATCTTCTAGTAATGTATTTGGTGCCTTAGATGCATTTGGGGGAAGCACCTTTTCTGCAGATTTCTCAAATCAAGTAAGTCAATAATTTCCATTTTCCATTTTCTTTGTTATTTATTTAAGTGATCAGACTAAAGCCCCTCTCCCACCTAGGTTTATTTCACCTAAGAGTCGTACGATTTTTACAAGTTAAAACTTGTGATCTTTGGAAAGGACCTATACGAGCTTATTACGTGTTAGCTACGAGTGAGGCACGACTTTATGGAGTTGGCTACAAGATTATTACGAGCGTAACAAGTTTGTACGAATTAGATACGAGTTAGGTATGAGCCAACTCAGTGCGCTCGTACTTACTCGTACTCATTTGTGGGTGCTCGCATCAAACTCTTAGATGACAAAACCGCTGAGTATCCAGATTAGTGTCCTAGCTAGGTAGGAGTACCCTGAGTACTCTACGAGCTACCTACGAGTTCTTCGAGTTTACTACGAGTTATCTACTCATGGCGATAATTTTGAACATGTTCAAAATTAGCACCACGAGTTCAGAGCTGCTACGAGTAGGTAAGAGTCCTCTCCGAGCTTTCCGAATCGTCCTACGAGTTTTTGCCGAGTTAGCAACTTGGCATTCTCTTGTAACTCGTATGGTGAAAAAACCCCTAGTGGGAGAGGGGCTTAATTCAACCAATCATAATGAAAAGAAAAAAGTAGAAACAAAATCAAGTATCTAATGCAACTATTTCACACCATACAACCACAACCCAATGGTACCAACTACACCCAATATGCGATACCATGGTACCAATACCACAACCAATACATACCAAATAATACCAACCATGACCATTATTATACTGTAGTACAAAACTACAACCAATACAGTAACATCTCCCAATTACGAACATCCCATTTACAAACTCTCAACGAACCAAATTTGCGGAGATGACATCATTACGAACGATGGTTTTTAACTACAAAAACACTTTAAAATGTATTTATAAGTCTTCCGAAATATTTTAAATTGTTACATTACCTAAAGAGAGAAAATGTTCAAACCAATTAATGGAGATAAAACTAAGCTTACAGCAAGAAATATCAATTGTTTTCAGCCAAGATATTATATTTGAGCTGTGCATGCTTGTTCAGGCATACTGTAGAGTAAATCTCACTTTTTGATAATTGTTGGCACTATTTACATGGATTCGCGATCTTTATGAAAAGAATAATAACACTCGTTTTGGGCATTTATAGTTGTTTTTATTCTGAAATCACTTCAAATGAATATTTCACAGTGAGCACAGGTAATTTTGGCTTCTGTAAATTATTATTTTGTTGCAGAAAACAGTAAAATCCAAGTCATATTTCATGACAAATTTTTCTCCCATGGCAAGGCTGAGGCCTACCTAGCCCTGTACGTTGTAGCATGGTCAAGGCCTACCCTCACCACACTGAGATGCTGCAAATTTAAACTCTCTGAATTACAAATTTTCTCATTTACGAACCCTGTTTGGACAGAGTGGTAGTACGTAATTAGGAGATGTTACTGTAAAACCATAGTATCAACCACAGCCAATCAAGCTCTACAAACATTACCTTGGCACCACCATTGGCATGGTAAGCCTACCACAAATAATATTCATGTTGCTGTGTGAATTGATCTGGGAAATTAAATTATCTCATTTAAATTTTAACAAATTTATTCTCATCAATAATTTATCACTATTGGAGTTGTTTTTCATAATTAAATTTATCATCATTCATTGCGTATTAAGCAATATCTTAAGAAAAGCATAGGGACTAAGACCACTTGACCTCATAGCTCGGTTGGTAGAGCAACTGAAAGTAATTGAATGGTATTGGCTTGGAATCATGATGGGGACAATTTATTTTTCTCATAAATTATCATCATCTTCATTGTCATTGTTTTCAGAATTCTAAATCAGAATCATTTTCCAGCGATCCATTTAAAACCTCAGAAGAAAGACCTGCATTACCACCCAAGAAACAGCACTCCAAATCCAAAGCTCAAGCTTTTCAAGCATTCACCAGCGACTCAAATGACCCATTCACATCCAGTAGTATTTCAAAGGATCCTTTTGCATCAGTTGGATCAGATCCTTTCTCATCCCTCATATCATCTACTAGTAGTAGTGGTAATTCAAAGGATCCATTTTCATCTGGTAACAGTTCACAAGATCCATTCTCTTTGGGAACATCGTCATCTCAGGATCCATTCTCTTCATCATCAAATGATCCTTTTATTTCTTCAACTGGTTCTCTTCCAAAATCTGGTGATCCTTTTGGACCATCTGGTGCTCCAGTAGATAAATCAGGAGGTGATCCTTTTGCAGGATTTGCTGATTTTGGCAAGGTGAGTACTTTAGAGTACAGTAAAGAAAATTACCTGCAGGTACGTAATATCTTCATCCATACTCATGGATAAATATCCTGCATTGGAAACAAAAGTCCTAAAGGTTTCCTGTGTTTCTTTATTTGTTTAAACTATGTTTCCTCTTCCAGGACACTTTCAAGTAAAACTGGAGATAAATCATGGTATTTTGAAATTTAGATTTATCATCATTGTGAAATCTACTGTAGTAAAAGTCTTTCCATTAAACATTTGGAACTCATACTTCTCAAACAATTATTCTGATCAACAAGTTGCTTACATAAATAGCTTACATTTTTGTTCTCATTGTCATAACATTTGCATACAATTTGCTTATCATTATAGGTAACTACATTAAGTTTTCTCAGAGGTTGCCATGTTAATTAATTTTGGGCCTACATTCCTTTATTCATCTAGTCCCATAGAAATTAAACATCCAGTGCTGATCATTCTGTGAGTGGCTGTGATGAAATCATAGTCTTGATTTCTATCTATTCATATATGATTACCGTTTGCGGTAGGGTCAAGTTTTGGCAGCACCCAGCCAGGCTAACTTCAATTCAATTCAATTCAATTTCAATTCAATATAAAGTTACACTTGCATACACTGATGAAGTGCTTTGAAGTGGTCTACATTGTGTTTCATCCTTATGTGCAATTAGGACACAGTCCTTGGCTTTGATATGGTATTGGGCTGATAGCTCATGTCATTTAATACAGTTGTTCGACAACCAAGAATTATTCTTATCTTTGTCATGCTAACGTGATAGATAAAGAAAAAAAAATTGTATGCATGGCAATCATATGAAAAAAAGGAGTGGAGCTGTAGCTTCATAATAATAATATGTTAGATTTATATAGTGCATGCAACACAAACTCAAGCTCCCTGAGGGAGTATTCCATAAATCTACATCAGCGCATTTTGGCATTTAACCCAACCAGGTACCCATTTATACTCTTGGGTGGAGAGAAGCAATGCAGATAAAGTGAAATGCACAGCAAGGGGATTCAGACCCCGACCTCGAGGTTGGGAAACAAAACCATTCCCAATGCACCAAACCACTTCTTGATGCTTGCTTTCCAATCCCAGGGTCCTGGGTTGAAACTCAATCACTTTAGGATGTTTTCCTCAGGGCTAAACATTTTTAAGAAGAGCTACATTCCCATAGAGAGACTTGAAATCTTTCCATCAAGTAAGTGGCACATGTACTTGCTGTTGGATATGAAAGAAACATTAATCTGCCATATATATACAATTAAGTGCAATTAACATTAAATACCACAACTTTTAGTATGTTAACACGAGAAACCATAATAGCTCAGATGTTATCATTTAATGTTCTTTAACTTCAGTTGTTTTTGTTGCATCATTGAACTCTAACATCCATTGCAGGAAAGCAGCCTAGCTTGAGCAAATTTCGTTTTTCCAGAAATATATCTTCTTTTGAGTACTTCAATAAATAAAAACACTGCAGGTTCTATGTGTTTTTAGTTTTGCTATTTTGTTTTCAAAGGAAAGCCTAGGCCTGAATAACAACAAGGTCGTGCACCAGTTATCAAGCACAGATAAACACTGGTAACTAAGTAGAGCGAAATGCCTAGGCCTCTGGATGTCCCCTGTGGTAGTTGCCAGGTTCTGGGAAATTTTCATTTCAAATTTAGCAAAAATGTTGTTTAATTAAAGCAGTACTGATTTGATTAAACATTGAATAGCTTATTTAAAAAGATCAAAGGAACAATGAGAGACAGATCAGTCAGGTTTTTGCTGATTGAGAGATTTTTTTGCTATGAAAGTTAGTAAATTTGAAGTTATGCACAGTAAAATTTATGTTAGTTAAACAGAATAATGATGTGTAATTCTCATGTGCCTATATATGGTCATGATGTGCCTATATATGGTCATGATGTGCCTATATATGGTCATGATGTGCCTATATATGGTCATGATGTGCCTATATATGGTCATGATGTGCCTATATATGGTCATGATATGCCTATATATGGTCATGATGTGCCTATATATGGTCATGATGTGCCTATATATGGTCATGATATGCCTGTATATGGTCATGATGTTCCTATATATGGTCATAATGTGCCTATATATGGTGATGATGTGATGTCATCATGACCATATTTAGGCATGTCACATGTTTTTGTCAAATATAATTTGATAGTCTTGAAAGAGCTTTATTCTATCTATTATGACAATCCTACAGATGTTACAACTGAAATTTCTTATTTACAGTTTGATACAAATATGACTGAAGAAGAACAACTTGAGTGGGCCAAGAAAGAAAGTGAACAACTTGAAAAGGATAGACAATCATCTGCACTGAAAGAAGAGGAGGAATTAAAGATCGCCCTCGCTCTAAGTAAGACAGAAGTTGGATCATCAGAAGTCTAACATCAGAAAAAAGAATCAATGAATTGTGCTCCGCTTCCTCTTGACAATCCTAAAGTCTCACATGTTATTAGTATCTAGAACTACAATCCAATAGTGTGCTTATAAAAATTTAAGTGATTAAAATTAAAACATAAAAAAATGTCACTAATGCAAGGCACACAGAGCATAGATACTAAGTGCAGTGATGCGTAATGGTTTGTTTTAGATGTCCTTTGTTTTTGCTGGAAGAAAACAAAGCACTGATGGTTATGAAGAAAAGGATGGTGATGCATTTTTGTTTTAGATGAACCCAGGATATTGCAAATTCTTGGATAAACAAAACCTTTCTTTCTGCACCCATCTGTCTTGTGTCTTTTTTGCTGGTGAAAATTAGATAGGGTATTTGCTATTGTAATTAAAAAACAATTAATCTACAGTATTTGCTTAAAACAAAGCTTATGTGGCTAGTTCACTGTTTAAACACTCCATGTAAATTTTGGTCCAAGTTCTAAATCACTTGTTTAATTTTCTTATTGTAAAGTAATGTAGTTTAATTTTATAACTAAGTTCATGTAAGTAAAATACTGCATTATGTTGCAAGAGTCAATATTTGTAAATTGTCATTTGAAGGATTTAGAACCTTAGTACTGTATTAACATACTTTTCTTTCTCAGTATGAGGGAAAATTATTTAGGATTTCTAAAGTGGGTCATAAAACAATGATGAAACTGTTATACCAGACTTGATTGGATAATAAAAGAGACTGTTATGCCCAATATTGATTGGTTAATAAAACCATTATACATTTCATTTAATGATAAACATATTATGCACCTATTTGATTGGATGATAAAGGTGTTATATTCAATTTTCAATTGAATAAGTACACTATTGTGCTCCTTTTTGATTTGTTATAAGACAGTTATATTGATTAATAATTAGATAATTTTGCCATATATTTCCCACCGTATATTATAGTGTACCTGTTGTTAGGGTGACTATAGATTTGAATTCCCAACTTCATATAAGGTTAATAAGAATTATATAAAATTATGTTATAGGATTATTATCAAAAAACATGTTATATTTTCATTGCGGTTTTTTTGGGCTCAGTACGGACTCTAAACGTATGCATTTTCTTTTAGTTTTAAGGCGTATGCGGATTTTATAAGTCCGCAATGACGATATAACATGTTAAAATCAGAATCAGTGAGAAAAGTTACTTTTTTGGTTCCAGATATATTGTTTGTTAAACCAAAATTATTAGTGAAATTTAAAATAGTGTATATGGCACAAAACTGTAATTGTAATAGGCCAACAAAAATTAGGATTTTTTGTTTGCTGAAAGGTTTCAAATTAATTATGATTTCAAAAAGCAAGACAACAATTTTAAATATTGTTGTAGAAAACCAGCTTGATACTGCCAAGTAACCTGACATTTAAGTAAATTGAAACTTAAAGTGTCATGAACACTTGTATATTATTGTATCTGACTCTGCAATATAAAAAAAGCAGTGAATTTTAACTGTATTTACATTTTCTGGATAAGCAGGTGTAAATTTTTCATGAATAAGGACTAAAGAAACTTAAGAATGTTTTTGAGTAAGTGGCTTATTGTAATTGGCAAACATTTTTTATGGCTACAATTTATTGAGATGACCAGTGATTACTAGTAATAGTTTTTACCAGGTTTAACAGTATTTACTACAAGTATTGACTAGTGTCTACCAAGTATAAAAGTATATACTAGCAGTGTTTAAGCTGTCATTCGCCAAATAGCCAAATCCTAATAAAAACAGAATTTTGCTAAATATTTTCATTCAAAATTAGCCAAAAAGCTAATGGAATTGAAAATATTATTGCTTATATTCATTTGTTTTGCCTAATCAAGTTTCTGTTTGGCTAATTATTTTCATACCAAATTAGCCAAATTGCAAAATATTATTTTTGGCCAGCTTAAACCCTGTACTAGTGTTGACTAACAGTCTACTAGTGTTTACCAGGTATAATGTATTTGCTGGTGTTGACTAGTTATTACCAGATTTAATGGTATTTACTAGTGCTGGTTAGTGTATAACAATATTTACTAATGTTTACAAGTATCTACCAGGTTTAACAGTATTTACAAGAGTTGACTAGTGTTTACTGGGTTTACAATATCTACTAGTGTTTACAAGAGTGTCCAAAATGTTTAACAGTATTTACTATTTACTTTAACATACCAAACTTGTCATTAATTTTGCCTTTTTTGCTATTCTTAAAGTTTTTGAAAATACAGAATTGACAGCTTTTTAATGCCACGTATTCCAGTCACAAGATACAGTACAAGGAATCGTTTACTGTACAAAGGGGTTAGTTTTTTCTGGGTGCATAAATTTTGCAAAGTACTGTTTTTCAGATTTGTCTACAATACAGGTTGATGAAATACACTAGAAAGGAAATTCTCAATTAAGACATGTCTATTGCTTGATGGATAAACAAATTGAAATAGGCCTGAACATGAAATTTATACTACAATGTCTACTCAATACAACTCAAAGTGTTATAAAAAAAAATGCTTAAAATTAGGTCATACATGCAATAAGCTACAGGTATTTAACATTTTATTATTAGTATTATTATTGTTGTTTGTTTTTGTTATTACCGTATTTTCATTATACAAATTATTGCACTATTATAATTATTATTTGTTATTATTTTCATTATATACAATATTGCACTATTATTTTTATTATAAGAAATATTATTATTATTTTTATTATATTTACTATTTTAGTGAAGCCAAGCTAAGAAGCTGTAGGCAGTCTAAAAGGAATAAGAGATCAACCACATGATAAAAATTGGTGCATTATTGAATCCTCTGTATAATATGTTTATTTGTAAATTATTTTTACTGAATTCAATGTTTTTGTTTCGTTAAAAACTTCAGGGATTTCGGAAATTCATTCTTCACTGAGTATCTGCACTGTATTTAATGCATTTCTGAGGACAGGGAAATCAATCTTATTGTGATCATGTTGACAAACTTAACAGTAAATATATATTAAGATTTGTGATTGAAGCATGAACTAATACTGTAGCACCGTAACTGAAGCATGGGGCTAATGGTACCGTGACTAAAGGATGGAGCTAATGGCACTGCGACTGAAGAATGGATGTAATGGCACCGTGGCAGAAGCATGGAGCTAATGGTGGAGCATTGCTCTAATAGCACAGCGACAAGCATGCAGCTAATGGTTCTAAAACTGAAGCATGGCATTAATGGTACCGTGACTGAAGTATGGAGCCAATGGCACCATGACTAAAGCTTGGTGCTAATGGTACCGTGACTGAAGCATGGTGCTAATGGTACCATGACTAAAGCATGGTGCTAAATAGTACCGTGGCTAAAGCATGGCATTAATGGTACCACGACTGAAGCATGGTGCTAATAGTACTGTGATTGAAGAATGAGCTAATGGCACCATGACTGAAGTATGGACCTAGTATCACCGTAAAAGATGCATGGCACTAATACTGACCCTTAAATCAGATAGTACCGTGACTGAACCTAAGTTCTAACAGTACCATAGCCAACAGCACTGACTGAACCTTAGATCTCGTAGCACTGTGATCGATTACTTTTAAGCTCACGTCATGCTTGTAACTGACAGCTTTTTTACACACTGATTATTTATTTCAAAATGCTTCACTGAACCAAGACAAGTGGTGTCTGAACATTGTATATTGTTCCATTAAATGTATACAATTAAATGCATATGGAAGTCCTCACTTTTATTGTTTGGTAGAAACATTAGGTGTTGATGGTAAATTGAAAAACAACACACACAGTACTTGTAGTTCTGTAAGAGCATATGTATGGACAGTACTACACATGTAATGCCAAAGTGTTGATAATTCTGTTGTCCATCCACTTTTGTGGCAATGGCGGGAAAATTACACTTGCAGACTACAATTTTTATCCATTCATTTTTAATTTCCAAAAATTAAGGGGCTCAGGGCTGGCTCCCTTGCATACCCCACTGTATCCTGTAGGGTTAGTGGCTAGCCAGTTGCTTTAAATGAGAATAAAAAACCACCACCATGTCAATTGCTTCTACCTAATGCAAGACAACCTATGTATCAGTCCTGAAATTGCCAGCATTTCGCATCACTAAACACCCGCACATTGATTTTCATTTTAATTGGTTGGCTACACCAAGGATTTAATCTTCGGCTACACCACAACAGTAGGGTTCAATTTAAGGTACTGTACAAATTCATGGGGAACCAAGATGTCTTTCGATTTCCAGGGGTGAAATCGTCAGTGCATGCAATATTTATGAATCATTTTAATAAGAGTAATTGCGACCATTGTGAATGAAGCTTCCTTCCTTTGCAACTTAATAGATGGGAGTAAGATAAATACTAGTAAAGACGCATAAAACTGATGTTGCTGCTATTATTAAATCAATTTTATTAAACTATTTATAGAAAATTTTTGCCTGTTTCAAAAAACATTCTCGTCACTGAGATGAAGTGACCAAGAGACAAATCACATTCGTGTCTCAACCTGGACTAACTAATGAAGTTCAGTTAAGTTACTTAATAGCATACTACAAGTTACATATCCAGTAAGTCACAGTTTTACAATCTTCGTAAACAAAACTGATATTTATTGAAAACCCAATGAAACAAACTAATGAAGGCTCCAAAACATAATGATAAATAATATTGCGACATTTTTAGTTGAGGAATTGAATTACATTTGTAAATATTCGGAGAAGAAACATGATGTTTATCTTATTTATATGAAGAGGTGTACATTTTCTGTTCATTTTCATGTTTAATATTGTTTAATTTCCATGCATGTTTATAAATGGTTGTTTAAATGTTGAATAACTTAAATTCAAATATGGCCATTCAGTATTGGGGTGTAATATGACTTCATCATGCCCATATATGGGCACAGCACACAAATTTGTCAAAGTTTGATAATGTGGACAGAGATTTATGTGTAGTAATGATAGGAAAAGTATTATCTGCTAATTTGAAAGGAAAATATGTTTTTGTTCAAAATTGAGATACCTTACTTAACACGGTAGAACCCCTCCTTTATAACACCTCTATTAAATGAAAACTTATCCGGTATCCCTTTAAGAGAAAACGCTCATGGCTTCCTCCACAAGGAATAAAAGATAACGGATTAAAAGAAATAAACAGTAACCATGGTGAGTATAGCAGTATAGTGAGTTTGTATGTCAAAATGCAGAAAATAGCTGATATATTCACAGCAGTCAAGAACACATCTTTTAACACTACAGCTAACCCCTTTTCAGGGACATCTCTTATGAGGGACATTTGTATTGCTCCAAAGAATGTCGTACTTCTTACGTATCCAGTGAGGTGGTGGAGTATGCAACCTCCTTCGTAGGAAAAAAAGGTTTTTACACAATTGCTCTTTTTGTGCACCCTTAGTCCAACATTGTCAAATGATCATAAACTTTAATTATTAAACTTATAATCAGTAATGGTAATGGTAATGGTGGGATATTTGTAGTGCGCCTTCCACAATAAAATCGTCTCACGGCGCCGAAAAAAGGTAGGACCAAGAATTTAAAAGAAATTAAATAGTAGTAGAACTGTGATGAATTAAAATGTACATTTCAGGAGATTTTGGTCGAAAGAAATCAGAAGCAACATATGCCCCAATTTAATTTTTAAAAATAATAACACCAGAAAAAAAAGTACGCATAGACTAATAATTGCTGGCTGTACTTGCATCTAGTATTGGAGTATCAATGTCAGGGATAAGATCAAAGGGCTGTACGCATGCACTATGTCACTGTGCAGAGATAAGTGTCCTTTTGTTGCTGCTTTGACAAATCTGCCCAATGTAAATGTATACTGTAACCACCATCCATTTTCATTTAAATTCAAATTCAAGTATAGTACTGCAATTTCTATAGAAAAACAACCAACAAGTTACAATAGTCCACATGAAAACCAAATTCCTTCAACATTCATGAACTTGTAACTGCACTTCTGTCTTTATTTTTTAAATAATTTTCCTCTTCTTCCCTCATTTTCTCATAGTGTTTGTTTTGTATCTTATTTTTCATAGCTTCCAATTCTTTTCTCTGAAATGAAAAATATGATGCAATGCATTTTAACAGAGCAAATACAGTATTCATCAGGGAAATTTTTTCCCCAGACTCCCTAGCGTAGTCTTATCTCGATCAGCCCCACTTTCCGCCCCCTTACAGACATCTCTGGATCCACCCTTCATCATCTCTTCATTAAAGTATTAAATCATAATGGCTTGTCTGTACAATACTATAATCACAATTAAGCAAATAAAGCTCTGGATGAAGGATCCACCCTTCATCATCTCTTCATTAAAGTATTAAATCATAATGGCTTGTCTGTACAATACTATAATCACAATTAAGCAAATAAAGCTCTGGATGAATTCTATAGCAATAAAGAATTGAAATAAAATGATGGGTCTACATATAGAGGGTTAGGGGTCATCCATAATTATCAACATTTTCAAAAGAGTACAAAACATATGCTTTGGGGGGGGGGGGTAGAAAGTGTAGGCATAAGTACTCTTTCATGAAAAAGATAAAATGTTGATCTCAATAACATACAAATCAACATTTTTTTGCGTACTCTTTCAGAGGGAGGGGGGGGGTCACAGAAAAAAGTATGTTTTGTACTCTTTTGAAAATGTTGAAAATTATGGATGACCCCTTAGTTGGAGTAAAAATATATTAATTAGAAAAATAATTATGTTTGCAACTCACCTGCATTTTACATTCTGGAGGATACAATTGTCTCTGTTAAGAAAAGCAAATCAAATAACAAAAACAGATATCAAATTAAATTAAATATAGTACAGAGTTATTATTTTAAAAAAAACATGATTAATTATTCAATGTAGTTAAAAGAACATAACCAAATTTCATTTTTGGGTATAATACAAGAATACGTCTGTAAGATACAATTAAATTTGTTTTAATTGGCCTATCAACAATACAGTAGCCAATTTATTAGATGCCCATCCACCCATCATATATTTTTTTTTCATTGAGAATCTGCATTAATAATTTTTTGATAAACTACTGGTTGTAACTTGTACTCACTATTTTTCGACTGACTTTTTCTTCAAAATATTCCGTTTGATTAAAATAGTAAAAGGTTGCTACAGGAAAGAAAATGTAAATCACCATCTGTAGAGAAATATTCATGAGAACATAATTAATGTACTGTTTAGTTTATTGAAGCACTTTTGTACATGGAATAAACTGAATGATTGAGTCTGATTAATTAAATCACTGTTCAGAAAAAAAATCAGAAAAAAGGCTGTTCTGCCAAAAGTGGGAACAGCCATTTATTATATTTATGCTTTGCAGGAGAATCATAGCTGCATCACCATTTAACTTTATTTTTAGGATCATGATTATATATTTTTTTCCCTTTTAGTAGGCCTACCTATATGTTAATGGTTAATTAGCATAATTATTGTACATGATGAAATTAATTATTATATTAATAATAATACTCTGCTTTCTTAATTTAACTTAAACTGTAGTAGTGTCATCTTCTACCAACTGAATTTACTATCTTCTCGAGTGTCAGTACTACCACAGAAGGGTGCTAGGCGGCTTTGCTGAATGCCAATTCACCAACAGACTTTTTGCTGACAGACTTGTCTTTTGACTGACAAGACATTTAGCCTACAGGACGTTTCGCTGACAGCCAATTTGCAGCCAGTTCCACAACAGACAATTTGCCAACAGTTTGAAAATCATGACAAGATTTTAAAATAGTTTGCCTACTGACATTTGTCGATGGACAGAAAATTTGATTAACAGAACATAAAGTGAAGATCACAATGGCCGACATGTCATTTCTCCGACACAGCCCCATAACTATATTTATTATCAGTAGTAGTATTAAAAGTTTGAGAGGGGTCCAAGTACCAGAAGGGCCAAACCCACCTCAGTCCCACTGGTTAGAGTTCAATTGAAAGAAAAATGTAATACTTGAAAATAGTACTTGCACACCTTGTCTTAATTTGACACTAAGTTGGACACTCAATTTTATATCACATATATATTTTTTTTAAGCATAGTAGAGAATGGCAAATACCAGGAGAGTCTACACCCACCTCAACCTCACCATGGGGCTGAGGTGAAAAAAATATTAACGATTACATAGCAACTCTAAATGCCACAATAGTTAGGCCTGGGCTGAGATGACAAAAAATGAAGGAGTGAGCCAACTCTATTTTCTTTTCTTAGTTGCATCTGATAGAGTTAAATTATATATAAAGCTGATTGAAACCATACCTAAGTTACACCACGTAGTCTTCATATTGTACAATGACTGAAAGCAGTGAAATTTAAAACAATGCATTTCGCTGACATTTGATACCTCTGTTTACATCTGCTAACCGTATTTGCTGTTTTCAGTACTCATGTTATAATTCTCAATTAAAAATTATCCACCAAATTATTTTATCTATCATCACAGAAAAAGGATAATGTAATAGTACATAATGAGTGAAAACATTTTATTCTTTCAATACTGTAGGTCTAATTTGTGAATAAAACTGTAAAGGTTGGTTTTATATTGTTGTCATACCAACTAATAATAACTTTAAAAAGTGAGAAACAAACTTCAAAATTTTCACAAATGCGATGTTGTTGGCGAAAATCTAAATTTCCTGTCAGGAAAATACCCTTTTGTCGGTTTAATGAGTTGCTGTCTGCGAAAGGTGTATCTGTCAAAAGAATGTCTATACAGGTAATTCAGTCAAAAAGTGGCGTCTTTATAATTTTCAATAATTGTTAGCGAATTGGCTGTCAGCGAATCTGCTGTCGGCGAACTGGCTGTCAGCGAAACGGCTGTGGGCAAATTGAGTGTCGGCAAAATGTCCTGTCGGCCAAAAAAATGTTTCGGCGAAGTAAGACGATAGTGAAAGTCCATTCGGCAAATTGTCTGGCGGCAAAATGCCTTTGCGAATTCCTAATCGGCAAAAGATCCAGTCAGGCCAGGGAAGAACACGGTACAGCCATTCTACCCTAATAGAGTAGGGATGGATTCCTCTCTTAAGGCTAGCTTAAGTACCCTAGGCCTAGTAGTGTAGGTAGGACTAGCCTAGTAGTAGAAGATAGATGCCTAGTGCCTAACCTTCGCCCTGGCCAGTAGGACATCCATCATGTCATAGGCCCTAGGCTAGGCCTAGTAGTATAGTAGATAGGCCTATGCCTAATTATCCAGATAGTTTTAAATAATAGTTACTTATTCAATTATCATAAATATTTTCAGGTTTACCTTCGCTGATTCCAGTCTCCAGCCACCCATTTCTAGAGGACACCTTATCAACAGCATACAGCAGAACAAAAACTAACCACATAGGCCTAGTACCTGACCGTGAAGATAGTTGACGCGAATTGCTATTAAGTTGACGCGAGTTACAATAGCTGACGCAAATTGTCATGATATGACGTAAAATGATGCAATATTACATTCAGAAATATTTTCTCAAAGATGATTTTCCCATATAAAAAAGTTATTTATGATGGCGATGACGATCAAAACAAATACAAAGTAAAAGTAAAATAACACCAAAATGGCAAGTAGAATATCAGCAACAGTTCGTGCAGTTAGTAGAAAAAGATCAATTCCTAGAAAAGCTGCCATAGTCTTAGTAAGTATTTTACAGATTAGCTGTCTGAGTGTAAAAAAAATCAAGATCATCTTTCTTTGCCAGGTGCCTGGGTTGGTATCTTTTGTGGGTTGGGTCAGTATATATAGGGGCGGAGACCGAGGTTCCCTACTGTACGTAGCTTAACCAGAGAAGGAAGGCGGGCTAGGCGTAGCCTATTGGAAAAGAGTGACTATGCATACTCTGTTACATACAGGCATTGGCCATCAATTGTATTGACTTAATTATAATATCAATTATTAAATAAGGCCAGTTATCTATATTATATATATATACCATCCAGGTTGCCTCGTGTCTGGGACCAGCTGATCTCCCTTTATTTATTAGATCGTTAACCGATGCTACAGTTATAGAAATCCCATTCTCTTTTCTTCGTAAGGTTCATAATTATATTTTGATTCACTTAATGTTTTTCTTGTTTGATGTTTTTTGTGTGTTGGGTAAACCTGCTTTGCTACAGTGATTTGGTTCACTTTGGTTGACCCAGTTCCTGGGGTCTCCCCAAATTTCAGCTTTTTTGTCGCTCTCTTTTTGTTCTTATTGTTAAAAGGCCAAATAAATAATGAATGTATGAATGAGTGCTATTTAGGCTAACTAGGCCTAGACTAGAACACAGATAATGTTTAAACATTCAACTGGTAATAATTATTATAATGATTATGTTTGGCAGAGTTTTGTTATGGTTTAGGTTGATTAAAATAAACTCGAAAATAGTAGGCCTGGCCTTAGGGCGGGCCCTCCCTCTATGACTAGGTTGCTCTTTCATCTTTGCTGTATTTTGCTTATCCTGTAGCTGTACTGATTGTATATATATTTTAATTTTTATTTAATCATTTCAACATGAACAAATAAAATTGGAATCAGCATAAGCAGCACTCTTCAAATTGTTGTGCATAGTACATCAAATCAAGGTAATTCAACAAAAGGACGCACATCTCTGCTCTCGAACATAGCGCGTGCGTACAGTCCTTTGATCTTTACTGTGGCATCGACAATCCGATACTAGTTGCGAATACAGCCGTCAATTATTAGTCTATGCGTGCCATTCGTTTTATGGTGTTAGTTTTTATTTTACAGAACATTTATCAATTTTTTCTGCGAAGTGAGTCTCATGAACGACAATTCACCACAATTTTGGTAAAATGAATGTTGAAATGAAGAATATAATTTCAGTCTAATATTAGTGCAAAATATTATTAGGCCTTTGTAATCACCGCACGACGAGCGATTATCATGGCAACTAACACGCGTGTGGGTAATTCGTCACATACGCTGACGGTTTATGGTCTGGTTGCTATGGTTTTTGTGACGTTCAACGTGCAGGGACGCACTTGTGCCTAGAATGTTGATGCCAGAGTTATAACATTTGATGTCCCGAGATGTGCGTCCTTCTGTTGAATTGCCTTGATCAAATCATAAAGGAATATGGTATTAATATATAAAAATTATTTTGTACAAGTAACAACAATTATAATCAGTGGTGGATCCGGGGTGGGGGGTTCAGGGGGTTCGGACGAACATGACAAAATACTACTGAGTCATGGCTTACAAAAGGCATGCTAACATACCTAGGCATAATATGTTGGCAGATCAAACAACCTAGGCTTAGCCCAACTAGTCTTTCTGTTTTATTTTTGTCGTGTGAGAATATGTTATTAATTAGAGCAAAGTTTAAATTAAAAAAAAAAAAACCACCCCATCGAAGTCTGTACTATTCACCCCATTGAATTGTATTATTGACAACAATAAAATGTCAATTTTTAGTGATTAATTTTATTTGCAACTCAGACTCAAGCAGCTGTGAATAAGGTGCGGACATTACTTGAACAACGCCCTGACATGGAAGCCTTGAGAATTGGCTTAAAGACCAGAGGATGCAATGGTCTCTCATACACGTTAGATTATACCAACGAAAAGAAAAAGTTTGATGAAATCGTTGAACAAGGTGGTAAGTAACTGCATACAGTAAAACATTCTGTATTCTTAAGATAATTTATCAGTGGCTTTTAACAATATTTGTAGTACATTTTAGCTTTAATACAAACTGTATTTATTGATCACTGTTGATAGTCAATATTGTATTTGATTTAGATTATGGAAAATATAAAACCAAAGGAGTAAAATTGATTCCAAACATAGTACTGCATTGAGTCATATAAACTATAAAAATTTATACCTGATAATTTTTTATTTTCCTTTTATTAGGTGCCAAAATATACATCGATTCTAAAGCTCAACTAGGTATTCTAGGAACTGAATTGGATTATATAGAAGAGATTTTATCAAGTGGATTTGTTTTTAATAATCCCAATATTAAAGGTACATGTGGTTGTGGTGAAAGCTTCAATGTATAGTACATGGATGATCCTCATGGTCAAGGGAGAATAAAAGAACATTTTATTTGAATTGGTCACTCAGTGCTGATAACCTGTTCATTAAATCGAGCCACACTGTTTATACACCATTTCCATTGCAATCTGTACACTCCATAGATATGCCGAAGCGAATGGAGAAAGTTCTACCTGTTCCAAGCATTTTCATATTATACCGAGGATGTCAATGTATCAATATTTTGAAATTCAGCCTTTAGTCATTGTACATCAGTAGCCATTATAATCTGCACTGTTGGGCAGTGTGCACAAGTTAACATTGCAATAGTTGATATATCTTGGTTCATGTTTGTTTCTACTAGTATACTATAGAGGCAGACTGCATAAAGATAAAGTGCAGAGACTAATTTTATATACTCGCTATACAAGTAAATAACTTGACTGTTGAGGTATCACACAGTACACTGTGAACATTGCGACAGTCCTCTGTACGTATTATTGTGAATGATGATGTATGTAGATTTCAGGAATGTTTTAAGCTGTTATTACTGTGCTATAAAAAGATTTGCCATGCATTCCATGGCTTACTGTTAATTATAATAATGGTTTGATTTATGGTTGGACATTGAAGTGGAATTAAGAGGTTTACTAATCAAATAATGGGATTTTATAGTATTTCTTACGATATATCAGGCTGCTATCTGACACTTGGAATATGACTTGAATTACTGGCTGGGTGGGGGATGGATGATTGAGAGGGTTCAAATACTGCATGTTTGCTTTTGACAAGGAGTAGTAGCGTCCCAATATTAAGAAGAGCACAACATTATAATGCAGAACACTAAGTTTTAATGAAAGCAAAGCAAATCAATCTAGCTCATTAAAGGTATACTGCCTGCCATTTAAATCTAATAAACTTGAAAATATACTTATATTATTATAATTGCCATGCAATACAAACAACTACTCATGCAAAAGAGTTTCAGGAATGAGTTCCTTTAATTGGATTTGCATTCTCACCGTAGCCTTAATGGATCAGTTAGCAGAAAGTCCCAGGTTCCAATGCCTCTGTTTCATTTTTCAATCTCAATATTAGTTGAGAGTGATAATATCAGAATTTCAGGTTTTATTTATTTTTTGGGGAGGCATTCACAATATTTTTGGTGACAGTATATTAGTAATGACTTTGTTCTGTGTGTACTGTATATAATTTAGAAAATACTATCCAGTATTTAATTAATAAAAAGCAATATATACGGGTTCTGTTTTGTTCAAATCAGACCATGGTAATGTTGTATTTGTTGTCTACAATACATTTAAACTACCAGTGAAGTTGTTTGAGAATCTCAGAAATGTGTTTTGATATGTAAGGTATAAAAAAGTCTTGCCATAATAACAAATCTATGTGTCAGAAGCCTGCACAAATCATTGGTGTAGTGTGACAAGACTATCAACAATACAGTAATGACATGCAAAAATGTAAAAATGGAGATGGGTTAGGCCATACATAGGCGGATTCAAGAGGGGCAGGCACCCTCCACTAATCGCCCCACCCAAAAAAAAAAAAATTTAAGCAGGTTACCAGCCGAACAAAAAAAAAAAATTAAACAGGTTATCATCCGAAAAAGGTATAGTACAGTAATATTAAATTTGAAAGAGGGTGACAATCAAATTGTTAGCTCAAAATAGAAAATTTCAATGTAATTTGCACATTTACTCACACAGCCTGTTGTTTGCAAAAGTGTATTTTTTCACTTGAATTAACATCCACTCGAGGTGTATCTGCTTGAATTGACTGGTTCCCATAACATCATGTCATGATAGACTAAACGTTTAAATTCAATTCAATTAAAACAATAATATACAACCAGTCTGAATATCAATATTCACAGTACATTGTACAATATTTTAATTGTTCAAAAAAACAGGGAAATTTCATGACCATGTAACTTAAAACAGTTACAAATATTTCTATACCCTGTACATACATTATGGTTAACACTATCAAATACATACATATTTTAAATACACTGCTTTGTATATAAAATCTATTTTTCACAAAATAACAGTTGTTTGTTACTTTATTTTATTTTACATAATATTTTATGACATTTAAGAACCCTCAACAATAAATAATTTATAATGAACTATTGGAGAGGTAGAGTCAACCATTAATATCAGAGTGGTAGGAGGAACATGGGACAGAAAGTGGTGGCAAAAGGGTTAATACTGTAATGGGGTGGGGCTACATGAAGTTTATATGAATAACATGTACAGATAATGAATGGAAACATTGATTAACAATACAATGCAAAATTACAATGACACTTTACATGACTTCCAACCAACTTTTCAACTGTATAATTGAAACTAGACACCGACAGTCAAAAAAATTCCCCCTGAACTCATAAACGATTTACTACCACCGAGAACAAATTATTTTACAAAAATGACTTTACTGCAAACTTTCTTTGTATGCATTAACTTTTGAGGCGAGTTTAGTATAATTCCTGAGGCAATTAATTAGCATAAAAACTAGTATGAGCATCTGACATAGATTTGACACTGAAGGGATATTGTAGATATATTGTGAATTACAGCCACTGCAGTTACCGGTATGTCAGATAATTTTTTTAAATTTCAGTCACCAAAGCAGCAAATACTTGATATGTGTAATATACAATAGTTTCTTTAAATAGTAAAAATAAAAATCTAAAAGACCACACACCAATGCAGCACTACCAAAATATTAAAACTAACAAATGTGTGCTAATCTATTTATACAATATAATTCTCCGCAAAACATTACATGTAAATTTTCAATTAATATTTTTAGTATTATCAACATATATTATTAAGAATACATAAACATACATTTAGTATATGCTTCTATATATACTGTTTACATAGATACATTTATTGTATTAGTCAATAAATTTCATCAAATTCACAATTAATTAAATTAAAATCAAATATAATAAATCACATTCAATGTGAATTGGATTTTAAAGCATCCGTTAATATTAAAATCTTTCCCAATTCGTTTGAAATGTTGTACAGTACTTTCTAGAGCTGACAACAGAAAGTATAGTTTATGTGAAATCATTTCTCATATTAAAAGCTGACAAAATTTATACTATCAGCGTTGAACTTGATTAGATTTCAATTGTCGGTAAATGAGCGACAACTTGTTAGAAATTGTCTAATTGGAAGTGAATACTTAACTTATTACTTCAGATGTGGATATCAAAGAAACATACAGTTAGTATATGCTTCTATATACTGTATACTGTTTACATAGATACATTTATTGTATTAGTCAATAAAATTCATCAAATTCACAATTAATTAAATTAAAATCAAATATAATAAATCACATTCAATGAGAATTGGATTTTAAAGCATCTGTTAATATTAAAATCTTTCCCAATTCGTTTGAAATGTTGTACAGTACAGTACTTTCTAGAGCTGACAACAGAAAGTATAGTTTATGTGAAATCATTTCTTATATTAACAGCTGACAAAAATTATACTATCAGCGTTGAACTTGATTAGATTTCAATTGTCCGTAAATGAGCGACAACTTGTTAGAAATTGTCTAATTGGAAGTGAATACTTAACTTATTACTTCAGATGTGGATATCAAAGAAGTGCTCTCCAACCCCGGTAACAACAAAAAATTAACCAAATGTGACATTTAAATAAGAGATAAAAATGGTTAAAACTTCAGAACTTCCGGGAAACACCATTAGACCACCACTATTGGGTAGGAACGCCCAACCCCCTACGTCTTGGACCTCATTGAAAAAGGAATAAATATGTTATTACACAGATCAAATCATACAAATTTCCACTAATTTCCAGAAATTTTATTACAAAAATTCTTAAATTATTACCAGCCAATTTAAGGGTCTATTCATATCACACTGAGATACTACATCTGTAAATTAACTCTCAACTTTTAAGTTGATAAATCTATTGTACTGATATGTTCAGATAGAAAAATAGATGCGTAGTTACCACTGATTAGGAAATACGAATCATTCAGTAGGTGGAATTTGATAATTGATTCTGAAAATATATTATACACACAGTTGGCAGTAGAATGATTATAGAAGCACCTAGCAGTGGGTGACAAGGTATTCTGATAGTGGCATTCTTGGAGGACTGAAGTATTCTTTACTGTTTTCAACTTTTGTGTGCCGCTTACTTCCCTGATTAAAGCCTAGAAAAAAAATCCAAATTACATTAAATTATTAAATTAAAAAAAAAGATATTGTTCTTTTAAAACATAATAATAATAATCAAGGGCGGCGCCAGGATTCCCCGACGAGGGGTCCAACTCCCCGACACCTGAACGTTGGGAAGGAATCGTCGTGGAAGCCTAGGTAGCCCCTCTTCCCCGGTCGGGGAAACAATTAAATATGTTGGGGAATTTTCTTTATATTAAAAAATAATAAGATTTTGTGTTCTTTATTTAAAAAGGATAATTTGTTAAGAGTCCCCATGTCGGGGGTACTAGTCCCCATGTCGGAGGTACCATCCCTGTCAGGAACGAGCTGGCGCATGCAACCCATACGATCGTAATAATAATAATAATAGTGGAGATTTGTATAGCCCTGGTATCCATCAAACAAGATGCTCATCTCATGGCACTTGATATGTGGACTAGAATCCACTTAATAGACCTTTCCGGAGTGTCAATCAAACCTAACAACTGACTAATCAAAACAGCGCTAGGAATACGCGCGCGTCTCACAAACCCACGTGCTGTGCCACAAACGCACGTGTTCGCGTATGTTTTAACACTGTCGCTTTGTGGGACCTTAGCAACAATATCCAAGGGGCGGGGCTTAGCGGAAAGGTCTATTGATTACTTAACTAAGCCTCATAAAGAAACTTGGTTATAGAGCATCAAGGGTCCTAAATGATGAACCCCCACACTCTCAAATCAAAGGGTCTTGGCAATCATGAAATTTAGCCTCCTCGAGCCTCATAAAGGCTTGGATAGAGAGTGTCAAGGGTCCAGAATGATGAACCCCCAACACTCTCAAATCAAAGGGTCTTGGCAATCATGAAATTTAGCCTCCTCCAGCCTCATAAAGGCTTGGATAGAGAGTGTCAAGGGTCCTAAATGATGAACCCCCACACTCTCAAATCAAAGGGTCTTGGCAATCATGAAATTTAGCCTCCTCCAGCCTCATAAAGGCTTGGATAGAGAGTGTCAAGGGTCCAGAATGATTAGCTTTGCTGGATAGACCACTCTTATTAAGTATAGTTTAAAACAAAGTACTCACTAGAAGATTGTAGATCAAGGTACTGAGACAAGGCATGTATAAGTAGCCTTTCAAAACTGTTGCCAATGCAAGATATATAGACAGAACAAGGGTCATCTGAAAACCAGCATACTAACTCTTCTTCTAAATGTTCCAGTGTTCCCTAAAGTAAAAACAAAATAAAGCTTGAGCTTTAATACCAACTACAGACCCAGATCCTTATTATGGGTGAGAATTGTAACAGCAAATGTGATGTCAAATGCAAAATTGGTTCTGCAGAGCGGACACTGTGAGAGAATGAGAACATCCAATGGAAGAACACCAGAACATCGGTGGTGCCAACTAGGGACAGAGGAAATTTCTCTCCTGTCGTCCATAGCCACTTGAAGTTGTTGGATTCAAATATTTGTCCAGGTCCAAACAAAGTTATTATGATTGAAGTTTATAATATTATGGTTTATAATAAACACAACAGAATCTCCAAGGAAACGATTGGCCTCTTCCTTAACGAAGGGTCCAGACTTCCCTGACTGGAAGTAATGAGGACCCTGATGCCCTGGAATAAAAAATAAGAAAAAACCCACATCTTTAGTGTTAAAATCTAAGACTCCGAAACCTACCTTAGGAGGATGGCGACGACGCAACATGTTCCTGAAGCGAGAACTTATGCGTTTGTAGCATGCATCAGCATCAAAGGCTGGATGATCTAAATGCATCATACAAATGTTCAATCAGTAATAAGTACATTTATTTGCTATATCATGAACAAGCACTTAAATATTATGACTACAAGATAATCATATGTGTTACTAAATACTAATAAGATGATGAAGCAATTGGGAGATGAACAGAGTCCAACAAAAAGTCTTCATGATGTACAGTATTTCTTACCTAATCTAGCATCACAGTCATCCATTACAGGCTCCAAATTCTCATTTTTCTTAGTTTCAGCCTTTTTTTCATCTATGTTTTTGAGGTAGATATCCTGGTCTTCTTCAGATCGATTTACAAAGTCATTCCAAATCTAAAGAAGAGGTGAATACATTGTATATTTTGGTGGATTTGTGCACTTTATAAATCTTATTATTATTATTATTATTATGGAAGCAGGCAATGTAGTTAAAGTTTAGTTTTAATTACTATCCATCCATCCATCCATTAATTTCTTTATTGATTTATTCACTCCTTCATGTTCACTTCAGCCATGCATGGTGCATCTGTATTATATCCATGTTGTCCAATCTTGCTGGGTTGTGATGATGATTTTTTTTTTTTTAAATTAAATCAATATTTTCAATTTTGGATATACTGTAATTGAATGACACGATAATTAAATAAAATGTTATTTGCAATTTTTCTATTACCTTCATGTTTTCTTGTTCAGCAAAAAGAAGTTCAAACGCTGTCTGATTGGAATTTAAAAAATCTTGTGCAGTTATTTCATTCACATCATCGTCAACTAAATCCAAAAGAAAACAGGCTGAAAAAAACCAAAGAAATGAATAATATGAATATGCTATGCAATTGTATTATCATCATCATTATCATCTTTGTTATCACTATCATCATTATCATCATCATCAATAAACAATCACAGAATTTATACTGATTCTATCATGGACTCTATCAAAAATGTTCACAGGCACTCATCACAACAAAAGACTTCAATAGAGGGATTCGGCGATGGGCGTCACATGACCTAACTTGGGTGTTGGATATAAACAGTTGACTGGCACAGCATTGTTTTACATGGAGATTGCTATGGCAGTCATGCCTTGTTATTGCTGTAAAGATCATCATAATTCCCAGTAAACTACACCAAATTGATTGGAAATTAAACTTAAGAATTTTGCCTTAATGTTTTGCTAATGCTGTAAAGAATACTGGCTACAAACATTGAGATTTTTTGACAAATGTTAGGCCTAGGCCCCTGCACATCTACGGCATGGTTAGGTATGCATGGGGCTCTTCAACCCACGAACTACGCTGTGATGTTAGGGCCAGCTAAGGTTTATGAAGGATCAGTTAAATTTCAAAGCATACAATTTAAGGAGATGCTAGGATAAGTAAATAAACACTATTTTAAACAATTGCATTGCCTGTCCTAGCCATTTACCTCTCAACAGTGGGTGGTTGTTTTTGCAACCATAACATTATCTTTTCCTATGCTATCGCACTGTAATGTTTTTCATGCATACCCAAGTTAGGTCATGTGACCGCCTGTAAACAATCATCGCCGAATCCCTCTATTACAACTGAAATTTCATAGTATCACTAACATCATTATCTTTACTGGCATTAGTTTATTATTGTTTTCACTCCCATCATAATTCTATATTTTTATGGTTAGGTATTCAATGACCTTACTATTTTCATAACGCCTTGAGTTTTTGGAGCCTGGTGCCTTGCGTCCTGAACGTTTCATAAATGTCATAGGGCACGGTGGTCTTGTACTCTTTAGAACCTTTTTCTTGTGAATCTTTTTAGGTGATATATTTAATTCCTCATTGCCATCCATCTTAGGTACAATTACCATTTGTTCTTCATTTAAGCTGGATAACAAAAAAAGTAAAAACAAAATGACATATTTAGAAACTGACACTGTAGTTAATTTTATTTACAGTACAGTTAAACTTGCCAAAGTCAACTTTGCCTAACTCCAATAATTTCTAAGTCGATCTTATTTTACATGCCAAATTGTTGTTTTCCATTAATTACCAACAGTAAAGTCAAATTTTACCTAAGCCAAACAATTTTTCAATTGCATTTTGGATTTGACTTTAGTTTAACTGTACTATGTAGTTACTTTTAATATTTTTGTTATGTTATTTTAATTTTATCGCTGTACTGTAATCACCATTACATGCAATAACAACTTAAATAATATTGCTGTACAGTAATCACCATGCAATAACAACTTAAATAATTATGTTTCACTGTTTCATCTGTTTTGAAGGCCTACAAATTCATTTATTTATTTATTCGACACCCAATGAATAAATAAACATTAGCCTCATGATACAGAGTTGGAGCAGTCTGCTGATGTATTTTAATATTGTTTGGTATGTAGATTAGTAGTAATAGTAGCAGTAGGCCTCTAGTAGTAGTAGTAGTAGAGTACAAGCCTAGTACTTCAAATCCAGCTACTACTACTACTAGCCTAGTAGGCCCTATTTTTTGGGATTCCTTTAAAACAACATTCTGAATAATTAATATTTATTAGGCCTATATTTTCTTTTTATAAATACCAACAGCAACATATATGAAATATAATATGCTTGTTCATCAAGCATCTTCATGATTTACCTAAACTAGGCCTAGGCTACGCCCTCCTTACATTAAAATATAGCAGGAAGCAAAACAAACAAAATAATATACACCCATCCATCCAGGGTTGCCGGTAGGTAGATATGCTTGGATGCCTAGGCCTAGCCTAGCTTTGAGTTAAAACTTACCTCTACCAACGTTATTTGCACATTAAATTTTACTTACCTCTGATTCAAACCGTAGCAATCTTTATTATCTTGCTCTTTAACGACTCCCATGATTGTAAATAATAGGATACAAATAAAAAATAATATTGTTTCAGATGCTTACGCAATCAATGTTTACAAAAATAAGTTCGGGCGCGCATCCTCGAGCCGAAAGTACGGGGCGCCGTTTGGGACACTCCTAATTATGTCTTTAAATAGGCATTCTGCTGTTGTTACAGAAATAACTATGTACCATATAATTATTACTGTCAAACTATTATGTGTACATAATTAATTCTGTGGTTACAGAAATAATTATGTACCACAGAATTATGTACTACAGAATTATTACTTTCTAATTATTCTGTAGTACAGAATCAATTCTGTACTACTTAATTTTGGTTTCTGTCCACTCTCTACGCAAATGAGAAGGTGGAGTTTCCATCAAACATCCAACAGAATCATCCATGTCCAATACTGTCAAAAGTCCTTTGAGACTAAGACAGTGGGTTTTCAGCTGTGCCATACTTGATTGACAGTGCAGTACTTGATATAAAACACCATTTCTTTTTCCCTCTTTTATTCACAAATATATCCTACTGTATACTTCCATGTGGAAACAAATGCCATATGATAATATTCATATGTATTCATATAAGTGTCTGTTAATTACTACATTATTTTTTAATAGTATGGATGTATTATTATTATTACGACTACAGTAGTTATATTATTTACATTATTAATTCCTTTAATATGATTTACAAACACAGTCTATTTCCATGTGAAAACAAATACTGTATATGATAACATTAATTTTGTTAGATACCACACTGTTGCGTATACAATACAGGTCTCCCTCCATTTAAAGACCACACTTGGGACCAGGGTTTCCATGGTCTTTAGCAGCTTTGGTCTCTAATTAGAATACTAAAGAAAAAGGACATTTGTGAAGTTGGTATTTATTACTTGACCCCTCTAATTAGAGACCACCTCCAATTAAAGACTTTTTGTGATCCCAAATTCACAAATGTCTTTTATCTTTACTTTTTTAATTAATAATTCTGTAGTACATAATTATTTCTGTTAATACAGAATTAATTATGTACAAAGAAAAGTTTGACAGTAATAATTCTGTGGTACATAATTATTTCTGTAACAATTCAGAATTAATTATGTACACATAATATTTTGACAGTAATGGTTCTGTGGTACAATATTATTTCTGTAACAACAGAATGCCTATTTAAAGACATAAATAGCAATGTTCCAAACGGCGCCCCATAGTATGAGCGTCACTCGTCTTCGTTGGGATGAATGACATCATCGGGATCGCTCGGAAAACGGTCGGAAAACATCTGCCGCCCTCAACGATGGCGCGAGGTGGCGAATAATCGCGAGTCGAGTAAATTTCATGCTTGCTTCTTTTTTGTGCGAAAACAACAAATGTACGTACGTAGGCCTACATTATTATTAGAATCGACGATATAGCATAGACAATGGATGATGAATCAGAAACGTGGAAGTTATGGCGAATTCGAAAAACAATCATGCAGGTACAGGCATAATTAACTACTTTAGCTACTAAATCATGGGCCTGATCCACTGGGATCTACTGGGCTGGGCTGATGTAACAACAATGTACATTGTGAGGTAGTGTGATGAGGTGCCCGCGAAGAATCGTTGTGTGCCTGGGTTTTATCAAACGTTCAAGACAGGCCTAGCCTAGCCAAAATATTTAATACAATAAATAATACATTTATGTTTATAAAATTGAACACTTTCATTCTTTCTACATATATAATAATATGAATTAAAACCACATGGTTTTATGGTTTCATGCCATATCTTCTGAAATGATAACAACATCATCATCATCAAATCAAAACTACCTAGGCTAGGCCTAGGCAGGCTAGTGTAGGAGGCTAGGCCTACAGACAGTAGCCTACCTAGGCCTAGGCTAGAGGAGGCTAGTAGGCTAGGCCTTAAAAATTCAAATGAAATGCGAACCACCACAACTTAATTTCAACTCAAATTGAATGGTGCCCATTTAAAAAAATTAATATACTGTAAATGTTCATACATATAAAGCGATGAGCTTGTTATGGACAATGTTTTTATTTGAATTTATTGCAGAAGAAAATAAGACATGAAAGTCTCAAAACTTGCTCGGCCCTATTATTATTGTCAAAAATTGAATGAATTACACTTTGTAAGAATACAAGCATTCACTTATATATAACAAAGTAATACCTGATTTGCAGTGGCAGTGTACAGTAGTAGTTGTAGTGAGACCTGAATATTTGTTTCTGCACTAGTGTAATTATTAACTCTCTTTTTTAAAAGAAATCAAATGTTTTTAATTATTTTTTTTTTCAAATATATTTGCCAGCTGTGTCACGACAGGGGTTATTTGGTGACCCAGGATGAGTTAGACCAGACACTTGATGAGTTCAAAGTTCAATTTGGTGATAAACCAAGGTAAAAAGTGCCAAATATAATCAATTGTTTGTTGACACTCCTCTACTGCAGTTGCTTAAAATTTGCCTTCCATCTTGTTCAGCTCGCACCCATACAACAGCATGTCACTTTGGTATTGTGCTCCACTCACTAGCTTTCTGACTGTTAGTGATATAGTACCAATATATTTCTTATAAACTTTCTCTCTTTATGGCCCTGTCACACCTTTGACAATTTAGCCAGTGTATGCCGGCATATGAACAATTCGGCCAAAACCTTTCGGAAAGGTTGAACCTGATTTAACTTTGCCGATTGCGTTGCAGACAAATTGTTGTGCGTCCCGATTGTGTCAGGGCAGCTAGCAATGCACCCTGATTTCTCTACAACGCAATCAGCAAAGTTGAACCAGGTTCAACCTTCCCATCTGTTGGCGACTGTCGCCGATAGAGTGAGCGATTCTGTGAAAACCGAGCTTAAGGTAGACTGTCGTTGGGCATAAGTTGTGAACGTTGGCAACATGCTAAGCATTTGTTTATTATAAGTTTTCAATAAGTTATCAAGGCGTTCTATGTAAGTTACTAATATGTTATGTATATGTTCAACTCTTTATGAATACGCTATGTATGCACCCAAAATTGTACAAAAACATCGATAGTTCAGCGTATGCCAGATTTTTATAGAAATTTTGATGAGTCGGCATACGCTGACTAAATCGTGACAGGGCCATTACATTCATGACCCTCCATAATGTTGCCACTTGCTGCATTTCTTGTCCTATACAATCACACATGAACTTCCTCTTACTGTCTATAAAGCTCACTTTCAGTTGCTATGTCCTGTCCACAAATCATTAACAATACAGCACAAAAAACTTTTGACAACTTTTCAAAATAGTTTAAGCTTTCTAATCTGTATTATTTTCAGTGAAGATCGACCACGAAGGCAAGACCTAACCATACTTGTAGCTCACAATGATGATCCCACAGATCAGATGTTTGTTTTCTTTCCTGATGAGCCAAAAGTTGGAATCAAGACAATAAAATTGTTAGTCACATATTTATTTTCTACAGATGCTAATACTGTAGATAACAAATAGGAGATGAAGGCAAGGGGGCAGATTTGTGTTGAAAGGTGGAGGGGATATTTCGTGAGACCAGCCCCACCATGGTTGGTGTGCGAAAATTTTAGTAAATAGTACCTCTAGATGGCCGGAAATGACACTCTTATATAGTAAAATTTGTCAACCATCACATCACCCTTATTGTCAAAATGAAGTGACAACAAATTTCTCATGATCTTTTATCTGCAATTTTCGGCAACCATAGAGATATAATTAATATGTGTGATGTACCGTAGAAAATATAACTTAAAAACATTGTCTTTGATGTATTTACTTTACTTTACCCACTTCAAAGCCTCAAGTTCACACCCATCTCAGCCCTGCCATGGTTGGGGCTGAGGTGCAAAAATTTGAAGAAATGGTACCCCAAGATGGCCGGAAATGACACACTTATATAGTAAAATTCATTATTAAACATCACCAGGATCTTTCATCAGCGATTTTCAGCAATCATTGAGATCTAATTAATCTCCGTATTGCACCACAGAAAATAAAACTTAATTGCCTTTGATGTATTTACATTAACTTTACCTACTTTGGGTGCCGAAAATCTATTTTTTCATACAGTACTTCTAAAATTATAATAAAAGCATGCGTACACGAGTCATGTATGATAGATAATTCAGGTGTTAGTATCTTGCTATAATAATTCAGGTGTTAAAACCTGGGTCATTTATGCAGATAATTTCAACAACTTTCAGGCATCATCTTTACTTTTGCATTACATTTTGGTCGAAAAGTTGGTTGACCAACCCCCCTGTAAAATATGTGGGGGAACGTGTCTCCCCCATGACCTGCGCCCATAGAGTACAACAGTCGTGTCGTCCCAACACCAGGTGGCGCCCTCTTTTGTCAACCAGATGTTGGGTACTGTTCATTACGCCTGAATGACTTCATAATCTTAATGGTTTAGAATAGGCTTTCTGGAATAGGCATTTTAAAACCTAATAATTTGTCATCAAAATGACAGATGAGAAATGATACTAATTAATGTGTACACAAACTGATTTTCCATAAGTTTAGTGATTATTGATTGAGTTATACAAGGGTCATTTATTATCCAATCAGTTGAAAATTATTATTATTGTGATTTGTACTGTATAATTATGGTCAAGTGACAAATCAATAACTGTGTCCATACACACAAATGACTATTGACCAATGATTTATTGACAGATACTGTAAGAGAATGCAGGACGAGAACATTAGCCGAGCAATTATTGTTGTCCAAGTTGGTATGACACCTTCTGCAAAACAAGTAAGTACTTTAAAAATTTTGGTTTTGGCCAATATTTTTCTATACCTTATCTTGTAAACCCACAGACTGTCGATCAAATGATTTTTTTTATGTCTGACCTGTATATTATTGATTTTCTCGTTTTAACGGCTCAAAATAGTTTTTTGTTTCTGTAATTTTGCCCATACAGTATATGGGTATATGATATCATCATGCCAATAATATTAATTATTATGTCCATTTACTATTTACTATATATCTTTATTGTACCAATCTATTAATTACAGAAGGTGACCAAGGTACAGTTAGAGCTAATCATGCTTGCCATTTAACCCTCATCCCTCTTAAACTACAAATTAAATAACAGAAATGAAAATATTGAATGTTTATTATTGTTAGTCTTTAGGGGACATGGCTCCTAAGTACATTTTGGAACAGTTTCTGGAACCTGAACTTCTGATCAACATTACTGAACATGAAGTAAGTAAATAGTAGTGCGAATAAGAATAATTATAATATTGATAATAATATAGAGTTTCTAAGAAATACAAGGGACTGAAAAGGATGGGAAATAGCATCAGAGGCCTGTCAAACTTTCAAGATATAGCATAGAACTGAGTGCATGCTCAGGCCTGAAAAAAAAATGTTTGTGCCTCCAACCATGAAAATTGTCTCAATAAAATGCCAAATGTAAATGTACACTATATACAGTAGCCCAACAGTTTATTTTTTTGAATTTTTTTCCCCAAAAATGCCCCTGGGACATTCATGATGCCTCTGACCGCCGTTCACGTGGTCGCACACTTTTCCAGCCTGGTGCATGCTGATGGCTCTCATCTTTTCTTTCACTGTGGCTGTGCGCGTTTCTTCCTGATGTGTATCAATGAATACCGACTTTTAAAAAGGAGTTGTAGTCATATGAAGAATACATAGGGGTATTTTAATCTCACATTCAGCACACATCCCGTGTAAAATTTTGTTTCATTTAAATCGTGTATATTAGATTGTTGGTTGCTGTAAGAAGACCTAGCCTACGGGGCTGGATTTAGGGGAGCTGGCATGCCCCCCCCCCACCCCTTTTGGGATGTAAAAAAAGATTTTAAAAAAAAAATGATAGCCCAGAACGCCTTAAATATTTTTGGGCGTCTAGAACACAAAACTTTTGCGGGAGAATTCCCCCGGAACCCCTAGGACAGTGTTGTCTCGATCGGCCCAACTTTCATCCCCCTTTCGGCCTCCCCTCCCCTTTCGCCCTACGTTCAATCTTTTTAAATTTTTGTTTAGGAAAATTACCATTTCGTTTACAGCCAAAGAATGTTTATTTCTTGAAGCATTATTGAATGTTAATGAAGGATGCCCTCTGTTTTCATAAATCTCAACATCATGTTTCTCTATTGTTAGTTACATGTCAAGGCCATAAGTGTGAAATAAATAAGTCTCCAACCATTTAATAATATCTTAGAAGACTTGGCTGTTTCTTTTAGTTTGCGTGTGTGTGAGTCTGAATATTATATAATAATTATAATAATATAATATTATATTATATATAATATTATATAATTTGGTTTTTTTTCTAGTTTGTTCCTGAGCATGTTGTCATGACTAATGAGGAAAAAGCAGAACTTCTGGCAAGATAGTATCCTTAAGTTTCATTAAAAGTTTTTAACTATTTTAGGAAAATGTTTCAAACATCATACTACATAATAAGGACATGGTGATATGCATACGTACTTGAATTATCTCATTAACAAAGTGTTTTTCCAAAGACCATATTGAATAATATAATGAGTCTTGATAAAATGACCAAATACTATAATTTTATTATACAATACACAGTTTTCAGAATACTGCACTATTGTTAATTTTCATCAGCTGTATAATAGATATATAACAATAAAAAATTTTTTAAACAAAACTTATGTTATTTAAATCATGTGGAGGAGGATATCTTTTTTTGAAATGTAATTATTCCTTAATTGATATTCTAAAGTAAATTAAAAGAACATCAGCTACCAAGAATTCAGGTTGGTGACCCAGTTGCAAGATATTTTGGACTCAAGAGAGGACAGGTAGGACATTCCTAATTTCTACATTGTCAAATTGTGGTTCATAATTTTCTGTTTTTATGTCATAAAATTTACCCACAATTCTTGTAGGAGCATGTGGCTTAGCATGTTAAGTGTTAAACTTCTGATTGTGAGATCGGGAGTTTGAGACCGACGCTCGTCGCATTGCTTGTGTGCTTGGGCAAGGCACTTTACTTACGTTTGCCTCTCTCCACCTAGGAGTATATATAGGTACCTGGTAGGTATGGCATTGAATGTATGGGTTGTTTGGTTCAAGCAGCAATGACCAGGGATACTCCCCAAGGAGCAGAGAAAGTTGCACAATGTGTGGATCTGCCAATTCAGTATCCAGTGACCAGGGAAATAATGATGCCAGCGCCTTGTATAATCGCTTGTAAAATCTGCAGATTGTGAAAGGCGCTATATAAATTATGGTTCTATAAAAAAATAAAAAAAAGAATTCTATGCTGGTGATATCATCACTTACTAGTGCAGTACTGTGAACATATTTATACAAAAGATTGCTGAAATATAGAACAACATTGCTGAAATATAGAACAATATCAATACCATATCAATCAAAACCCTTCAATGAAAAAGTCCCTTATGAGTTTGAATGTACTAAGTAAATGGACCTTTCCACAAAGCTCCTCCTTGAATATCATTTCTAAGTTCTCACAAAAAAACAGCATAAAGCATGTTCGTTTGTGAGACAATAATGTGTTTGTGGGAAAAGCACGGATCCCTGTTCCAATTGTTATTCGATTGACACTTTGGAAAGATCGTTGAGCACTTTAGTGGAGATGTGCGCTTAATAAATCTTATTATTATTATTATTATTATTACTTGAAAGAATTCCAATATTAAATACTTGTTTCAGGTTGTTAAGATTATTCGACCAAGTGAGACAGCTGGCAGATACATCTCATACCGACTCGTTCAATGAATCAAGGAAGTTATAGGATTTTTGGAAGGTATAAGAATGTATCAATTGATGTGATGACACCCACAGTATGTTGATAATGATGACGATGTTGATGACATCACAATAAAAGATTATATTTGTATGGATGCTGAGATCATTTTAATGCACTGAAGAGAATAACAAATATGCCCTACATAATAAATCTAGTGCATTTTTGCAACTCTTTAAATTTAATGATTTCTCTGGCTTTGTATTGTATTGAGATCATAGAGCAATTCTTTGCTTTATGGCGAGATGCACAGGCAGTGCCACTAGAAAACTCTTACTCTGCCTGTCGTTAAGAACTTAGGTATTTCTGGGTTTTTTTTGTTTTTGTTTTTTTTTTCAAATCAAGACAATGAAAAAAGTCATCTTTCAGCCAATAAGCTATCTAAATTTTCCAACATATACATAGTGATGTAGATATATGCCCTTGTTTTAGATAGGAAAGTATGGGCTTAGTATGAACAGGGTGTGTTGGTAAAGAATAGCAGCCTGCTGTTGATGCAGTTTCCTCATGCAATTTCTTTACATATGCCAATTTCAGACCTAATATCAAATCATATTGTTCTTATATTGTATTATAAATAATATAATGAATATGCACTAAGTGCATTGTTGGGATGTGTATATGCTTAAAAAAGAATAAATTAATTGTCTTCCAATAAAAATCCTAGTAAAGCCTAATGTAACCCTAAACATTTATCCTATACTTAGAATAAGTGTGATTGGCCATTGGCCAATGAAAGCTCATCCACTCTTTGTTAATTTAATTTAATTTCATACAGATTTGGATTCAAGCTAAGTTTTAATGCAATTATCACAGTCCCACACATTCATTAGTCAATAAGTGTATTGGTAATACACTTACCATCCATTCCCCCCCCCCCCCAGTTTTTAAATATTCAAAAATCTATTTTATTAACCATTTTAGAGTGGAAAATTCAGTAGTGCAACATATCAAAGAGTGTTTTCTTCCGGAGACTGGCTTATTTTATCCAACTTTGACTGTTTACTGTCATGCTAGCCCTTACCATCACCATGGTAAAATAACCACTTAAAGATGGTGGGATAAATTGGGTTTGTCTAATTGACTGTGCTTGAGTTTTGTACAGCCCTAAAGTTTATCTCTCCTCAACCCAAAATACTCAAGCAGTGTGGTAAATAGGGATGGCGAACTTCACCAGCATATGGTTTGTTGGATACTGGTGTTGTTTTTCTATATTCGTATAATAAAAGAAAACCAACACCAGACATCCAACAACATATGTTTTGTTGGATGACAGGTGTTATTTTTCTTTTATAGGATTACAGAACCTCAATTATTTTCATTGTTTTAAATTTTATTGCTGCTGTTTGTAAGGTTAACTACTAGTAGTAGTAATATTGATAAGTACATTAACACTAAACTAAGTATGGTGGACATATTAAAAACACAACTGAATTTTGTACACAATTGCTTTCTTTTGGTTTATCTTTACAGTCAATGTAGCATAAGCTTTGTTTATCAATTGTTGTACTGCATAGCAGTCCCCGAGGCAATCTGGAAGTCCCCCCTATTCGACCACCCAATCAGCATCACCAAAAGCTGTCTGCGATAGCGCGTAGCGATTGTATGGAAACCAAGCTATAATACAGTAGATGCTCATACATGCTTATTAGCTGTTTGATTCATTGAAAGAAAAATTCCAAAATTGACAAATAATTAAACTTTTGATCAAATGCGTTGTTCTTTAATATGCACCCTCTGCTCTAACCCTTTTGTCAAATAGATTCCAGTGGCGTATCCAGGATTTTAAAGAGGGTGCTGAATAGAAATACGTACTACATAACGCTCGTGCCTTTTATTACCATTAATTTACTATTATTTTTTCATGTTTGAACAAAAAGGGTGCTCAGGCACTTAGTCAACTACAACCGACATGGGTTTTTTTTTTGCCCTCTCCATTGATACTACCTAATTTAGAATTGGCCTGGTTTCAGAAAGAAAAAGAAAAGCAGTTGTCTTTACTCTGATATTGATATTGGATCCTGACACACACTCTCAAATTCAGTTCGGACCGTTTAGGTTGGTTATTTTCATATATTCTTTGAAGCGAACAGGACTGTTTTCATTATGAAACAAATCCAAACTTACACTAAAGTTGGCTGATGCAACCATCCGAAGCCCCTCAAACATTTGATTAAAAACTAGTAGTTGCTAATTCTTAATGCGCACATTGATCACGAAAAAAGAATAATGTATCCCTTCTACCGGCCAGATATTCACTGCCTTATTTTACGGTATTTTAAACGCGAATCACAGACAATCAACATTGAACTTTCATTCACTTGTAAATGGCAAGGCAATCGCATTCAAGGCAAACATAAACACATGGTGTTTTACATCAGCCATAAACGAAGTCCATTATTTGAAAGTAAAGTTGCTGATTTTTGGTCATCACTTGACAGGTTTTTGAACCCAGGATTTAGAGTTTGAAAGCCAAGCACCCTAACCACCAAAGTACAGTACAACTTTATTTCGTCATGCTGCGTATCGTGTTATGTTTTTATCTTTGTGAAGTTAATATTTGTAAAATGTTTTGTTCTCGGCAGACTGCATTTGTTGTGTTTAGTGTTTTCTTTAAGAATCATATGTGATGATCTTTAAATAGACTTTTCCGCTAAGCCCCATCCCTGGGATTTTGTGGTCCTACAAAACGAGAGTGTTGAAACATACATGCAAACACGTGCGTTTGTGGGACAACACGTGTGGTTGTGACTTGGAGATAAGCCAGGCTTGATTTAAGCCCGGCTCAACGTTCAGCCCGGCTTAACTTTGCCGGGCGTTCAGACTAGCAGGTTTAGCCAGGCAAGAATTTGCATAATAACGAACCGTAACCAGGAAACGTGTTTCAAAACATTGCTCGCGAAACGTACGTATGCTCACAGCGTACATAATTGAATGCTGATTGGTCATTTTGTTACCCGGAAGTCAATGCAAAACCCCCCGCAACGATTAAAGCCAGGCTTATTAAACATGGTGGCGTGCCAGGTCTAGTTACTATAGGAACACAGCCTGGTTTGAGATAAGCCACCTAGTTCAGACTGGCACTTGGATAAACCCGGTGAGTTGAGCCGGGTTTATCAACCTTGTCTGAACTAGGCCTTAGGCGCGTGGGTTTGAACATGTAAAATTAATAAATGTATGCCTTTAGAAGCTGTTGGGCATATTGATATACAATATAATATATAAACTGTAAATTATTAATAATTCGATTAGAAACAACATAGTGAACATTACCATTAAAAAATTCACTGTAAAATACTTTTCTCTAATAATATTCGTCAATCATACGGGAGACAAGCCAACAGTTTAGGCTGAAATCAAGTCTATTTTTGAAATATGAAACAACAAATTCGTTATATTAACTTGGCTGGCATTGTGGTATATCATAGTTGCCCCAGACACCATCAAAACACGTAATCGTCTGGGTTCCCTGCAATGTATAATTTGAGTTACACATGAACGTCACCACTGTGCCGTGCTTCAGATCAGGGTCAGTTTCGGTGATATAGCCGTTGAGCGGTAAGTCGAGAACAGTACAGGGTGCTGGGAAATAATTATAGAAAACAGACGGTAGTTAAAATGTTGGCATAGGACTGGACAATTTCTGGGTTTAATAAATATATGGAATATGTGTTTTTCAACAATATTCACAACCCTTAAATATTGATATCAAAACGACACATCCTCCAGTGATCCACTGGATCATCTTTTGTTTATGGAGCAAAATTTTAAACCACTAACTTTCATTTTTACCAGTTTAACTTTTAGAAGATTTCAAACTTGATTTGAACAATGGTATTACCTCTGCACTGTGGGAAGTCTGTGTCCCATGATCCATTGGACTTCTGAATGTTTTATTTGGTAATTTTAACTTCTGTACGTTTCGTCTATTTACTCTGTATTCGTACATGAGGCAAATCGGAATTACGGAGTCTGAGTGTGATTATTAATACTTTGGGATAAGACAAGGCAAACTTTAAAACGTTAATATTATAAACTAATTACAGTTTTATATTATCACATTGTAAGTGTTAAATTCCAGTTTTGGACAAATTAAAGATGATTTAAATATTGACATTAGGCCTACCTATGCATTCTGGGAAATCCGTGTCCCATGATCCATCTGAACACCGACTTGTAGACGATCCATTAATGGTGAACCTTGTAGCACAAGAGAAAGATGCTTCGGTATTGTGCTTCAGTTGTACGTCATTTACTGTAAAGCTCCCATTCGTTGGTACAATAGGGCTTTCACAAGGGGCTGAAAAAAACAAAATTTTATTTTATTTTTAAATCTGAGAATAAAAATTCTGCGTCTACCAACTTAAATTACCACAGAGATCTGGTTCTGGATCCGAGTTCATTGAAAAACGGCACTACACGATTTGCATGCATTTAACTGTGTGCTTTGGTTTCACATGTGAATTTAACCGGTGATTTTTTTTGTTGTGACTGATTTTCAAGATATTTTTGCTTTGCATATTTGAGATTGTTTTGAATTTTACTAGTTATTGAGCCAATTTTGCTGAATTAAGTGGCTATTGTCGATCAACTCTAAGAAAGCAATACAAATACAGCTACGATGTACTCTAATGACACTATTATTTTTGATTCTACTGACATTTGTTCTATATAACGTATTCTCTAGTATAACAATATAACACAAAGGAAATATTTGTCCTGGATTTCATCGAATAGGCCTATTATTAAACTAGGCGTATGTACGTGCGAGATCATCTAAAACGCATATCTGATATCGAGGTAACTATGGCAAAATAGATTAGAAAATTATTTCTGTAGTAGGCCTATGTCAAATTGCGAAAAATTTTGAAAAGGCAGTTCAGAACTAACTTATTGATTTTCTAACCATGTATAACGTAATTAAATTATTGACCAAGGAATGCTAGGTAATTCCACAGTTTGTATCCATAGAGATATTGATGATTAGCTTGAGCATAAAATAGTTGACTTTTGTATTTTTATTTATTTTTTGTTTTTTACATCAATAAATGAAATGACAGACATTTTAAGAATAATATGGAGAAAATTGGTAAAAGTAGATTGAATAAACCACCCTCCACGCAAAAAAAAACAAAAAAAAAAATTATATCTAAGGAATGGAAGACCACACTTTTCTCTTTAAATGGTCCATTAGTAGGAATATTTATAAGACAATGACTAATTTCTGTCAATTAAAGATATATACACAAACAATAAACAAAATAATGAGAAATGATATACCATCTAGATCTAACCAATGGCTGCCATTAAATGATCTATTTTCAATTCTTTAAATGTTTTGTTACATTTGATCATATTTTATTGCTACGTAAATTTGAAAGATGTAGCATCATGAGTAGAAAAAAAATGTTTATCATGCCATAGGCAAGTAATATGCCATGTCATAATATGCAATCTGTAGCCCTCATAGCCTACAGTATATCTATTGCTGCTTGTCTCTATTCTCTCTTTACTTTTCGTTTGTCACTGGAATATATAAATATTTTCCAATATTTCAATATAGTCTCAACATTGCTTTCTTTAACAAAAGTTAAATCAATTTCGTATTTAGGTGTTGAAATTGATTAATATCTTACGTGGGATCAACTACAAGCATAAGCAAACAGAACAAGCTGTTACACAAAACATTTGTAATTTATTAGGCCTATGTTATAAATCATAACCATCATTGTATAACAGTTAATCATTTACATGTTACCCAGTATAAATACGTTCTTTTAAATTTTATACAAAATTCATTAATTTATTCATTTATTTGGTAAATATCAACATATACAAGGATACATAAAAAACAAAAATACCACTTATAAAACCATTTAAAATAGTAATTCAAAACATTTTTTTTAAATGTGTAAAATTTATTAGATAAAAGGGTTTAAACTTCAAAGATAAAAGGGTTTAAAAAAAATACAGTAACAAAATAATGATTTAAGAACGGTAAAAAATCAGAATGTTAGGTTGGATGAGGTAGGGAAGTTATATTCAGTACTTTAATATTTAAGTTTAATTAGTGTTTAATATTATTACAATGTAACATTGTCAGTTTGAGATTCCCGGTTTGATCAAAAGTTGATTTGAGCATTGATATTTTACCTTTGCATTCTGGGAAAACATCCCATGATCCATTAGAACACCGACTTGTAGAGGATCCAACCAAAGTGTACAATGGGTCACAAAAGAAAGATGCTTCGGAGTTGTGTTTCATTTCATTGTCATTTACTGTAAAACTCCCATGCGTTGGTGCAGTAGGAGTATCACATGGGGCTAGCAAAACAAGTTGAATAGACTTGAATGTTATTAAATAATAATTTATAATAAAAAAAAAAAAGATAAAATGACAAGAAAAGTTGGAGCTAATCTGAAATACCGTGCTCAATTTTTAACCAGTTTCATTGAACTCAAAATGTAGGCTGTAAAACCACTCACTCAAACTCAAACTGCAGTTTTTGATGTATAAAATTGAATTCAATTTATTGCTTCAATATGCCACCAAGGGCCATTACCCTCCAAACATTACAATACAAGAATTTACAGAACGCTTCTATTCGTTCGTGTACTTGAACGTCGAACAGAAAATACTTGCTGTCATTATGTTTAAATTCGTCTATACTTAAAATCCAAATAAAACAGTTTCACCATCAAACTTAAAAAGGCGCCTTTTTAATGCCGACAGCTTGTTCAGATCAAGTCGTTGAACTGGTAAAACAGTTTATAACCGTTTTATAAATTGTCTGATTAATTTCAGGATAGATCATGGGTTTTTTTTTCTATTCTTCAATCGCTTTGAGACCATTTGTAATATTCGCTAAAAAGGCGCTGTACAAATCGATTTTCATTTCCATTTCCATATAAAATCTGATATGCACAGGAGAGCACAGAGGAATCCTGCAAAATATACAAATACATGGATTGGCCACTTTTGTAATAACATTTTTAGTTTTGACCATTGCACACAACCCCAGACCCAGGTGGGGAACACATCATCAGCATGATATTTAGGGGTGGGGTGTTTCAACATTTTAATTATTTTTTTAAACGTTGAATTAATAAATGTTATTACCTTTACATTCGGGGAAACTGTGTGTCCATTGCCCATTAGAACATGTTGTTGTAGACGATCCAGAAATAGTGTACATTGGTTCACAGGAGAAAGATGCTATGGTATCGTGCTTCATTTCTGGGTCATTGAGTGTAAACATTCCATTCGTAGGTGTAAGCGGACTGCTACATGGGGCTGATTACAAAAAAAAAAAAAAAAAAAAAAAAAAAAAAAAAAAAAAAAAAAAAAAAAAAAAAACGTTAAAGAAGATAGACCTACTCATTTATTTTGAGAATACATACACAAGGAAAATTAAGTAAAGCTAGCGTACCGTTTTGATAACGTTACATTATTGTTAGGCCTATACTAAACACTGAATATTTTGTTAAATGACCACTGAAGACGGGCACTCACTGCGATTCTACGGAGAACGCAACCAGGGGTGGCACCAGGATTTGCCCGACGGGAACCCGAGGTCCCCGACGGTGGGGGTGGGGGAGCCGATGCCCCGACGAGGGGGCATATTTCCTCGACGAGTGAGCATATTTCCTCGACGAGTGAAAAGTGGGCGTGGTCGAACGTCGCTATGTCCTTAAAGTTGTCCAGGGATGAAGCTCCCGAAAATGTTGACAATTTAGGGGTTTCAAAGACATTTTAATCGATTTTAGAGTCTATACTAATAGGCCTATGTAGTGTTGCAGGATTTTTCCTCACGACCAAAACAACTCCACTCCCTAAATCTCATATTGAGATTTAGTTTGTGTAAAGCATCGTGTGTGTATGTTCGTCTTGTGTAAGGGATTGTCGCCTACAAGTAGGACAGTGATATATTCGCTATTGACAATCCTTGGCACATGTATTGTGTGCCTAAATAAATAATAAAAATAAAAATAAATAAAATAAAATATATAGGCCTATCAATTTTCTTTCTCCCCGACGAATTATGGTTTTTCTCCCCGACAGGGGGGGGGTGGGAGGGAACTCCCCTGGCCCCCGGCCCAGCCCGCTGGCGCCACCCCTGAATGCAACACAACGCGCATGAAACGGATCGTTTTTATTGACGAATGACGATCCGTTCACACTGCCACCGAAAAATCAGCAGACGGCGTTGCATCGTCTGCTGCGCTCACACAGAGAGCGGAGTTGGATTCGTTGTTGACGCAGTGAGTGTCTGGCTTAAGACCACACACCAGTGGCTATTTTCTATCATAGTCAAGGTTTCTATCTTTAAAAACATTCCATATATAATATCATTTCATTTGTAATATCATTCCATAGGCCTATGTATTATCATTTAGCCTAGATTGGACTACGCATGCAGTACACAGCAGTGCTCTAGAAATGTGTCGACAGCGCGTCTTACAAGACTGACATATCTGACAGGGGCCCGAACCAAGGGTCCCTGTCAGTAAAATACAGTATTAGGAATTGGCAATAGGTCCGACGAGACCCAGGCATGCGAGGTGGGGAGGGCTTTCCCTACCCCCCCCCCACCCCCATGGACGCCACCAATGGTAAAACACTGCACTGTCTCCACCACTGAATTTAATGTTAAATTTAATAGGTAGGCTTGCGTCGAACTGCCACAGAAAAGGCATTCGCAAATAGGCCTATTAGTTGGTGAATGTTTTTTCATCAGTGCTCAAGGAGTCTGGAATGAACATGATCATATATGTCTCATCTTAACTTGTGACTGTTTGGAAATAAAGTGTAAAAATATAAACCTCCATGTAATATTGTAGCATTGTAGATTAGGCCGATATATGAACAATTCCAATAATGTAACTCACCCTTACAAACGTAACGATTGACTTTGTTCAAACAAACGAATAATTCTGCACACGGGTTGCTTAAACACTCATCCACTTCTGTAGGATGTAACAAGTGTAATTCAGTAAAAAGAAGATATGTTCATACCATGGAGGTATTATTGAGAAGGAGATCACTCGGCAAAGCTACGCGCACGCAGCGCTATGCAAATGAACCAAGATCAAAGTTGCCGCAGCGCGTAAAGAACGTTTGCGCGATGCCTTTGAAGTCCCATGGGTTCCCCGCCATCAAATTTTCAACAGACATAATTGACCAAAAAATTGAACATGACGAAATTTCTCAATGCGCACTATACATACTGTCAATCACTATGGCTGCGCAATCTTTTCTATTTTGAAGCTGATACATTTATCTCTCATAAAATATCAAACATATTAATATTTTCCACCAAGAAAAGTTTCGAATTTAATGGAACATTTACATGACCTATAAAAGTATAGTATATTTCAACTTCAATTTTCATAAATTCGCCAAAATTCGCCAATTCTAATTTTAACAGATATTAATTAATAAATGATTAAGGATTATAATAAACTAAGTCATTTTAGGGTTAACGAGGGTTAACTATTCGAAAAATGAATCCAAAATCTGAGTATTTTTCAGTTTTACGCTGACTTAGTTTTATAGTCGAACCAGCCAATCTTTAGACAAAATTATAATGAACACAGAAGTAATTTTAACATAAATATTTTACGGAATCCGTTCCTGAAATATACAAATAATAACATACCAAAAGCCCGAAAAAATCTAATCAGGGGAACATTGTTCATTATAAAGATATTTAATGGGTTAAAATCAAACGTTTTATTGCACAACTGCTCTGCTGGAAGCGTATAATATAAATGCATGTTGTTGCCAAGTTGTTGCTAACGAAAAAATGTGAATTATAGAGTAATACGCCCGTGCGCGATCCAAAAGCGGGGAACACATAGGTTTGTCGCGTCAAAGGGATCTGTTGCCGAGTGATCTCCTTCTCAATAATACCTCCATGGTTCATACACACACAAAGGCTCATGCATTCGGCGTGTCAATCACGCATTCGGTGTCTCTCTCACGCTCTCTCGCTTAATTACTAAAATCTGACGCATAAATGCAATGAGTGCATAATAAAAATGTGGATACTGTGCAGCTCCCTCTATCGCTAAATACATCATCATCATCTACAGTACTTAATAGAATTGGTTTTGTTACAGAATTAATTAACACTTTTAACCAATACAATTATCCACGATATCTCGGGTCGAGCAGTACTTTCCACGTGTTACAGTTTTCTGGAAGAATAAATCATGTCAGTGAGATACAAATTTCTCACAGAATCATACGACAAACAAACCATGCAGCATATTTGTTTGATCTCTCTTCTGAAATGTTAAAAAAGGTCAAATCGGCAACATAGATCCCCGAAGAGCAAGGGTCGAAGAGCAAGGCTCTAACTAAAAATGTTTAGAGATAAATAAATCATCAAATAGGAGGTTGGATGGATGAAACAGAAAAAGAAACAGACAGACCATAACACGTTGGACCTGCAGGAGTCATTACTTGGTTCACACACACTCTTGGTAATACTCCATCTGCGCTGTCCACATATTCATATCCTGGTTTGCATGTGTATATTCCACTTGTCCCGGGTTCAACCCAACGTTCTGTCTCACTGAATTTTGCATTTTTTAAATTCGAATCGCACAATGCTGGAAAAAAACAACAACATTTCTTTATGTAATTCTCTGTGAATTTAGAGTTTTTAACATCTGAATGAATTATATATATATTTACACATGTGTGTGTAACAGCTCTTATGTAGCCGAATCACGTAGGATATATTGCGACAATATGCTGGTGCTAAAAAAAACCCCCAATATACATCTGTAGATAATGCAATGGAAGGACACAGCGTGTATTATTTACCGGTATTTATTTATTTATTTGAACTTACACTTTCGTTATAGTGGCACTCGTCTTGACTGTGCGTTCAAAGAGAACAACACATGTTATTACCTAAAAGTTAATAAAATTAAAACCCAAAAGCACAAGCACATTTAATGTTTTTTTGGGGGTTTTTTTTCTGCTACAGGATTACGCCGTCGGGTTGTGTTCTAGAATATAAAACGTGAATGATGAATGACTTAACGACTCCACTTACCAAGTCCACAGGTAGTTCCTCCATAATCGTTCGTGCAAACACACTCGTAGCTTATGCTGGGATCACATGTTTTGCATGTTCCACCATTTTGACATGGTTCAGAACTACAGACGGATAGAGAGTCCTAGGTACAAACCATTCATTAAATAATGTGATTATCAGTTAAATGTGTGTGTGTTTTTTTTAAATAATTTAATAATAATAATAATAATAATGTTATGTTATTATGAACGCAATTAAGTTCAAAATTTACATTAATAGATCATTTATATAAAAGATATAACAGAAAATATGTATAGATTTTGTGCTTCATTAAAAAATTGATATCACTAATTTATTATTTATATAAAAGATGTACCGGTAATAAAAAATATGGATATTTTTTTTTCTTCATTAAAAAAATTATTATTTCCAATTGTTCATATTATTACTATTATATGGGTCTATACCTGAGCCATTCTCATTGGCGTACGTCATAACGACTTGACCACAAAGGCATTGTGGTACACCCAAATGTTGATATATCGCATGTGATGCGGTGCGATATCTGTAAGGTACGGTACACCATTTTCGGTGCATAATGTTTAGCACCTAGATATAGACCGACATACTTATAATACATAATTTATAAATGGTAATGCTCCATTTCGTTCATTTACTTTATATTGATTCCTAAATGATCATATTTACTACCACACGCTTGGCTCAGTCTCATTTATCCATCAATGATAATAATACCGATTTTCGTTAATTGAATTAAAATGGTGACCTATATATTTTAAGTTCATATTAAACTCTATGTTGAGAAATAAACTAGTATATATATATATA